>NW_024580659.1:61286-214792 GCF_017639235.1 Corvus kubaryi
GTTTGAGTTTCTTTATTTCTTTAATAAGCTTTTATGATTTTGGGCTCTCCTAGTAGGAGTGTCTTGGGAAAATGTATGTGTCAGTTAATTATGCCTTTTGGCTGTGACCTAATCAGTGTGACAGTGGGAAAGTCAAACAACTCAGAACTCCCAGAGCTGTCTATAAAGTTCAGTGTATGACCTGCAGATATTTCAGTTCAGGTAATCCAGGAGGAACCTTCTTCAGCTTATTTTTCTCCAGGTGGATTTCACGTATACTTGGGATGTTGGCGAAACTTCCATTTTCCACTTCTTTGATTTTATTATTGCCAAGGCCTAGCCTAGAAATAGTACAAGGAACACTTAATTAAAGACTAATTGAGATTCACAACAGCATTGAAGAGCTTTTTTTTTTAAGATTGAAATACACAGGAGTAAACACAGGGAGAGAAAAGAACTGGGGGAAGATGATGAAATCTTACCTTTGATAGGAAAAAGTCACCATTGATCTAACTTATTTTTTACTTTAATTTAATCTCCACTTAAAGAAGATTGGCTCACAGCTGTTATCAGTTATCTGATACAAACAATTGTTCAGTTTTGCTTGCAGTTTTTATAACTATAGTGGCAAGTGTTTAAATTACAAACATCAAGCTGCTTGTGAAATAAATCATATCCTTTTATCAAGTAGTACAGCTGCAAAGTATAGTCACAGGAACAAAAAGTGCTGTTCTAATAAACAGGCAAATAGCAATTCTTGTATAGAAAGGTGGTTTTAATGTATGGCTTATTTTTAAAATATAAAGTTTTTTTACTAAGCAGAACTACCTTCTTTCCTATTTCCAGATTTTTCTTATATTTTTGGCTATAAGGCTTCAGCCTGCTTTCCTCAGGTGATTCAGAGGCTGGAGACATGGGTCATTTGGAATTGCTCTTTGTGCCCATCCTGTCATCCCCTTTTTCTCCATTCTTCCCTGATTTCTTCAGAAATGGAAGTTGGAATCTGAAGACAGTTCAGTAGTTTCTGTTACCAAATCCCAAATTCAGTGCTGCTCAGCCATATTTTCAGAGTTCTTAACTGAGCTTTACAGAGAGAACTTCCTTCTGTCCTACCTCAGTGATACACTCCTCAGAAACACACATTTTTCTTTAAACCCCATAGCATTTGAAAGCCCTTACCAAGTTGTTTCCTTTACCAGCTGCTGTATTTATGAGAATAAATTTAGGAGAATTAGAAGAGCTTAGGAAGGGTATATTTTGTTCTTGTCCTACTTTTCTGTTGCAGACTGTTGGCAAAACACGTAATAACAAGACCAATGTGGGGGTTTGTTTGGGGTTTAAAGTTTGGTGTTATTTAAGCAATTCTTACTAAAACACCTGTAATTTTTAATTCTCTTTTCTCCCATTAACAAGAGAAGTATCAAATAAGAGATCTTGTTGAGCATGACATTTTAACAAATCAAAGGATTCTCCCTGGGAGTTTTACCTTTGAAGGTCTTTGTAACGGTTAAAATCCTCAAGTTCGATTCCTGTGATCTTATTGTCATCTAAGTGAAGCTCCAGAAGACTGGAAGGCAAATCTAAAGAAAAAAAAAAAAAAGCTCAGTGTGAGGAAAAACAAGCCAGTTTATTTTTTGTTGGAACTTTTATTATGTTCCAAACAGCTTCTTTCCTTTGTGTTTAGAATTGGGTGAAGAATCTTGGGGAGGTTGTCTGCATCAAAGAAATGGGTATTACATGTAAGTATGTTAATGCAGAAAATCACCAACATAATTTGGTTTAAAATAGTAACTTTAAAAGAGAAAAAAAGATGGGGAAGGATATATGCTAATTATGAGATATGAGTTCCAAAAGTTGGTAATTTTTCTGGCTTCCCTTAAACAACTCCCACAGTTACTTTGTCCAAGATGTAAATGTTATTTACATAATAGATCCTGCGTTCTGTGCAATTATCTCAGTCTGTAGTCAAAGCCTGTGGAACCAGGGACAGTTTTTTGAAGATCTGTAATTTTTTTTCTACATGATGTAGCAGTTGTGCTGTCACAGCTGCTAGGATGTGATTGGGAAGAAAGCTTTTGGACTACTCGAAGCAAAATTATGGTATTTGATCGCTCTTTCCCATGCCAGAATGTTTTCTCTTGTGTTTCCAAAAATTCCAAATCCACACTTCCAGTGCACAGATCAGGAGGTGGCGAATCTTTCCACAATATCCTTTTAGTAAGGACAAGCAAAGATCATCCCAGCCTGAATTAGTTTGCTGATGTTGGGCTCAGTTTTACCATCTCTGTCTAGATGGCACCCGACACCGAGCAGTTCCTGCTGCTCTCTGGGGCTGGGGAGAGCACTGCTCCCACTGCCTTCGGACCTGAAGGGATGTGGCTGCTTCCCAGCCTGCCTTCATTCCACTTGGGATGGCTGGACTGTGTTTGTTTGTTCGGGCTTTGTTCCAGGTTGTGTTTCAGCTCACAGTTCCGGGTGCCTGAGTGACAATATCCAGAGGGAAGGCCACCCACCTGTCCATTGCACATTTTTAATACCTTTGATAAGCTATGTTTTCTGAAACCTTTGTGCCATTATAACATTTGCAGAGAGAAGCATCTACAAACTCAGTTTGCATTTGTGGTGAATGAGTTCACCAGGAAATCGGGTTTGGGTTTGCCTTGTTTATGTGTCTGACACCACATACTGGACCTCATGCTGTGTCGTTATAGGAGATTTCTCTATAACAAAGACAAAATTGGGATCATTTTACGTTGGGTTTTTCTGTGCTGAGTGACAGGAGGAGTTATTATGCTGATATTAGAATGTTTCAGTAGGTTTTTGTTAGGGAGCGTTGCTGTAGGCAAACAGAGGTTTTCTGATCTCAAAGTTAACTGTTGGGGTGAGTTGGTTTTGATTATTGTTGGGGGGTTTTTAAGTGTTCTCTTCTACAGGGATCCTTCTGTGTGTGTATATACATATACATTTTATATATATATACACATGCATACAGGAAGAGTTTAATAAGAAACAAGTTCTTTATCTGAATTATCAGAAATAAGTACAGGGGCCAACATTCGGTTTCCCTGTGAATTAAAGCATAGAACATAGTGTTTTGCTTTATTTCCTCCCTTCTTCTCTTAGCTGGTAGTTTTTAGCAGTTGAAAATCATGAGAATTTGGTTAAATACCACACTGACCTACAGAAAATGCAGGTGGAGTGTTGTACTGAACTCCTTTATGCTACATTTTTGTGTGTGGAGGTCAGTGATTTGTCAAATTAGCATCTTAATTCATTCCTACTTCCAAAGTACAAGGCTGGGGTTTTTTTATATGAGTGATTTGATTTTGTAGTACATTATGGTAAATTTAATTAAATGTTAAAATTAAGTTTTACTTAGCAAAACTACATGGAACATCATATCTGAAGTACAGTGTGACTTAAAATATTAAAAATTAAAGTTAGAAATCTTGGAGTTACGTTTTTAAATCCATAAAGGAAGTGGGAATTCTGCATCCCTTATGACCCTGATCAAATATTGGGGAGTTTATCCTTTCTCTGTGAGGATTTTTGAGAGGCTGATGTGTGAAAGATGTGAAGTGACATCATATTATAAATTTCTTTGTATTGTTCTTCCTGAGACAAGTCTCTGGATGCTTCTGTGAGAGAAGTGGATGTGCTGACAGGGAGAAGGTGGGAGAGGGAGCCTGTGTGCACTGTGGTTGTGCTGTTTGTGCATGAACTCTTCTGGGATGGGCAATTGGATACTAAGTTCAAAAAGAAAAATAAAGTAGGAGTTGGTTTGGTAGTAATGAAAATACAAAACAATTTCTGAATTTAATAATCATTCAGATGTTAAAGGATTTTATTAAGGAGTATCCTGGTATAAGTGAACTAGAAAAGGGAAATCTTACCTACCTTTAGGAATTGACGTTAATTTTGCCTCTGCAATTCTTATGTGGTAGATATTTACTCCTTCAAAAGCCCCTGGCTCTATTCCATCATTGTTAAGAGGATTTGCACTCATTTCTGCCCGAGGGGGAAGAAGAAAAGCATTTATGGCATAGGAATTTTGTGTAGGATAGGCTAAGTTCTAAAGAACTGATTGAATTTTATTTATTACTTCTGATATTTTAAGCACTCATAAATGTTTAGCTTTGATTGTCCATTCTGAGGGTGTCACAGCTCTCAGTGAATTAAAAGGCTGTGTTTCTTGGCTTGCAGGATAACCCAAAACTTGACCTTTGTAGCAACTTCACATAGAAACTAAATTGTGGAGGGTATTCCCACAGCATGGATATCTCTTTCAGAGGAAACTGCACCTTGGGGAAATGTTTGAATGGAAATGATGTAGAATATGTTCCATTTTTGGTAAAGATATTTTCTGTTCTACTTAATTGGACTTACCTAAAACATGTAGAGACTTCATTCCTTTAAATACATCCTTGGGGATTTTCTTAACCTTATTAGCATGAATTCTGAGCTCTGCCAGAGTTCTGGGCAGGTTTGTGGGAATCTCTGTCAGTTGGTTGTGGGACAAATACAGTCGTCGTAGCCTCTTTGTTGGTTGAAAGGCTTTGGGATGGATCTTGTATATTTTATTGTTGTTCAAAGCCAGTGCCTATGAGAGAGAGAGCAATAGAAAGCTTTCTTTATGAATCTGAAGTCATGGATTTGATATATAATTCAACAATTAAGTATTTAAAATATTTTATTTTTCCACCCTACCAAACTTCAGCCCTTTGTATGTGCTTTGGGCATTTCAGTTGATTGTGAAAAACATGAATATGAAAGCTGGAGCATTAACCAGAAGGTAGAGCTGACAAGGTGCCAGTGGATCATGAGAATTGCCAAAACAATATATTTGTATTCAAATATTTTGGGGGATTGTATGGGGGTTATATACTTGGTTGTTATTGTTCCTTAATGCAGACAAATTCTCAAAACTCAGAATCTCATCTTTTATTTCAATATAATGCTGCAAAATAAAAGTGAAGGTTTTAATCTGAGTTTCTTAGATGTTAGTGTCTGTGTATGACACATGAATTTGTTTATTTGCTATAATTTTCCAGTTCTTGTGAATTTTATCTCTCCTGTACAGTATGGGAGTCTTCTTGGGGGCAGCTTTTTGTTCCTCACTTCTATGTGTCATCAGAGAACTTGTAATGAGTTACTACAGACAATAAAATACACGTTATCTGAAGTGATTTTGCATGTCAAATCACATCTTTGCATTTCCATACTTAAGCTATTCATTTTTATTCTTTTTTTATTTCTTGAGTCATCTCCTCTCAGGAATTGGGGGGGGGGGGAATTAGAGAAAATGAGAGGTTTTTTTCCCTGAAAAAAATGAGGTTAGCTCAAGGAAATAAACAGGAAATGCTCCTTCCTAATCCAAGTTGCCATCTGTGCCTTTGCTAAGCAGACTCCAGGACTGAGCCAAGTTGTACAAAGTAAACTTTGCTCTCTGTGAAAATGTTGCTCAGCCTTGCCACAAGTGACCTGAGGAGAAAAAGCAAAGCAGCTCAGCGTCTTCTGCTATCACATAATTAAGTGGTGACTGGTCTATAATGTGGTGATTGCTGATGGATTCCAGTGACTTTCTCAGTCACTGGAGATAAGAGTCTCTTAGATCTTTTACACAGACTATAAACCACAGTTTGTGCATTTACCCTTTGTTTGCTGCGAAGGCCGTTCTGCAGCCAGACACGAGACAAGGGAATAGGAAATGCTTTGTTGGTAGCTATGAATTTATATGGTTCCTGGTTTTTCTGTCCTGTCTTAAGCTGTAGTAATTAACAAGCTCATTCATAAACACTTAGATCTTGCTCAGAAGCCAAAAATGGCAGAAAGGATTTGTTTTATAGAATCACAGAATGATTTGGGGTTGGGAGGGACCTTAAAGAAATCCAGTTCCACCCCCCTGCCATGGGCAGGAACACCTTTCACTATCCCAGGTTGCTCCAAGCCCCATCCAACCTGGCCTTGGACACTTCCAGGGATCCAGGGGCAGCCACAGCTTCTCTGGGCATCCTGTGCCAGGGCCTCCCCATCTCACAGGGAAGAATTTCTTCCAAATGTGTTAGGAATGTTGTTTATGTTAGTTTGTCTCATGTCTTTCTAATGGGGAATAGAATATAATTAATTTCTATAAGTTATGGAACAGATTTGGTTTTTTACAGTGAAAATTTAAAAACAGTATTTGTTAGTGGAACTAGATCGGGATACTGGATCTAGGGTGACATCCAAGAGAAATAAATATTCTAAAGCAGATTTAATCTATTTTCTAGTCCTCTGAGACTCTCATTTTCTTTCATTATAAAAAGGGATTATTGTCTACTCTAAACATCTAGATTTATCAGTTGCCAGTGATATTTGTTTCAAAGCCTGTCTCTACATGCATAATTGACCATGGTAACAAATTAGGAGTAAAGCCCCTGACTTTTCCTGTAATTCACTGTCCCTCTGTTTTCTGTTTGGGTCAGTTGGATTTGTAGCCTTGGTTTCAGTGCTGTATCTGTTAGCTGTATGTTCTGTTCTTTTGAAAATACCCTCAGAAAATACCATTTCAGTTCTCCTGTGAGATTAAGTTGTTTCTGCTGTTTTCCAGCTAAGCAGATAAAAAAGGAGCACTTGCACTGCAGCCTTTAAGATGTAGAGAATGTTTCTATGCATGCTAAGAACTGAAAAATCCTGAGAATCTTTTTGGTTAGATGCATATGGTACATTTTCTGGATATTGTAGAAAGTAGTTCTTACAAATCAAAGGTATTTGCTTCTGACTATGTGGGAGCACTCAAATATGCAGCTTTAGACTATTTTTATCTATATTCTTGGAGATGGAAATACCATTTGTATTTTTAAAGTATCTAAATATTTCAGATTGCTAAATAAGATTTCAAACTGGGGAAATAGCAAGCTTACATAAAGTGATGTGAGTCCTTGGAGATCATTCTCCTTGACCTCTTTGATTTTGTTGTTTTGAAGGTCAATCATACGAGTATCTGGCGGGATGTTGCGAGGAATTGATGTCAAACCTACAGAAGTATGTGACATAAACAGAAACATTATGGGCTGTATATAAGTCCAAAGAAATTAACTGCCAAACATCAAAACACATTAAGATTGTTGATGAATATGGTGGGGAAGAAAATATGAACAGCCATAAAGCAAAGGGTAGAAGGGAATTTTTGATAGTGGGAGAAACTAATGATGTAAGAATGTACCATCAATGTGTGGATAGTTTGGGGAGGAATTGCTTCTGCCCTGACCATGAAAGCAGAGTGGGGGCTGCTCTTTGTGAGCTCTCTGCATCTGTGAAATAAACCTCAGAGCATGGGTTGTCCTACAGGGCAACAGTTCGGTCCCTGGAGAAAGGATCCCTCATGGAATCTGGGGCAGTGGTTCCCTGTTGAGAAGCTGTGGTTTAAGGGGTCTCTGCTCAGTGGTCCTTTGTACCTCTGCTCTGCCCTGTCCATGGCACTGGGAGAGCTGCTGAGGGAGCCATTCAGTTCATGGTGGGGCTGAGAAACCTGTTTTTTGGTGAATGTGGGCAAAGGAGGGTCTCCCACTGCCAGCACTTCAGTACCAGTACCATAAATCATTAACATAACTCATTACCAGTACCAGAAATCATTAACATAAATCAGTATCAGTAGCATAAATCCCCCAACCCAGTTTGCTGATCAGTTACAAACCCACTGCAGTTCAGGCCATCTGAGATCCCGAATCAGCAGAAAAGACTCAACAGGGACAATAAATTTCTTTTGAGTGGAAATGCTGATGCATGAAATGCTAGATGCTGCCCAATTTATTAACAATTATTCTGTAATTAATAGATTGTAGTTATCTAAAGATGAAGTCTATTAATGTGGGGTTTTTCTATGTGTGAACTCAACATAAAGCAGTTTGCAATCTGTAGACCAGATACATTAACCACAGTGTGATTCCTTGATAATGACACCTTTAAAAAAACCCAGCAATTTATGTACAGACAATGTTTCTAAGACACAAGGAGTCCAGGATGAAGCTTAGGAAGGTGGCAGGGCTGTGATGAGAACAAACGTCATTGTCACCATGCTAGTGGTGGGAGCACAGTCCTTTGATTGCCTTGAATCATAGGAAAACTTCAGTGAGCGCTAATTCAAATTGGCACAATTAAAAACCAATTCATTTTAAGGGACTGGGAGGTACCTGCAGCACTGACAGGAGCACATTTGCCTTTGGCTAAACTGTTACCAGGGATGCTCACTTTGGTGGAAGTTAAGCTGAGGGAATACTTTGCATCCCATTTATGTGCTTGCATAATAATTCATCCTTTAAAAAAACAAATCCTCCAAAGGAGAATCCAGTGGAGAACAGACACACAAATTCATTCTTACCTAGGTCAGAGCAGTGGACAACTCTCACATAGCACTGGCATCCAAAGGGGCATGTTGGGAACAGATCAAAAGGAATTAGTGGTAGAATTGGTTCAGCGGTTGGAAATAGAGAATTGTCGTCATCGTAGTCATCATCGTCGTCCTCCATATCTTGGAGCATCATATTCTTTAGTGTAAAATATGAAGGACCAGTGAGAGATTTGGCAGAGCACAAAGCCAAGAAGAGGAGGAGTGTGTATTCTTTCATGTCTTCTTAATCAGGATAACCAATCTTGGAAAGTGAACAAACGAACGAAAAAACAAACACCAGAATTAGTGACTAGGGAATAGCAAATGAAGCTGTTGAACTGTTTGCTTCACTCACTGCTACACTCTCTGGTCCTGAAAAACAGTCTGTTGTGAATATTGAGGTTTAATTAGTATATGAAGGATGAAGAATATAAAAATATTCTTTTAAATATAAATTAATACTGTAAAATTACACTTAATATTAACTTAAATTCATTAGGCATTAATGTTATATCAAAGTATTTCAATCAAGTTTTACAAATAATACCATCATTTGCTTCAAGCTTTGTAGTGTAATTTTTGGAGTAAACTTCACCAGAACTTGGAAGATGATTTATTTTATTCCTTCTCAATGAAAAAATATTTTTAGTGGGGTACATTGGCATGCATGCATTGCTTATAAAATTGGGAAGTATTTGATTAGCAGTGCATAAAATGCACTCAGCAGGATACTTCCTAAACACTCAGTATTCCATGCCCTAAAAACTTTAATTAAACTCTTCCTAGTCTAATCTGAAGTTTTCAGTCCTGACAACAGCTTTTCCCATGTCCCAGTCATTTGTTTATTGTTGCCATTGATAGAGGTTCACCTCTGCATGCAAACACATTTCACAGAATTGCAGAATCCCAGAACACTTTGGGTTGGAAGGGACCTTAAAGATCATCTTATTTCATGCCCTGTCACGGGCAGGGACGCCTTCCACTGTCCCAGGCTGCTCCAAGCCCTGTCCAGCCTTGCCTTGGACACTGCCAGGGATCCAGGGGCAGCCACAACTTCTCTGGGCACCCTGTGCCAGGGCCTCCCCATCCTCACAGGGAAGAATTTCTTCTCAATATCCCATCTAAACCTACTCTCTGTCAGTGTGAAGCCATTCCCCCTTGTCCTGGGACTCCAGGCTCTTGTAAAAGTCACTCTGTCTTGTCAGCTCCCTTCAGGTACTGGAAGGCCCCACTTTGGTCACCCCACAGCTTCCCTCTTCCAGGCTGAACAAACCCAATTCTCTCTTGACTTTTGTTTGAGGAGGGCTTTTTTCTCTGAGTTGCATGTTAGGAATCCACATCAATGGAAATCAGTAACTTAAGTTACATCCAGAAGAAAAGCTGAAATCTGCTAGTTTTGTGTGTGATTTTTTCAATAAACATAGGTTGGGGCTTTTTTGTTTGGTGGGGTTTTTTTTCTTGCTCCTATGAAACTATGTGCAGAGGAGAATGGAGATAGTAAGAATTGCCACAAAATGTGGCAAGCTCTGAGAAAATGCTGTAGATTCAGCCCTCAGCTCGACATTGTTTCCCTTGAAAGCTCAGTTCTGAAAGTCATTTGGAACTGAAAATGTGCTCCACAATCCAAGAGGGGCTGCAGGAAATTTTAGTGTTCCTGTCTTGTTTATAAAAGTGTTTCTATTTAGACTATCATCAGCCTCTTGAGGGAAATATTAAATGGGTGTTAGTTCTTCTTTGATCACCTAATTAAATGCTTGCTGACCTGTTTGGATATGAAAAATGTCTTTATGTAGGCATTTTCTCATTGGTCCTCCACTGCAGGAAGAAGAGTGCACTGGTTTGTACAGGGTGTTGACTTGGCTTATTCAAAATTTTGAGGTTTTGTTTGTACCACTTTTTTCTGTGCAAAGTCATTTTGATGCTTATTGGAGGGGGCTCATAACAGCATTAAATGCAATATCCTGCTTACATGGCTGCTCCTGTAGCTGTCTGTTTCAGGGAGTTTAAAAAGAAGGAAGCTAACAGTATTCAGATTACATGAAAAGAATGCAGTGACTTCTTTCCCCCAAATATATGCCTGAAATCAGAATCACAAGGTACATGTAGCTACATTTAATATTTCCCATAATATTCTAGTTGCATGCCCATTCGGGTAGGGCATGTACTTTTACTGATGTAATAATCTCTTGAAAGAATCTTCACATGTGTTTTTCCCGTATATTTTCCTCTGTGTTCAAAATAATGTTCTCTTGCAATGCTCCTAAAAAGAATTTTGGGGTTGTTCTTGCAATCCCATACAATGTCTGTCCCTGAAAGACTCTTTGAATATAAACAGTGGTGGGAAGAAGGTGTAGAACCTCTGCTTGTTTCTTTGGAGGGAATTATTGTCATCTCTGGCTGTGCACCTTTGGAATATTTTGCCGTTTCAGTCTTCTATTTTAGCTTCAGAAAAAGGTCAAAATCTTCACTACTTTGGTCATACCATTAATTAGGAGATGAGGAGATGGAAGCCTTTCAGACTTCTAAGTTCTCCTTGTTCTAGGACAAGTGGTTTAATGGCTGGGCTCTCACATTTGGGCTCTCAGGCTCTCTGTTCTTCCCTGGCAGTTTAGGTACTAAGTGACAAAATGCCATGTGCTTTATCCAGTGATGAGACACCATTTCCATATGTAGGATATCAAGTGTGATGATGTTGTGGGACGTGGACGTTCCAAGTCCCAGCTGGCTTCAATTTGTGAGAGGCACTGGCTGTATAGTTTTACTAGATCTAAAAGATGAACTTGCATGTATGTTCCTGAAATGTTCTTTTGGATCTGGTGCTTGGAAGTTCTCCTATGAAACAACTTGAAAATCTGTTCCCACACTTGCATCTGTAGCAAATGGATTGCATATTTCTTTTCACATAGCCAAAAATTAGGATTTCCAGCTATTAAAAGATTGAGGCTGTGATTGAAGTAGTGGCCAATTTGAACTCTGGAAAAACATGTGTTGCTCACAAAGTTCTAGAAAAGTAGTGTTGAAATATGTCACTGATGATATTTATTGGTTCTGTGAGTTAAATCTCTTGAAAACAAGTCCCTTTATGTAAGGAAACCTGAGTTGTGACTTTTTAATTTTAAAGTCCTTGCTTCATCTTCCCATTTTGCCATTAGGAAATCTTTATTGGCTTTGTAGTTAGGAATGATCATCAAGCCTGACTCCAGGTTTGCATTGGCCAAAGAAATGCCAAAGAATGGATCCTAAAGAAGTGAGTTTTATGAAGGGGGGGGGGGGGAGTGTGTTTTTTTCCTGCCTGAGGTTCTGAGTTTCCCTGTAAATAGATGGTGATATGACTCTGTAGAAATGCTCTGACTCTGCAGCTCTTCTCAAAGAACTTAAACAAACCTTCTGCATGCTTAAACTTCAAGAAATAGAGAATTAAAAGAAAGCCTAAAATCCAAGATCCCGGTGATCTTTCTGAAAATACTGTCATGAGAATTTTATGAGATAGTGTTTCAAAAGGTGTAGGTACAGCTGTGCTAATGGTCCCCTGCTGCCATTTGAGCTTGACTGTGCTCCCAGGTACTCCCTGCCAGCTCTCTGGTACGAGCTCTTCCTCTCAGCCTGTTCACTGAGCTGGTTGAACTCACTAGACCAGCACAAAACTCCAATGTGAACAACAAAAAGCCCCATCATATTCTTTTCAAGTGAAGAAACTGAGTCAGTTTGGAGTACCAGAACCAGCACAAAAGAATGGGTGGAACAGCCTGGTTGACAGTGCTGGAACATTAAATAGAAAGAAAAGGAAGGAAGAGCGGTGGGAGAGCCATTCCTGACATATTCAAGCTGTTAGGCAGGCTCAAGTGCTCTGTTAAATAATCCCTGAGCAGCTGGTTATCACTTGGACAAAGCCTGGCTTTGTCCATTCTTCTTTTAACAGACCAGAACATTGAAAATGAGTTTGACAAAGAGCATAGTGAATTCAAGCTCCATTGTACCTTCTTTATATCAATGCTTCTTATCCTTCAGCACAAAAAGCTTTTGAGTAGCACCTTCTCCCTGGAACATGAGCCACCCCAAGGTGAGGGGACTGAATGTGGAGAGTGCACTTCACATGGAGAGATGCTCTAAGATGCTTTCCTGAGGTGTTTAACTGTCCTAAAATCACTGCACTGCTTGTTTGGGACACACTTATCTTCACTAATGTGGTCATTTACACCCAGACTCATACTGCCAAACAACACATGGAACACAGACACTTTTTATGCTACTAGTTATAATTTATAAATAAATACAGGTGATGTCACAGTATAATTTAATATGATTAAAACCCTTTAGATGTTATGTGGAAAACTCCCATATTTCTGTGATGTGAAAATTCTAAACATGAGTTATGGGAAGAAAAATCCTTTCAGTGAGGACAGAAGTTGTGTTGTCAGCGTGGGATGCGTGCATACAGAGACCCAACAACAAATAACTCTGAATTGCTTGGCAGTTGCACACCAGTCCTGCAGCAACATTGGTTTTTTTGTCTTATCAGTTATGATACTGAAGGAGTGGAGTTAATACATAAAGTTTTAAGACTTAAAAAGACTCTAAATTATATTTAGAAATCACTTGTGTTACCGGTGTACAGAGACAAATTTCCCATGACATTGTTTCTGAAAAGGAAATGTTTAAATGACCCGGTGGTGGTTTTTGCAGAGGCAAAGAAACATCCCTGTGTTCATTAATAACACAAATCATTGCTATGTGCACAGATTTTGTCCAAAGAAAGGCAAGACCATAACTGTTTTGAAATCTATATTTAAAAATAGTTCTGGTTCTATTAGTCATTGTCCCATTCCAGAAATAAAAGGAGTTTGTTTAACTCTTTATCAACTCCATTGATTTACTTAAATTGCTGAAGAAAAACAGGAGGAAGGTTTTTGTTAGTAATGTTACTGTAGAAATGTCTGTTGTCAGATATAGTGCAATATTGAAGTTGAGCAGTAATAATTAATAGGATGTTTACAAAATAAATTGTGTTTACAGAGTATTTACTTTTTATGGAGAGCTGCTTGACTCTCGTTACTGAATCTATGAGCATTTTTAGGTTGTAGTTCATCTACAGCTCATTCTTTCGTGGGTTGTTTTTAATTAGTTTGCTGATATGTACTTAAACCCCACCAACTTGAATACCAAATTACAGAAAGCTAACACTGAGTTGTTACTGTAAGAACTGCTGTTATTGTAGAATAGATTTTCATAGATGGTTATAACTGAGAAAAAGTGTTGTGGTCAGTTGTAACATCTTTCTGACAAGTCTTTGATAGTTAAATAACTCACTATAGTTCTATTTGTTTTTCAGCTCACATGTAGTAAACACAGAAGTATTTCAGCTGCAAGTAAATTTTCAAATGTTCCATTTTAAAAAGTGGCATTTCTGATTCTAAATTATCTGATATTATTAATCTGCCCATAGTGCCTGACATCCTTAACTCTTTGCTGCTATTGACATAGAATAGTTATTCAAACTGGACATACCTTGCAGGTTTGGAAGCTCTTCCAGAAGCACTGGGATAATCCACCTAAGGTCCTTATGTCCAGTTATTTCATATTACAAAAAAAAAAAAAAAAATAGGGAAAAAGGAAGTTAGACTGAGTTCTGTGAAATGAAAAGTATATCTAGAGAAAAAGTCCTCTTCCAAGCTTCTTGATCCTTCTGGCACCGTGGGTGATACCAGAGTAAAGTGCTGCTTCAGATTAGCCCATCTTAGTACTGAAGAATGATATTAAGGCGACTTGTTACCACTCATATGTTTTTCATCACTGCCTGTATGAGAGCCAAAACTTCTGGCTTAACTCTAGACGTCTAGTGGAAGACTTTATAAAACCTGTAGTTTAATAATAGTTGACATCAGGCCATTGGAAGTACAGTGAGGTCCATTTCAGGTCATTCCTGCTGTGGAATCCCACTTATTTATGATTTCACTAGCCATTATTCTTTTAAAAGTGTGACTTGAATAAAACTATAAAACTTCAGCCAGTGGCAGAGTAAACCAGTAGCCTGCAGTGACCTGCCTGCTGCCAAACCTTTCTAAAGTTAGAAAATTAGGACTTTATTGTGTGGCTGTGTATAAATTTTAGCTCTGCTTTCAGGAGGCAGCAATCTGGCTGGGGACGATGGTTCAAGAATGTAACTGTTGATCAGATTTTTAATCAATATAGCTAATTTCTGTCTGTTTTGTATGGGAAATAAAGCATACCTATTCATGAAGACAGAGACAATATTTGCAGTGTTCTGTGATTGAAATTGTGAGTTTAAAACCAAGTCTTTGAGAATGTGCCCTGTTACAAAGTTTGTACTGATGAGCACATCACAATATTTAGAAACTGGGTTATTCTTTGTTTACCTTTCATAGGCCTCAGTTTATGTAAACTTCAAAAATGTTTAATTAATGGAGTTTACCTAAAGCAAGTTTCATAGTCAGGGAAGCACTTTGTGTCTTTAAATTTACAATACATTATTTCCAGTTCTGTGCACATCTGACTTCATCTGTTTTTTTAATTAGCTCCTTTCTATGTTAAAAGTCTGGTCCTGCTTTGGAAAAAAAAGCCTGGAAATTTTACTTGGGATTTTTTTATTATCCATGTAATGTGCTGTTTGCAAAATGCCTGTACAAGTTGCATAATAGTTATTTTGTCTACTGTTACTTTCTTAAGGAAGAAAAAGAGTCTATGCCAAAAATTAAAACTTTAGTGCTGTGATACCAACCTAGACAAGCCTCGTGTTACCTGCAGCATTGCTTTTGATGTGTTCCAGTAGCACAGATGAATGATGATAAAGAGTCTTCCTATCACTTTTCCCAAGGAATAAAATTACAGTTTCAAAAGTAATCACATTCCCACAGAAAGATCTGAAGGGTGATCTTAAACTTTTTTGAAATCTCAAATTGCATATATCTGCATTCTCTTGCCTGCTTGTAGAAACCAAAGCTTCCTAAGCAAACACTCCCCTGTGCTTTGAATAGCTTGGTTTGGATGGGTTTACTTGAGGAAATTAGTATTAAATTGCTGTTTTAAAAAACCCTCCAACACTTTCTTGGCTGTTTAATAGAAGAGAGCAGGGCCTGAGGGTTGTGATATAAATGTACTGGTTTCTTTTTTCGCTTCATTCAGTAGCAAAGTGTTGAATCAGCAGTTTCAGCTCACCCTCATTTTGCAGCAAACGGTTCTTGAGGTTTAGCAACATCTCAATTTTGGATGAATACTCGGGTCTTTTTATTATTATTTTCTTTTTTTTTTTAGTTTATTTTGGTGGTAGGAACACATTCCTATGTGTATAAAGTTTATCATAGCTAATTGCATAATGAAGGTGACACACAAAGTGGTAGAATCTGGAAAGAATGTACCTAAAAGAGGATTATCCTTCAATTTTGTCCAATATATAGTATCAATATGGCAGAAATAAATAAAAATCACATGCTGTTCTTGTAATAAAACTGTTTAATATCTCAAGACATGGATCTAGTATTTTGATGTGAATATAACTGCAGTCTAAGATAAAATGCCCATAAATCACCTTCTCAGGTGTCTTGACTACTCAGTTCTGAACTTTAGATGTTACTCTTGATAGCAGTACCTAAACTTAAGCAGTGCTTCTCAATCAACTTCATGAGCCTGTTCTTCTAAACGCATCACATTTCCAATGTCTCAGTTTTTTAATCCATGATGTGGGGCACTTAATGAAGAGAGATACTCTCAAATAGTGGTCGGAGGGTATTTTCTTTGCATGCAATGCTGGTATATTTTCCAAAGAAAGATTGTGTTTAAATAACTAATAGATTATATACGGTCAGACTGTTTGCTCAGAACTTTTCAGCGATTTCTGTTTCCACCAGAAAGAGAATTGGTTGAAAATTAGAATTCTGTCTTGCCTTAAAATACTTATGTAACATTTATGAGGTAATGGAGATGAATTTTTGAGCAAAGAATAGAAGTATATCCAACACATATGTCGTTCAGAATACTGTCTCACTATGGTGAAATATGCAGATGAAAAAGAATTTGGATGGTGTTTTGTATTTGACATCTCATCAGTGATATAAAATGCTACCCTTGATTTCTTTCTTGAAAATGACTGTATTTTGTATTACTTGATATGTCTGAGAGACCAAACATATGCTGCCATATGTGGCCAATGCTTACATTGCAATCTCTGTTTTAAGCCACCCTTGTATACATTTGTTATTCTAAAACAAAGTACTTTTTCATTTTCTAGCACTGTTTATAAATGTGGTTTACATAATGTGATGAATCTAACATCAACTGCACAAAGCTGCCTTGGAGCCTGCCCATCACATTTTAATAACATGACATATTCCTTTCGTGCTCACAACCAGTCCATGTGCAGTGTGGTCACATATTTTGGTTTTAGCTAAATTTTGGCTCCTCTCAGGCTGGACTGCACCATTTAACCAGCTGAGTACACAAAATGTGCCCTTCAGCTTCTGTAGTTCAGCTTGATTCTTCAGTATCTAAATATATTTTAAAATCTCTTTTTTTATCATCATGCATGAATCAACTTTTGCTTGTTCATAGTTTTTAGCATGTTTTTGGCAGCTGACATAGAAACTGCAACAAACTACAGTTTCCTTTGCAGTCAAAGTCCTCGGTCCCTGATGTTTGTTAGCAACACAGCAATATTGCAGGGCGGGTGCTAACTTGCAATATTGAGGGGTTGTGTACAAAAAGAGCTGTAAAGTGCAAATGTACATATATCCGTGGGATTGTCAGGCTTATCATGGCTTTTATGGATGCAAGGATGTGGTGACCTGCAATGACTGGAAAGGCTAAAGGTCACCTGAAGAAACATCTTGATTTTCACCCTTGCAGACAGTTTCTGTTGCCTCTGGACAGTCACTTACCTTTGTTCTACCTCAGGCTACTGATTAATACATATTCCTCCGTGTGGGAATGCCAATTTCAGAAGCCCCCAGCTGGCTTATTCCCTCCCCCCTTGGTGCTCTTCTCCTTGGTCCTGTGAAAAGGTTTGTGCACCAAACTGGATCAGGAAAACTGCTTTGCCTGATCCATCGATGAAGGTCTTGAAATTAGTTGTGGTGTCTGTACCTGTCAATTGTCAGTCTTGCTTGTGATGCTGCTCACAAGTTTGGATAATGTGACATGGCATTTTTATGGAATAGGGGTATTTATCTGCCTTAGAGACGTTGGAAACACCAGACATTCTTTCATGGAAAATCAAACAGTAGTTAAAATGAAGAACTCTGCAACCAGTGCCAAACTACTGAATCACTCCAACAGTGAGTTCTAAGGGAGAAGTTTCTGTTCTGGAATACAAGCTGGACTGAGAAGAACATTTCCTCATAGAGTATCAAGCATTTACTCTGCCAAAGTTCAACAGTGCTTTGAAAAACCCCAAACCTTGATCACCTGCAAATGCAAAATTTCCCCCATTTTCCCCTTTGTTTTAACAAAGAGTATGAAAAAATATGGAAGGTAAATGAGTGCCTGTTCTTAGACAGACTTTGGGTAGATTCCTATTGTTCAGAACATAAAGGCAACGCTTAAAGTGGTGACTTTCATCAGGTTCCAGTGAGTTGTTAGTTTTAAGAAAAAAGAAATGTGGCTATCTAGTCCAGAAAAAACCCAGTATTTAAAGCATGTTAGAGTGAAAAGGTGATGTCATTTAATTTGGTATTAGTTTTTCCTAACTTTACTTATCAACAAAAGTAATTTATGTTAATTAGAAATCCCAAGGCCCAAAAGAAGACGACTTTGACTCAGTTTGGGATAGACTATTAGAAGTGGAAGCAGTGAATATCACATTCCTGAGATAGCAATTAACTACAATTTGCACTACTTTGTCTAATGAAGAACCTGGGTCTGTAAATGTTTGCATGTACTTTGAGCACATCTGTTTTGCAGATGGAAAAACTAACAAGGTCTCTAGGAAGATCTCCAAAGTCAATTTGTTTGCAAGTTTTGAAACACACTTTTTTTTCTACTTTGGAATAGTAGAAATGAAAGCATTTCTTTCATTCCTAATCATTAGTATCATTACTAATAATAAGGAGGGCATACTCTGATTCAAGAAGTGATTTCCCTATCATATTAATTAACTCAGCCTGTGTTCTGATGTATGTTTTTATTCGTGGGAATTTTCTGGGAGGGCCTCATTTGTTTCTCATCAACACAAAAGCAGTAATTCTGTCATGCAGGGTTGGGTCTAGCTCTAAATACTCCCAAGAAATTGGGAGCCTTTTGAAAAGTCTGATTTACTTTTAACAACTGATTAACAACTGCTGCTACAGTTTTAGTATTACTTTCTCATAATTAGGCTACTATTAAATTGCAGCTACTATGTGGGTACAATGTAATCTATATTATGTTCAAGTGGGCATTTTTAAAAAGGAAATTAAATTTGCTTTAATTACTTCTATACCATAAAGTGTCTTGTTGACTTTTAGCATTCATTTTTTCCCATTTCAGCTGTATGGGAAAATCACAAATAAGTCTTACCACTATCCTTCTTTTTTATGAAAAATTAAAGAAATAGGAAGATAGAAACTTCTAAATTAAGCCAAAAGATGATGTAGAAACTAGCAGAGTTGTCAGACAGATGTCCTAATACACTTATTTCCAAAGGTATTTGTTTGGAAATACAGGAGTGTGTTAGTTAAGAAGCTTGGTACCATGGATGGATTTGCACTGCTTTTTGTCAGAGATGGAAATCCGCTGGATGACAGAAGCTCCTTTTACCACTCAGTGGAAATATTTATGTAAATTGAAAGAAAACATATGTCATAATTGCATATTAACTTGTGGTATGGAAAAGGAGATCTTTTTTGTAGAACAATTTGTAAAGTAGAGGGTATTATTTTCTTCTTGAACACTTGTGTTCTACAAAGGGTAATTTCCATTTGGTTTTACCCCAGCAGAACAAAGGAGCCCTGACTTTAGAAAGTAACTTACCGATGAGTAACTTTTATTTTGTTAAGGAAGCAAATTATATCTTAATTTCATAGAATCATAGAATGGTTTGGGCTTGAAGGGATCTTAAAGATCACCCAGTTCCAACCCCCTGCCATGGACATTTCTCAGCGTTTGATTCATACTGTGACTATACTTTTGTTCCATGGTTCTTAGAGTTTCTATTTTTTCCAACTAATGGATAAGATGCACATCTCATGTAAAACCAGAGGATGTTCTTTGCTCAGGTTGGAAAGAAATTAAATTCAACTAAAATGGGAATTGATCACTGTGTCTGTCATTTAAGGTTTTACCAGAGGCTCTCAAAATAGCCTTCAAAATAAATACAGAATACAGGCAATGCAGGTTAATTTGAACCCATCCGTTGTCAAGAAAGAGAGTAATTACTGTGATGTTTCCAATGCTAAAACTAGACCTACACTAAAGAAATCAGTGGGTGGCAGGTTCAAAACAGAAGGAAATACCTCATGAAACATTTATAGTTGAGTTGTGGAAATGTGCAAGAAAGTGAAGTGGATTTTAATGTTTCATATAGACCCAAAAAGTAATTGGTCTAATTGAAAGAGGAAAAGTCTTGCTTCCTGAGTTCTTTGTAATGAGAGCCAAACTGAGCTGGAAAAAAAGGGAGAAAGAGTTTTCCCTGGAAGACTTGAAGTGAACAACCTTCACAGAGTAAGTCAGAACCATCCTGCATAAGAGGGAAGCCATGGATGTTTATAAAGAACTGTCAGTTAAAGGGGGTTCAGAAACACGAAATGTTCACAAGGGCTGTCATTCCCTGTCAGTTTTTAAGGAACAGAATGTATGAGGCCAGAGGATGAAAGGTAATGGCATAGCCAAACTTCAGGCATTTGGAGAAATTGCTGTGAAAAAAATGAGTACATTTTAATCCTTTCTCCTAATTTCAATCCTTTAAAAATACCATTACATAACTCACGTAGAAGATTCTTGTCTTTGTTGATAGTGTTGTTGAAGATCTAATATTTCCACAGCTGTGTTCAGTATTACTCCTTTGAGAAAAATATCTGTCTTGTGGAAAAAATAAGTCAACTTTTATGCGTTACTCTCATATGAAAAGTTCTCACAGAGAAACATAGATTTGTTTCAAGAATATTGCATGGAAAACCTGCAGATTTCTGTGTATGTACCTATAATACTGCACTCTTGGAATGAAAGTTCTTTTTGCTGAATTAACTGAACTGCTTCAAAGTACTTTGTAGGAAACAGTATGTTATGAGCTGGCCTGAAGAACTCACTTTATCAAAGATATAGTAATATAAATAACAGCCTAAAATAGAAGTAATGAATCAGAAGTTTGCATTCCGTAAGTGTGGGGAAATCTGCGTCCTGTACAAAGAATTAAACACGAAAGAAATGGAAATTCTACCAAACTACAGTAATTGTTTACTCAGTGGCTGTAGGAAGTTCCTTACATAACAGACCATTAAAGAAGAAATTACAAGGTTAAATGGTTTTTAAGATGAATCTTATAAATAATCCTGCTCTGAGTACTTTAATTTACTCTAATCCTTAAGTCCTTGGGGAAAAAAGGCTATTTAATGAATGGAGCCAGGATGGCTCAAGCAGACTGGAAGAATATTGTTTGGGGGAATTCGCTCAACTCTTGAGTATTTGTTCACTTGTAGAGACTGCAGAGAATGTGTGTGCCCACTGTGGCTGGCAAAGCCATGGCACTGGACATGAAGCCCTGGGCAGGAACATCACTGGCCTTTACAGGAAAAGCAAATAGCACAGCCTTTGTACCTCCCAAACACCAGGTGATTTTCTGAGTCCAGCCTAACAGTTGTTGGACCTTATCATCAATAATAGGCATTTCCCCCAACTGCCTTGGTTCTAATAGCCAGAATAGTTTTGCATATTTTTATGCTCTTGTAGGAAAGAAATGTTTATGAGGTCTGGGGAAGAGGCACTGTTCCTTTTTCTTGACTTTAATATGGTCTTTGAACTAGTTGTAATGCACAACCCAAGATGAAAAATTTGCAGTTTCTGAATACAGAGCTTCGAAGTCAATGCCCCAGATAAACCGTATTACCCATAGAACTCCCAAGAGAAAATAAGTAAAAATGACAAATTTTAGTCACCAGGACAGTTGATTTTGGGGGGTAGCCCTCTGGATTCCCACACAGAGGCATCAATGAAGGACAGACCTGGAGGAAATACAGATTAAACTCTGCTGCTGGTTTTAGTGAGGGACTGACATGAGTTGGTTCATGTGAGCTGTGTGGGCTCATACAACAATGTTCAGCTACTGGGCCATGGCAAGAGGTGAAGTTGCCCTCAGCCTCCAGCCCAGCTCTCTGCTCAAATGAGATTCCCCTTTGTATCCTGTATTACCCTGCAACACTCCACTGTGGGAATTTTTACCAGACGTGACTGCAGAGTAGAGGCAGTCGTGTGCTGCTCCAAGAAACTCCAGAGCAATGACCAGATTGTGTGTTGGGAAACTCTATTAACTGTTCAGAGGCTGATAAAGTCAGTGAGTATTTCTGGAAATGTGAAAGATTCTGTCCAGCAGCAGTTAGGCAGGATGAGGAAGGATGAGGTCGGGCTCTACAGGAAATACATAAGCAAAGCTGTCCTGGGCCGGGTCAGAGCCCAGCTAGGCCAGTCCCCCGACTTTGTCAGTGACCACAAACATTTCCACAGACAAAGGGCATTGGTGTTTCTGGGCTTCCTTTGTTTTTGCTTTCCTTGAAGCAAATTAAAGCTGTGTTTTTGGGACAGACGTTTCATTTAGTTTCGAGATTCACCCTGAGGTAGTTTGTCTTTTTTCTGCCATTCCCAAGGGAATGGCAGGAGCCGTGTCAGAGAGATTTAGGTTGGATATCAGGAAGGTGGGTGGTGGGGCACTGCCCAGGCTCCCCAGGGAATGGTCACAGCCTCAAGGCTGCCAGAGCTCCAGTAATGTTTGGACAACGCTCTCAGGGATGCACAGGGTGTGGGACTGTTGGGGTGTCTATGCAGGGCCAAGGGCTGGATCAGTGATCCCCGTGGATCCCTTCCAACTCAGAATATTCTGTGATCCCTTAAAGACTGATCAGACATTATCCAGTTGAGAGAAGCACATTTACTGTGTGAAAAAGTTGATTCTATGGAGGTAATGAATCTGTTGTTTTACTTTTGCCTTACTAACTGGAGTATTTCATTATCATTAAAGGGATGCTAATTTAGCGTTAATTGGTTTCTAGTGTGGTCAAACTGTTCTATGCAGTACTTGACCCTGTAAGTTCTTTCAGGGATGCACAGTGGTGCAGGAGGTGTTCTCAAAGGCAATTTAGTGACTTAGTAACTCTTGCATCATGTAGAATGGAAGATTTTAATGAAGAGTTCTGCTTGGTGTTCTCTCTTCACTTCTTAAACTGAAAAGCAAAAAACAGTGCTGTGTCTTTATGGGTCTCTCCTGATGGAATTTTAATGCAGAACAGGGTGTCTGTTAGCAAGGAACATTACATCTGTAATGAGACTTCGTAACCTGGTTATTGGGAACATTAAACACTGTATTTCCACTGGACTTCATTATAGCACTTGTAACAAAATGGTGAAAATTATGCTTGCAGGCATTTGAGTATAGCTGCTTGGTACCTGAATTGGTACAAAACTTATGAGTAGGATGTTAAAATTTATTGGGAAAATAAAAAGCTAGATTCATTTTGATCATATGATTGTTTCTTAATGTGGAAAAGGAGATCTGTTTAATACATCTTAGAAGTTTTTATGTGACGTCTTCACTACTTTTAGATGGAAAAAGTGTTCCAACATTTTTCCACGATACTCTGGGGCCTTGAGAGGGAACAGAAGTTGTTGACATCTTTAAATCAGAGCTCTTATTTCACATGTCTGCTGTTTTTTCCTTGTTTAAAATGGCCTTCAGTGTGCCAAGAGAAGTAAAATTAAAGCCTTGAAATAGAGTTTGGGATTCAATGGTAACTATCTATAAGAGAGGGGTCATGTTACTAAATATGCAATAAAAGCAGGGGTATCCCTTTTGTTCATTAGGAAACTGAAATGTGTGTCTGCTGAGTAAGTCCAACATATGATTATAAATCTTTTTGTATGGATGTTTATACCTTTTTCATTTTACAAGAAGACAGTGAGACTGTTATGCAGGGCTTCTTCCAAATGTGAGGGTAGGTTACATGGTGCACTAAGCCTTTAAATGCTTCCCACAGCCAAAACCAGCTTTAAAGGAAATCTCTTTAAAAACATTAACTATTTCCAAAGGGTTGGCTTCACCTCTGTGGTTGGGATGTTCTGCAAGGTGGTCATGGTGTGGTTCTGACCCTCTCAGAGCAGTGGTTTGACCTGGAATTTGGTCTTCCAAAACCTGATCCATGACTTCAGTGAGGAGAGGTGGTGTAGAAGTTGTAAGACATGTTGGTACCTCAAGTTCTTTGTTCCTTTGACATTGGTTGTTTGTTTGAGACTGTAAATCCAAAGCAGGTCCCTGAGGTTAAACTTCCAACTGAGGAGAGATTTTTTGAAGCTTCCTGAGGAAGCTTCCAGAACACCAGATACTGTATTGGCCTGCAAACCCACAGTCTGCATACTGGTTCTCTGCCAAGTGCTTCATGCAGAAAGTTATCAGGGTTAATGCATAAAATTATTTTGGTAGTATTTACTCATAATTTTACTATTTTACTGTCTGTAGACTTGTCTGAAAATTGTATACATTGGAATATAAACATAGTACTTAAATTACAAAATGTTTTCTCAGGAGAGTTTCAACCAGTTAACACTGGTATTACCACAGAAATGACAAACTGTTTATTTTCTTGCTGTAATCTAACTGTTTATAAAAGATGTGACTTGAAAGATCTTTAAAGTTCACTAATTTCTTTCAGTAAAAGTACAAATCTTTGGTAGAGAAATGTTAAAATTATGATTCCTACTTCTGATAGTTATTTTCTTTCAGAGTGCTAAGGAGTTTTTGTAGTAAGTGCAAGTATGATGAGTGTTTCAGAATTGAAATTCAGAAATTACATCAACCACTCTCTATAGTGTTACTGTAATAGTGAATTAACTGAGTGAAATTCACTTTGTTGTGGGCAAATAGAAAGATAGTGGTTGTACAGCAACTGCTTTTTGGGGCAAAGTTGAGTGATTTGTAGCTTTGTCGTGGAGGGATCTCTATATATTAAATTGAAATGGAAAATGGAGAAGGGTATATATAGTATGAACTCAACATTTTTGGGGTCTCAGGTTCTAATAACCTCAACACATGGGCATTAATAATGAAAATCTCATTTCGGGAGGCATTTGATGCCTTTATTTTTCTGAGGGTTTTGTGTTGTTTTTGTTGGGAATTTTTCCTAAGAAAGATCTTTTACCTTGCTTAGAGGAAACATTGCCTCTAATTGTTCCTTTAAATTCAGAAAGCTACCCAAGCTTCCACAGAAACAACATTATTTTGTTGGACACCTTTGCAGTTTTTATCATACCAGAAGTGCCTGTCCCTGTGCACAAAACAACAGCTCGGGCAGATCCTCAAAGTTCTGTCATCATTTACCCAGTAAAAATGGCAATGTCTTTTATACCTTTTGTATTAATATGGTAACCACAGCATGTTTTCTGCTATGTTTCAATTTATAATGGGATTTAGCAAGTCATGTCAAAATTCTGATGTGGGATACATGAGCCAACAATGCAAGTCAGAACTTAGAAATCTGAGGGTTTAAACCCCCAAAATTCCTCATATGCCACAAAGCACTGTGGTTCTGGAATTGCTATGGCTGTTGAATCCTAACCTCTCCTATTCTGGTCTCTTACTGAGTATAAAGTATCTTTCCCTCTCATAGTTTCAACATTCACACCTTGTATTCAGATCTATTTACTGTGCATGTGTCTCTGGCTGGGTTACTGAAAACATCCTATTCCAGGTTTTGCTGTACTACAAGTAGTTTCCTCTCTGAAAAATGTTTAAAAAATTCTGGTGGGACATCTCTGCAATCTTAGCAACTTGCAGCTGGTTTGCTCTTGAATTCATCTGTGGCTACAGGTCAGCTCCATCTGTGTGTGGAGAACAGGAGAAATGAGAATGCTGCTGTGCATCTCCCAAATCCAATTGCCTGGCAGAAGTGTTGCTGGACTGGTTTAACAGGATCTCCCTCAAAGCAATTTTCATCAGGGACTTGCCATGAAGGCTCTCCCAGTATTTATATTTATATATTTATATATTTCATCAGATTTCTGAGTCTGATAACACTTAGCAGAACTGTATTCCATTCCCAGTCCAATGGCCTTCTTGAAGTATATTCATTTCCAATGTAAGCCTGCAAAAATTATTTGCTCGAATATATTTGAGAGAATAAACTAACTATAGTGGTTTTGTGTTGAGCTATCCTTGCATTTTTTTTTTCCTACTGGTGGCCAAAGTTTCTGAACTTGTTCCCTTGTTTTTCTTGACAGCAAATGCTCAGGTCACTATGGCCTAGAGTCACAAGCTGTAAAATGGTGACAATCCCATTTGCTTTGTTTATCAAATCCTTTCAAGCTCACTGTTTAAAAGTAATGAGAGTTGTTATAATAAAGCCCATTCCACTTCCAATGCAGTTGGTAGTTTTGAAGAGTGGATTTAAGCTGCTTCCATCTGACATATGGAAACGTGCAAGTTTAATTGCCCGTGTATTTCTGAAGTGAAGAACCACCCATTTGTTGCATACCCTTCATCCCTTGGCTTCTTTCTCCTGCTTGGTCTTCTGCCTCTGCTACTGTTGTGTTCCATTTCCAAAACATTTTTCCTTCACTCTCTGTCTCACTACTGGGGGCATTACATCAGCATTGTAACTTTGCTTTAGGTTGTGTTCTATTACTGAGGGCTTCCTTGATTCTCTTTGTATTAAATCCCCAGAGGAATAATCTTAGACAAATTACTTGCATAAAATTCACTTTTATGAAATCTTAATAGTGAAAGAGCACATCTTGGAGAACAAAAATATTAATGGCCACAAGAAATCTTGATTCATCTGTATTTTAGTGGTGTAAATCTGTATTTATCCCTTGCAAATCCAGTTGGAGAATTTCTTGTGGGTCTTACAAGTCTGAATGTTTAAAGAGAAGAATTCTATTTGAATGAAAATACTTGCAACAATATGTGGTGTTGTGCCTAAATTTATGATAAGACTACAGATCCTGTACAGTATAAAAATCTAAAAAACTAAGTATGGTACAAATGAATGGAACCTATTACTGTGAGTTTAAAAATAATTTTTAAAAATTAAAATATGCTTTGTTTAAAAAAAAAAGCAACCAGATAGAAGATAATTGCTCATTCCTCTAGCTCATCAGAATCTGTGTTTGAATACAGGAAGCTTTTAGGGTCATCTAAAATAAACAATTTAACATTTTTTGTTAAAATTTCACTTGGAAGAGAACTTCTCACTACAAAATGTTTGGTAGGAAATCCAGTACTGTGTGTTTTTTAAGACATTTGATTCCTGCATTTCTAGAATGTTCATAGCTCAAGGACTTTTTTATGTACAATTTTTACAGTTGATGGTACTACTTGAAATGTTTTCAATTCAGTTAATCAAATAAGACAGGACCAAGCTGAGGATTTTGTTATATTCTTATATCCTAAAATCTGATCTTATAGAGGGTGTACCTGGGGGCACAGTTTGGCCTGTTGTGTTTAAGTAAATAGTGTTAATAGAAATAAAAATTGATGTCATAATCTTAAGCTTCAGTTTTTACATTTAATGGTTTTATAATGAAACAATATGAAGAAATACACTGGTACCTTACTTCAGTATATAATATACAGTATCATATTTATGGCAGTAGGAAGGGTTTAAATCAGAAATAAGCAGACCAGTGAGTAGGAGAGAATAAATAAAGCTGCATTCCTAGAGACAGGGGTTGCAGTGCAGAACTGGGGGGTTTATTTGGTCTTCTGTGGTTTAAGAACAACACTGCAATAGGATCTTATGCATGAAAATGAATGTGGGGAGAGCTGCCTTGTGTTGATGTAGTTGTTTTCAAGGTGAACGTGTTCCAAGTGGGAATCTTCATTCTCCTCACTGTGCTCATCCTCATCCTCGTGGTTGGTCTGAGTCCTGCAGATGCGTTCGGGGGGCACCGTCCTGTGGCACGGGGCAGGAATCATGATATAGTTATTCCAGATACTCTTAACTTCATTTATTTTAGAGTTGCTGTCTATTTAGATATTTGAAAATGTTGACTTAATCAGTACGTTACATTTTCTCAATTACATATTTATTGAGGACTTTCAAAAGTCTTTTTTTTTTTTTTAACATTTTCCCTTTGCATTGTTTTCTCATTTATGTCATATATTTACTTTTCCTGAGGAAAGTATTGCCATGTGTTGCTGAATGAAAACTTTGTCTGACACGTGGAAGATCCTCTCTCTGTCATTCCTTTGCTGTGCAAACAGCACAGAGGGCCCACACCCTGGCTCCACAGCTGGGGCTGGTGAAATCTGCTCACCAGGTGACTCCAACTGCTGACTCCTCCCATTATTTTGTTATCACTTTGGGCTCTGCTGGTGATTGCTGTGCCAGTCAAATTTTAGCTGCCCAAGCACTGTTACAGGTGAAAATCTTGGAAAGAACTGGTGCACCAGTTCTTTGTGAGCATTTTCAGTAACTGTAAGGGAGGGCAAAATCTCACTTTTATCATATTAAGAAATACTACAGAAGAAAACTCAGGATTCCGCTCCTCCTTCAGAATTTTCTTAATGAATATTTACTTAAAAATAACAAATTCCTAAAGCAAAGCGTGTCTTATGACATTTATTTTAATGTCATTAATGTAACAAAGAGCTTGGAAATTACCTTATTTTATTATTGTTCAGTCTTAGAAAACGTAGTTTTCTCATTTCATCGATCCCAAAGGGTACAGCCTTTAATTCATTGTGGTCCAAAAAGAGCTCCCTCAGGGAGTGGTAAGCTCCAAAAAACGACACTGGGTCGATGCCATCATCGGTGAGTTTGTTAAAGGACAGGTAGAGATACTCCAGCCCCGGCCTCATGTGGCCAAACACATAGCCTGGAATTCTTTCAATCTGGTTTCCTATAAGTACCAGATGGAGTAAAGATTTTGGCAGATAGGAGGGAACATGATACAACTTATTATAAGAGAGATCGATTGACTCCAAGTTCCTGCATTAAAGGAGAAAAGAAAAAAAAAAGGCTGAAACCCCTCAGATTGTTCTGTGCAAGGCTCTGCTTCATGGCATTACCAGGGAATGAAATTTCCAGGGGAAATTTGTTTCTGTTAATGGGGTAGAATGCGTTTTATGGAACATGGTCATGCATAATTACTCTGGGAATAGAAAGAATTAAGTCATGAATTACCAATCAAGCACAAAGATTTCGTTGATGGGAAGAGATCTTCAGTAATGAGGGTGGGGGGAGCTGAACAGGGGAATCCCAAGGGACCAATTTGTGATTGCTGCAATAATGAGTTACACAGAAGAACTGGAATAACCTTGGGACTTCAGTCAGTATCCCATTAACAGGGAGTTTTAAGCTTTGTTCTTAAAGCCCATTTGAAATGGAATTGTTGTGTGAATTAATCCGTCCCATGTGCTTCGCTTCCTGGGTTGAGAGATGCTCTCAGTAGTAACAGCGTGGTTGTTTTCAGAATAAGGAATTTACAAGTTCAGGAATCAAGGGATAGGGCTGCAGCTGCTGGTGATGGCCAGGTACTGTGCTCAGCTTGGCAAATTATTTAGCAGGAAAATCAAAAGCACTATCACCTTTTACTACCTACATTCTCATTGCTTGCTCTGCTTATATTCTACTCTTAGACAAGGTAGTTGCACTGTCTTCCCTTCATCTTATTTACTTTTATAATTTTTAATCCAATGGGAAATAAAGCCAGGATAATATTGAATTATTTGTAAATTACCTGTGAGATAATTATGTATTGATACTAAATTACCATATAATTGTATATAGTATTATTTATAATTAATGTTTATTTTTGAATGGTGGTCAGAAAAAATAATGACTTTTCTGTTAATATGGTACAGATTTGAGGTAAAAGATCTATTTGACAGCTGAGTATCTTCTAGATTATACCATTAGGCAAGGGAAATTAAGAAAAATCAGCAAAGGAAAACAAATCAAAGGATAATTACAACTCTAAGTTAAAAGTAATGAAGTGCAAATATTTATTTCATTATCTGACTCACTAGTAACAGAGAAAAATAAAATAAATGCACTTTAAATGTCTGGTACTTACTCTTGGTTTATCCAAGCTAAAGGTGCTATCCTGTGCTCTTCTAGTTTGTTATGCTTTAGTCCAATGATGTTGATGTTTCTGGTGTGGTTAAAGCAAATTTCTGACACTTCTTCAATTTGATTATGTTCAAGATATAACTCCTGTAAGTGCATTTGGGAAGAAAATCTGTGAGATCAGAATAGGCTGGGTTTTCCTGTTGCAAATTCAAAATGGAGCAATTACCTGTCCTCTGTATTACCTGGTCTATCTGTTAATTCTGAATCTGAACCAGAGCCAGTTTGTAGCTGGAGTGGGATCTTCAGAAACACAATTTTTCAAAGCAATTGTTTTGTTTTCTCATTTGTGGAATACAGATTGCTTTGAAAGGGCAAAGAGAAGGAACTGCACCTTTTGGGTGTTTGTTGGGGGGTTGTTGTTGTTAGTATTTATTTTGGTTGTTTTGTTTTCTTTTTACCTCAAGAGTGGCAGGAAGACCTTGTGGGATAATTCTAAATTTATTTCTTCCCAGTCGCAAATAAGAGAGACTTTTCAAAGGATAAAAGGCCAAAGGACTGACATTTGCTTCACTAAGTGTATTTCCTTCTAATTCCAGCGTGACCAAGTTCTTTAAATCTAGGGAGAAAAAGTTTAATTTCAGTTAATTAACGCCATCTTATCTCTTGTTAAAATACACGTTCATAATTTAACAGTCTTAAACATTACCAGATCAGTTCACAGCAATGAAAAAATAAAATGAACTGATTTTATTATCTCATAATCATGGAATTCTATTGTTTATAAGTTCGTAGAGCTTTAGAGATTGAACAAAGCTTTATTTACATTTTCCTCTCCCAGTCCAAATGGAAAGGGCAGCAGCTGATCCAGTTTAGGTGGGACCCTTTTGGCAGGAGAGGAAAGGAAGCAAAAAAGTCCATCAAATTCTGATATGGATGGCACCCTTTCTTTTTTCTTTCTCTTTTTTCTGTCAGCCTGTGTTTCACTTGGCTTAAAACGATCATGGTTGACTCCAATTATATTCTCCCTGATTTTTCATGGACATCAAATTCTGTTCTCCTCCTTGCAATTTAAAAATAACTAAAATGGTTTCACCACAAATAAAGCCATCAGCTTCCAGGTGGGGATAGGAGGTGTCTTCAGCATATTTCAAATTCACCTTTATTTAGTGACCTTAAATAGAAGCTGCTTTGGGGGAGGAGCAGTTGCATTAGAAGGGAAAATGTAATTTTTCAAATACTTTGTCATGCAAATCTTTCAGCTTTTGTTGCCTTTTGAAAACATGGCACCATAAGGCTAACAGTTATTTTTCTATGTCAAACCAGGTGCATTTGGTTCAGCGTTCAGGTTTTCAAATTTATTTTACGCTCTTCATATAATTGACATTAGTTATTTAAATACCTTTTAAGCCATCTTCATCGATGGCATGAAGTTGGTTGTCATTTATTTTTATTTCTTCCAAAGCTGATGGCAGTTCAGAGGGGATATGTACCAGCATATTTCCATCCAGATACAAACGTTTCAGCTTTTTCAAGATCTTATCACAGGGATGAAGAAAGAGCACTTTGATTATCAAGGTGCAAAATACTCAGTTAAACATACAATATAATCATAGTTAAGATTTTCTTAAACACACACTTTTAAAGGTTTTCAGCAGCAGTGCAGTCATATCCACTGTTTTGAATTAAAAAGTAATGTTTTCTCTTATCAGTCTAATTAATTGGTTTCTTTCTGCTAAATATTAACAAAAGTGCCAGTTAATGTCATGTGTAACTGGAAGAGCTTCCATACAGCCCTGCTGCAGTTCCCCAGGATCACTGTTTGCATTCCTGCTGCTCTCTGTGAATCTTGGAAGTATTGCCTCACTACATTGTGCAGTATTTAGGACTTCAAAGTACATGCATTTAGAAATTATGTGCTTATCCTCTTCATTTGTGAGCAAATTGAGGATTTTCTGTAGGTCAGCAAATTTACTCAGGCAGAAAGACAACAACTGTTTCAGTAAGTGAGGATTTTTATGCTTAAGCTATCTTTAAAAATTGGTATGAAAAATCATATCCTAATTTTAATTCTTGATTATGGTGAGAGATTTCTTGAAGTAGCCAGGTTTGCCTGTACAGTAATTATACAGTGTTTACCTATACAAGGTGAAAAGTGATTTAGATTCATAAAATGAAAAGCAAAAAACACTTTTAAGCAGTAATTATTGAGAGGGTAGCAGAAGAGTTAGGCTTTCTTACTTTGAATGCTTTGGGACCTATGCCAGGAGAGGTAATGTTATTTTTACTCAGATCAATCCATTCCAAATTAGGTATCCCATTGAATGCTTCATCTGAGATAGCAGTGATGCTATTTCCTAGAACAGAAGGCAAGAGAAAAGTTTGAATTATGAAATACAGTCTGCACCTGAGCTGTGTAGTATTGCACATAGAAAATATGTCAAAAAACCAGCTGCATTATGGACAATAATTGTGTGTAGATATCTTCATCTTAGTATTTAAACACTGGTATGCAAATCTTATGTTTGCAATTCATTGTTTTAAAGGCTTAACTGTAAAATTAATTCTAATTCTTTTCTGTGGTAAGGAATGACAAAGCCTTAACAGTGCTGTTGACTACCTTTGAGGGTGGATAATGTCACAAAAGTCATGCAAAGTAGACCCATTAATTACCTGTAAGGTCTAAACTTGTTAGGTCTGGATCTGAGATGGGTGGTATTTGTGTAAGTTTGGCATTAATGCAGCTTACTGTGGTGTCCGAGGTGGAACATCCAGATGGCAAAGGAGGAGCTTCTACGGGTGGAACAGGAATTGGGAAATGAGCTGGAATTCTGAAAGCACCATCGTCTTCATCACTTTCATACTGCACATCTCCTTCAGCTCCCGCTCTTGGGACAGGCAGCTTCTCTCTGCGATGCCCTTTGTGCCTCTGGCGATTCTTTCTGCCTTTCCTTTTTCTTTTCTTTTCCCCTTTTTTGTGACCCTCTTTGTCTCTAATCTCTGTCACTTCTGTTGGAAGCAGCTCGTCCTTTTCCATTTGAGTTTGTGCTGATGGCAGAACGTTGGTGTTGTTGAGGTCCTTGGGTTCTGGGGAATCACCAGACAACTCACTGATGTCATCCAGTGAAATTATGCTGGAGTCCAAAGAGGAGGCTGGCCAGGGCAATGACAAAAAAACCCAAAACAACACAAAAGAGTCTGATAAGAAACTAAAATATTAGTAAGCACTGTTTCCCACATACAGTAAAAAACTATGGCTGTAGAATAGTGCTCCTCTAGAATATGGTTTGAAGAATAAAAATGTGGTGTTAGATTGCTGCTTGAGAAAAGAGACACTTGACTGAGAAATGATTGAGCCAGCCATACAGAACAGTTTGTACACAGCTATGATTCATGACAAGTCCAGAAAAAAAGGTGGAAAAATTAATATAGCTTTCATTATCTTCCTTTTTGACTTATTATTAATTATTGAGTTTGTGTTGATGGAGGTGTCTAAAGAGAAAAAATAATGTGTCTGGGAGTGGGAGGTAATTTGGAAAAAATTCACAGAGGTCAAGACTTGTTCTCGTCCAGAAGGAACTATCAGGGGAGGAGTTGGCTGCAGGTGGGGATCTCACCAGGGAAATGCATTACCTTCATTACCAAAATGCAGTTTTTATTTCCATAATAGGACAATTCCAATAAAAGGAGTTTAAGTGTTTCAGTCAATATGACTTTTACAGTTCTCCAGTTAATTCCTATGATGTCTTGTCTCAGAGTGTCACATGCACATACACACGAGGATAAATATTTCTTACAGCAAGAGGAGATTGCGTTCAGTACTTTGCAGATATAAGATATTGGGAGTGCGGGAAGGAAAAGAAGGAAATTGCATCTCATACTTCTCTCCTCCATTCCTTTTCTTTTTAAAGGTACTGATTTTATTTAAATTACTGTGAAAAAGCAAGATTGTAGTTCTTTGGCTCACAAGAGTGCGAATTGACTTTCTACTCTTGATTTATATCAAATAGCTGCGGTTTTTTGCACTCTGTATGTCTAATACATTTATAATGGCCAGTAGTTATTGGCTGATCCTTTGTAAATGGAAGTGGGATAGAAAATATAAATAGATGTTATTTCTTCTTATATCTACAAAATTTTGTAGAGGTAGGAGAGAACCAGAAAGGGGAAAAAAAAAAAATAAATACAATTGTCTTTACTACTGCATATTTAGCATCATCTTTTCTTTAAATGTTGTATCAAACTCATCTAACAGAGTACTCTGAGAAACTGAGGTCAGCTTGAGTGGAAACACTGAAGAGCTGCTTTTATCATGGAATTCAGGAAAACGTGTACCTTGTAACTCTCAGGATCATTAAATGCAGTGTTTGTGTTAGGTTTTAAACGAGGCAATTTCAAACCAGTAAATCTGTGGTGTCCCATACCAGTCTCAGAACACACTGGGCAGCATTCTCCTGCAGGAATGATGGTCTGGGGACATTTCAGAGGGTGGCACATGGTTGTGTCACAGATCACCTCTCCCTTGGAGCAGAGACAGGTGACGCAGGGCTTGGGAGACCACACGGCTTTATCAAACATGATCATCCCATTAGCTGTGCACTGCCCCTTCTTTCCTAGGAACAGAAAATGGGAAACTGGAGTTAAACACTTAAACTCAACCAACAGCGTTCATTAAAAACTTTGGAAAGAAGCACTGCTATTTTGTTCTTATTTTGAAAATACGTAAAATACACCCTATTTAAAGGATCTTCTCCTTATTCCTTACTTTTCATAGCTGTATTTTCTTCAGTTTATTAGTAATCTCCAGTCATGCAAAACCTGAATATTTTTTCCAGGCCTTCTATTCCTCTCTTGTGCACCAGAGATCTTTTCTAATATCTTGCATGTTAAATGAGAAAGCTTTATGAAGGCCCTACGGAACTGGGAGGGTAACAATATTCGGTTTATAGTGACAGTTCCTAGGCTTGGTGGAAGTAAAGTCCATTCTGGGATGACTGATGAGATGGCAAAAATCTCCACTTCCCTGGAACTTGCTTTATCTGAAAAAAAAAAAAACCAAAAACCCTTTGCTAGAAAAGTAGCAATCTAGAACAGCTTGTGCTGTGAAATACTCTGTCTCTTAGGTTTCTGGACATGCATCTACAAAAGATTGAGATCTCCCCAGGGTACCAGTTGAAATTTTCAGAAAGAAATGTAGTATTTTGAGCTCTACTCAGATACTCAGTAGGCAAGTGATTTGGAGAGCACAGAGACTTGGGAAGGAAACTAATCCCAGTTTCTCTTCCTTCCAGCGGTGGAGTTTCCCTCAGCAGAGTCTTCCCTGGGCAGATCCTTCCCAGACTCCAGGACAAATGTTGCTCTTCAGCAAGATACTTTTTTATTTTTGGTCTTTTGAGAGAAGGAAAGCCAAGGCTGAGATTCTTCTTCCCATGCAAATATTCCTATTTATGAGTGTACCTCTAAATCTCGTTGAGAAGCTGAACTCCCTCCACACCTTCCTTTTCCTCTTTCTAATCAACCTAAGAATGCATTGCTGAAGTGTTATTTCAAGATGAAAACCCATTTCTAAGTTAACTTTGTACTTCCCTGCATATAAAGAAAAAGAAATTTCCTTTTTTCCTATTCAGTTTGACTTCCTCCTTCAGATGAAAGTTAATACAGCAGAAAAACCTTATCTCACCTGAATCTGCATGCCAAGAGACTTTCATTTGTGGTACACAAATTGTCTTTGGAGGAGTTGTTTGCAGGGTTTGTTTTTCCCACACTCCGCCCTGCTCAGTGCCTGGGTGTTCAGTTTTAATAAGAGTATTCAGGAGAGCCTCTAAATAACCTTGTCAGAATATTGTAAATATTTGGTTTGAAATGTCTCTGGAATTAATATTTGTCTCAAAATGAGGCATTTTGCAAAGTCTTTCAAGGTAGTCCTACTGTCAGCTTCATAACAAAGGTTCTTTCTTTGTCCTTCTACTTAAAGACCATTGGGTATGAATCTGTTTTCTACAGGAAAAATTAATTATCAGAATCATCTAATTTGGATGATCCTCTCTATTCCATATATTTTTAAAAATGCTGCGATTTAAATTGCTCTTAGGATGGAAAAGGTGAGAAATTAACATTTTGAGTAGTTGCGTCTTGGTTCTTCAAAGGTCTGGGACATCTCTGCATCATTTCAGCTGCGTAAAGTTGTGCTCTAAGCAACTCCAACCATGTCAGCTGCAGGAGGAGAGGAATTAGCCCAGGCCAAGTGTTAGTTGGCTTTAAGTCCCTTGTCATTCTACCCAGGTATCTGCAATCCAGCTGTTTGCTGGATCCTAACTTTGAGGTTTATATGCTTGCCAGTACACCACAATATTTCTTTTAAATAATCTCCAAAAGAAACACAAAAAGAATCCTGCACCTTCTCATGTTAAACAATAAAACATCAGCTGTTCCAGAGGAGCATAATCTGGCCTGGGAAGAAAATTCTTCTGTGCTTCCTAAAATTCTTTCTTTTGTTTTAGCTACTAGACTGTATCTGAAGTCAGTGCAGATCTTGTCTGAATAAGCATAAAGATAGGAGTTATCAGGCTTGGCCTCTGCAGGCTTCTGTAACAAATGATCCTTTTTTCTGTGTACACTAGAGTTGCATAAGGCAGGAGCAGTGTGACCCTTTTGGTGCACTACTGTCAGAACTACTGTCTGGCACTGCTGGGGATTCTCAGAACCCCTGTGAGACACAATAAAGGCTCTACTGAGATGCTCCTTAAATTTCCTGACCACTGAGTCACTTCAGCTTGGTGGTGCAAGCAGGGAGAAGTGGGGGTCAAGAGAGATTAGAAACAGTGACCATCCTACTCTGCTCTACCTCATGGACAGACAACTGCAGATTGTCTTATGTTGTGGCCAACTGTTTGATTTAATTTAAATATTCACATGATTCTAATCTGGAGGAAGGAGATACGTCTGGTTACTGTTAAACTTCCATTTAACTGTTAATTTTCATCCTGCGTATATCTGTAAATTGGGGTGGATTTTTTATTTTTAGTCTGCTAAGATCAAAACAAGTAGCTAAGAGAATGGAAATTAATGTTTGGATTGCATTTTCTTCTATTCTGGAGCATGATTAATAATAGTGTTCTATTATTTAATAGGCTCTGTTTTTTCCAAATCTGACATTAACTTGAAAAAATTTTGAACTTTAAAAGCTAGACTAAAAAATACCTTGTGGTTCCAGTCTTTGGCAGATGAGCATAGGACTTTTAACCTTTGGAAATATGGTGTAAATTCAGCATGGAGTTCCAAATAAAATGAGTTCAGTGGTTTTAGCTCAGCTTTTGGATGCAAGTCCAGATAGAAAGAAACAAGCGGGGCGGGGAGGGGGAAGAGCTGTGCATTATTTCAGCATGACTGATGGTCCTGACAGAAACTCTGGAATATCTTACATGAAGTGTATGCTACTTACGTGGTATTTTCCTCTGTTTAATTTTAAAAATATTTTTAAATTAAAGGTTTGACATTAGTAATATGTATAATATTGTAATACACACTGGAAATGCCACAGTCCAGAATTTTGCTAGTTTTCCTATTCAAACCCCTTACTTTCAAATATTTGATTTGAAATGGTGGTTCAGCCTTTCTGAAAATAAGGACTCACAATAAACAGTAATTGTGGAGAAAATGTGGCTAATTTATGTTTGAGACTTCTCAACCCAGTGGTCATGTCTGTTGTGGGAGACACTGAAAGGCTTAAATTCTTGCTTATAAAAATAAATTATTATCATTTATATAGAATATGGTAATCAGGGCATTCTTTTCTTGTTCCATAAAATTAATTAAACTGCATATGAATATTTTACTTAGTGTGTGCTCTCTTGATGGAGGAATGGAATACCTGTATCTTTGTATCTACAGAGAGGACACAACCTTGTATTTCCTTACAACATCCCACTGTCTTTTCTTCAACCTTCAAACCTCTTTCTATGAAAAGAAATGGAACATTGTAACATCTAATAATTTTTGATTGGTTAATGACTGGTTTCAAATTGAAAAGTACTGATAGTGCTATTCAGAAGTTACTGGTTTTTGAATGGATCACTGATTTTTAGATTCTTTATTGAATGAGGGTTTTTCTCTCTGAATTTAGTTTTCTATCGTAAGCATCTTGTTTATAGTGTAACTTCCATATTGCAACTACTACCAAGTGTTAGTAAGTTATTTACAAAATCAAGAATTATTCCTGAAAGTTTGCACGTAGACATAGTTTGCTTTTCAGAAATGCAACCCATAAAGTAAAAATAAAAGAACTTGAATTCATTTTAATGAACACTTATGTTACTGGTGTTGGGGCTTCAGTGAAATGTTATTTGACTTATTGAGCAATAAATTCTTCAAAATGGCCTTCAAACTTGCTACACTTTTGAAGTTATGAAAATATCCCAACAAATTTTTTGTTAGTTTAGATCAAAAAATAACGCAGAAAAATTGCAGGAAATATTGCTGTTACTTGGCAGAGCAGGATTCACGTAAAAAGCCTCATGTGCCAACCACCAAACTACCATGGAAGGCCGCAGGTATATGTGGCAAGTGAGCTAAAATAAAGCTTTAATGAGTTGATATGTTTGAAATGAAAAGTCAGCCCCCCACAAGGAGCAGAGGGGCTCTGTTCTCACCTGGTAAGACACTGTAGGTGCTCTCATGTTCCCCCAGCCCCACGAGGGAGTCAAACACCCCCATCACGCTGTCATCAATGTTAATGAGGGGGATCCTGGGCCCCGGGGGCTCCATCCCGGGGGTCCTCGGGGCCCTGCGCCCTGCCCAGGGGCTCCTTCCCAGCCCTTGCTGGCGCATCCTCCTCCTCTGCCTCCTGCCAGCACCGCCTTCAGCTGGGCAAAAGTCAGTGCACAGCGAGACCAGCAGGAAATAACAGAGTAAGGATGGTGCCTGCATGGTCTTGTGTGTCCCACAGAGTATCCTGGAATGGGAAAAGAGAGGGAAGTTAGGTACCTGGAGAGCTTTTAGGAATACGTCAGTCACACAGGGCATTTTTCGAGGCAGGTGAACCAATACATGGTAGGGCAAATATAACCGAGTTTCCCCTCGGAAAGGAATTGCCCTCTGAGAGCCACATGACCAATTTGATTTTAGTGATTCTCAGCAGTCACAGTCAAACAGGTGCTGGTTTGTATTTGGGGCTGCATTCAAAGAGGTGCTTTAGATTTGCAGTGCATTGGCAGTTCAGTAATTGTTGCTGCTTCCAGCAAGGGACTTCTCGAGACTTCTGTAAAGTGTGTCTTCTTTTTTTTTTTCTTGTGATTGCTAGTATTTCTTCCAGGGTGTTGTAACTTCTGGGCTTGGGAATGGCAAAGTAACAGAAAAATGCCCAATTCATTTGTGACGTGCTGCCCCAAATGTTTTTGGTTGGCATTTCTGTGCACGGCATTTTTTCACTGTAAATGAAAAGATGTTGCTTTTCCATCTGTCTCTGGCCATCCTCTTCTCTAACAGATCTGCTTGGTTCTGCAGAGGAGACCTTCAGGAAGTTTGTGCTATTTGTGACATCCCACAGCTGCTTTTCCAGTGGAAGTTTTTATAAAGTGTAGGGTCTAATCAGGTTAATCTATAATGGGCTGTGTTCTGCATTTACTTATTAAGAAATTCAAAATAATTGGGCCTTCTTATGCTTGTGACAGAAAAATTACATTTACTGTCACCAATAGGTGGCATTCCAAAACAGAGCAGTCAGGATTCAGGAGTATGCACAGGAAGCGTATCCAGCAGTAGATTGCTGTACCAGTGTGGAAAATAAGGCCCTGCATATCCAGGGTTATTAATGATTTGTCAGAGCTCTGATGCATAATTCTTTCAAAAAGGAAATGCTTCTGTCCTGTGGCCTATTTTAACTGACACAGCAGAGACAGGACATTTATGTTCTTGGGAGAGTGAGAATTAGTGAAGAACTTGGAGCTCTCGGGCTTTGTTGCCAAGACAAGGCTTAGAGCGTGTCCATGGTTTTTCTCAAAGGAACTTTTGAGGGGATTAAAAAAAGCTTTTTCTTAATGTTCATCAGTCTGGCTTTATATGTCATCTTTCACTTTGGAGTTGATCTTATTATAATTATGTTGAGTAAATACTGGATAGTATTATTTCAGGAACTTGAACTGGGTTTTTGCCTGATTTAGATTTTGTTAAAAAGCTTGTTCATCTTGGTATTTTCTGATTTATAGAACAGGCCAAGTTTTTGGTACAAGTTGCCTAACTGTTCTTTAACATAAGGCACATGATTGATTGCATGTTTTTCATGCTTTCCACATCGTAATTCTCATTTTTTTTAACCTCATATTTTAAAATGGGAAGTTGGCAGTAAATAAGCTTGAGAGTCCGCATTTTACTTCTTTTTAATATTGTCGTTTCTGTGTTCAACTGTTTTAATTTTAAAATGTTATGGCAAATTTAGATATTAATTTGCAGGATTTGAAGTTAATGTTTTTATTTCTATATAAAGGGAATTTGAGATGCAAGCATCTCCCACAAATCTTCACAGCATCTCCTGGAATGGCAGGTTTTGAAATGAATCCAATCTTTAGTTTGCTGCTTTCTCAGAAATCACTTATTCCAAAATGCTGTACAGACTCTATAGCCTTTTATTTACAGAAATTGCTGTTAGTTAACATATCAGATAGCTGCAGGAGCTTGCCCTCTGCATTGAAAATGCCTGTTCTTGTTGAGAAAGTGCTCATTTCTGAGTGCCTCAGGACAAATGACCCAATGCCTTTGGTTTCTGACTTGCATGGTAATGAGTGGCTATAAAATTACACAGGAAACTTCTGTTCCACCAGCTGGGCTGAAACACACTAAGAGCCCTCAGGGAAAACTGGAGGTACAAAGGAAAGGCTTGAACATGTGTGTTCGTTCTGTCAAGTTTCTGACATCTTAATTATGGTCCCATTTTTCTGGGGTACTCTATAATAACACCATAGCTGTGCAATTAACAATGCTGCTACATTACACTTGGGCTTTTTTAACATTTAACTATTTCTTCCTGTGACCAGAGACACAAAATGAATGGCATGACTGAAATACTTTTCCATTCTCCATCTCTTTTTAAAAGTCAGGAATAATATAGGGTGAATTATATTACATTAACTGTACAAAAGATGTTTTGCTAGGAACTTAAAGAGTAAAATTCTATAATAAATCAAATTATTTTAAAGTGAAACTTGGTTTCATAGAATACTTTATAAATATAAATTTTAAAATCAGAAACAAAACAACAGAAAACACACCACACCCCCCCAAAAAAAGTCTTTATAAACTAATCCTGTTCATATATGTGAGTTTATATGAACCTTTTTTTACACCAATTTAACTCTTCAGCACTGAAAGCTTACTATTGCTACTTTCAACCAAATGGTGTTCTTTGCATGCAGAACTCGGGCTGCTGAGTTCTTTCCTTGCCTTATTTAACAAGTGCTGCCTCATATTTTAAGGCCCAAATTGAAAGGCCTTGGGTGCTTTGGGCCTTTCCTGCCCATGTCTGGGATCCTCAGATTATCTCTCAGGAGATTGTATTTTTTATAGGGCCAGCCAGCTTTTAATTTGGGGAGATTCAGCCTATTCAATTTATGACTTTTATAATAAATCATTGCATAGTAAATTAAGTTATAGCTAGCCAGTGTAATTAAATTAATTGTTTGTGTTGCCACATCCTCTCAATGTGGCTGCATTGCTATGCAGTGTATATATATACTGCACAGCAGTATATACCAATTTTCATTTTACCCATAAATATTTAGATTAGGCACAGTATGTGAAAGCATCTTTATTACCTTTACTTTTTCTATGTAATGTGTTCAGTAATTTGTAGCTTTATCTTCAGTATCTGTCAGTTTGCTGTTATGTTAATGGAAATAGTTAATTTTTTAAAGGAGAGAGCCTTTAGAAATACCAGAGTATCAGAATTTATTAAATAATCCGTCTTTATCCATTCAGTCTAAATTCAAACACGTTCCTAAGGTGTCAGCATTATTTCTCACGACACACAGGGGTTAAAGTGCTTTACCAAGATTTTTCACTGACACTTTTTTAAATGCATTGCACAGAAATGAGTTACATTTATTCATAGCAGCCAGACCAGTTGCACTTTCTGTTAGTTTAAGTTGGATGTGCATGGCAAACATTCAGACAGAACAAAAAGCAGCTCAAGGGGTATTGCACACTTTATCTAGAAAAGCATTTCTGTTCAGTATTGCTAAATATAGCCCACATTATTTCATTTCAAATATTACATATTTGCAAAGTTAACATGAAGTTTAAGCCATTCAACACCATGCTTTAAGCAGTAATTTAAAATGTAAAACATTTTACCTTGTAATCTAACCTAACAGCAGATTCTGCTTGCTGTCATTTAGTCTCCCGTTGCAAATGAAACAAAAATCTCAGTGATATCTTTAAAACAAACAGAGAAACTGTAGGGATTGTTGAAACATGTGAGATGATTCCTTAGTTAAGTCTGAAATAGCTTCTTCCCCTGGGGACCCAGGGCTGAGTTCTGTGTGCAGACACTCAGCTCGTGCTGGTGCTCGGAGCACTGGAACCTCGCTCGGGCAAATGAGGAGCAGCACAATGCCTTCGGTCCCGAGGCTGACAAGGCACAGCTGGAAATCCTTTTCCAGTACTTACAGTCACATAAGGAACAAGGAAATGGAGTGTTTTCAAAAGAAACAAAAAAAAAATGTGTATTTTATTCGGTGCTGGTTTATGTATTTAGAAGTTTAGTTTCCAGGTGGCATGACTTTAATGTAGATTTATTTAAAATAACAAGATCTAATACACTTTGGTAGATGTAGCCTTAATATAAAAGCATTTATTAAAATTAGAACTTTTTTTTTTTTTTTCAATTCATGTTTTCTTAATCCCCTCCTGCACTTAAAAAGCCTGTCATCTATAAGCAGCAAACCTTGTTGTTGAAGTTTTAGCATGGAAAGTTTTTCTTTTGTCTATTTACAGCAATGATTTCACTGCGAGTTGTAGCTTATGCATGGAAAATAAAACGACCGGAGCACTTTCCCTTCATTTTTTCTCTTTGTAAGGCTAATTACATCCTGAAACATGATCCTGAAGCTCAGCTCTGCAGAAGCTGCGGGGAAGTTACTGATCCAGAGAGGAGAAGGGAGTGTGAGGGAAGGGAGGGAAGAAGGGTACATTACCACAGGTCCTGTGTGCGCCAGCAGAGCCTTTTCCTGCATCCCCAGATCGCGCGGCTGCGGAGTGTCCGGGTGGATGATGGGATGGATGGGTCTGGTGAGCTTCAAAATGACAAATTCACCTGGGAGGCTGAGTTGTCTGAGTTCTGCTGACATTAAAAATTGGTCGTTTGCTTGCGCTCACACTCTGAGGAATATTTAGACAGATAGTCATGGAATGGTGTAACCATTGAGTTAACCATAATTGTTAACTGGTGTGTGGCGGAAAGATCCTGGGAGAACACATTGTCTCTTAAAATAGGCATTCACTTCCCACTGTGCTCTGCTTTGCAAAAGCAAAAGAAGAAATACTAAATTTTGGTAATTTATCTGGAGCTGTTAGAAGGGAATGGAGACAGTCACTTAAAAAATGGAGTGAAAATCCAGAAGGAAGGAACTTTAAAGTTTATCCCATTCCACCCCTCTGCCTTGGGACACCTTCCACTATCCCAGGGTGCTCCAAGCCCTGTCCAACCTGACCTTGGACACTTCCAGGGATCCAGGGGCAACCACAGCTTCTCTGGGCAGCCTGTGCCAGGGCCTCCCCACCCTCACAGGGAGGAATTCCTTCCTAATATCCCATCTAACCCTGCCCTCCTTCAGCTTAAGGCCTTTCCCCTTGTCCTGTCACTCCATGCCCTTGGCCAAAGTCCCTCTCGAGCTCTCCAGGAGCCCCTTTAGGCACTGGAAAGGGCTCTAAGGTCCCAAAGCCTTCTCTTCTCCAGGCCAAATGGCCCCAAGTCTCTCAACCTGTCTTCATTAGTGATGTGTAGATTCAGACACACCTTAAGAGATCCTTCAGTCTGCTTGGAGGATTTAGGATTTTCACTGTATGTCTGTGAGGCCTTTGCTTATATTCTTCTCAACTTGTATTAAGGAAGAAGTAAAGACAGCTTAAGGGATCTGCAAAGACACAGGTTCATGAAAATGGCATTGCACCTTCCTGCAATGAGCAGTAACACTTGAAAATTGTAGGAGCTGTAAAAGAGTGACCCATGGCTGCCTGGTATCAAGAGGGTTTAGGGTTTTTAACTGGAAAAACCAGTGTCTGAAAATAGACATCATCTGCTACCTTTCAGTAAGATTTAAATCTGTGTGAGATTAATAATTGGCTTTAATATTATTATTTACATTAAAAATTTCCACATAAAATTGCTGTCATAATAAATGAAGAAAAAAAATGTATATTCTGCTAAAAGTTCAGACTAGGATGGCAAATGATTTCAGACATACACAGTTCAGGTAGTGTCTGTGTGAGTGCAAACATTGCTGTGTCCTCAGGGATCTAATATTTACTGTGTTTATGGGAATAGCTCATCCAAGAGCAGAGCAAGTTGCCAATGTGCTTCATCTGCAAGTCGTGTTATGTCTGTCCATCCCATGGCCAGTGTTTGAAATGAGCTGTGCAAGGGGAATATTTTGGTCTGTTAAGATGCCTTCATGTGGAATTGTCTCCTTTGAGGAGAGAAGAGGCAGAGTAAACAGCAGTGACTAATAATTAGAATAACTTTTTTTTATTTTGTATCTTAGGGCAAACTGCCACTGTTGGTTTGTGTCTTGAGCAAGAGCCATAGGATGTGAGAAATGGCTGTGGAAGCCTGGAGCCTCTGGCATGGATTCTTCTCTTTTCCTTTCACAACAAGAACTATTAGTCAGTGTACAATAATATTATTGTTGTTTTCCTTTTTAGCAATTTTGCTCCTTTCTGTAGGAGTTAATGGAGGGAGGAAAAACATTTGCTACTGTGCCCCTGCTCTAAACCTCAGAGGAGGTAAAATTAATGTATAAGTTACTATAACAGAATCTGTGATGCTGAAAAGAGCTTATAGATTTTCAAACTCTGTCTGAAAGGCCACTTAAATACATGGAGAATTCTGAAACAGGAGGAATAATTTGTGTTTCTGAAAGGTCTTTAAGGTGCCTGCAGTGTAGTATTTTTGTCATCAAAGAATGCCAGGCTGAAGGAATATAAGGAGGATATCTTGAAAATAAAAATTATTAAGCCAACTTATGAAGTATAGAAATCATAAAGAGTACAGAGTATAGAAAGAAGAGTTGAAATAACTGTTTATGGTCACAGCATACAGAGACCATGGAACTCAGTTCTGTATCTTACCTTTTAGAAATGGAATCTTTTATCTTCATAATGGCCAGACCAAACAGGATGAGAGCAGGAATAGCCTTCACTGAGCCAATGGAATGGCAGGTGTAGCCTGGCCTAGCAGAGCAGAGGAAATCTTGTGTTTACTTCAGCCAGCCACTGATAAGTTCAGTATTGCTGGAATTGCCTCCCAGCCTCTCGCTGTGAGTGCGCTCGAGCTCGTGCAGGTCAGCGAGTGCAGCCTTGCTGCTTGGAGCAGCTCAAGGCTGGGTCCAGAACAGGGGCTTCTTCAGTTGGTTTTGAAAGGCAGCGAGGACAGAGGCAACTTCTCTTGGCTGCCCAGATCTCATGGTTTGCTTTACCTTCTATTCCTTTATTCCCTTTCCTCCCCTATCACCCTCACAAGTTCTTTTCTCAGCCATTTCAACATAGGCAGCCTGCCAAGGTTTACAATTTTGCAGACTTTATACCTTTATTTAACAATTACAATCTGGTTGTCCTATCATTTTTTCCTTGAGCATCAAAGGAAAACTGATACTACCCATCCTCCCTTTTTAATTCTGCAATATTCTTCCTTTGCATGCTGCAGCCTGGTCAGGGGCATGACAGGGCAGCAGCTGCCTGCATATACAGGATTTTCCTTTTCTGATCTGTCCTGAAACCCTTTGTGGTATCTCCCTCGTGGTGCCAGAGGTGAGCAGTAGCCACATGCAGACCTCTGATAATTTTATATGCTTGCAAAATACCCATTTCCTTGGGGGGAATGCGGGGAACCCCAATTGTTCTGTACCTGTTACCATGTCTCACCTGGCACCAAGAGTACATTCTACAGCTTCAAACGTTCCACAGTCATCCTTATTTTCAGTAGCCTTCTCTCACATTATATCATTAGTGGCTATTTTACTTATGCCTCCTGGCTTGCTGTGTTATTTACAGAAGAGCTGTGTTGAAGTTGGATCTGTTATTTAATTAAAACACTGATCAAAATATTATTTCCATGAGTCAAAAAACACATCCACATTCAGGAATGTGAGGTTCTTTCTGCTTTGTTCAGGAATTGGAAGGAAAAGAGACAGTACTGAAAATTACAGCAGCGGTTTTTTAACCTTCCAAGGAAATACAAGAACAGAATGACTTTTTAAAATTGCTTTACTCTTAGTTGTTATGAGGAATCCGTGTAGTTGCTGGCTGGTTTTGATCAAAGACAAAGATGGAATCCTAAACTTTGCAGTTACTCATGTGGTTTACTTTTTTTAAAATCAAACACACAAGTTTATAGACGGAAAAAAGCTATGGGGGAAAAAAATTTATAACTGTTAAAGTCAACACAAAACATGAGATGGGGAATCTGGGACTGGCAGTACACTGCATTTCTGAAACCTGTTCCAGTTACTGCATTCCTTCAGTCATCAGTGGTCACAGATATCCTTACGGGAAAAAAATACAGGAAAAGACAAAGTACTGCAGGTAAACCTTGAGATATTAAACACAGATTTTCCTCACATATTTAAAAATATTAATAATACGTTGCAAAAAGCATGGGGTACGTCATTAGGTGGGAATAAACCTAAAATTGCAACCTGAGATGTGTGTGGCTGGGATCTATTTACATTTTAAAAAAGCTTCATTTTCAACTGTAACTGCATCCCAATTCCAGTTCTTTACTGCAGGGAACAGAATATTAGTATTCATTAGTATTAACTTTTTGAGGACACTAATTATTGCAACAACTCGTTGCCTCTTGGTTGGGTTTCTGTTCAATCCCAGCGCATCAGTTTTAGTTTGTGGTATGTTTTCTTCACATTGTATCTAAAATGCCAGTGACCAGACAGATGGAAGTAATTTATAAAGCCTTTCTTTAGAGCTACCTGAAATTTAAGCTTTCACATATTGCCTCTATGTGCATCAGTGAAGAAATGCAGTGGAATTTTTGTTATATCATTACCTAGAGCTGTTCCCTGTGGTGTTCCAAAGCAACTTGCCCACCTACCTTGAATAAATAGAGCTTCAAACCCCTGGCCATTGTAACGAAACATGGATGATTTCCCCTGTCCTCCCGCCTTTCTGTCAAATAATACCGCCTTTTTGGGGGGTTCAAATGGTGACACTTCCCTGTATATTGGGCAGTTCTATTTCAGCTATGTGCTGACTCGTGTTTTTCCAAAATACTCAACTCAGCACATTTCTGTGTGTCTGAAATAGCACAATGAGCTCGGCTTGGGGCTTGGTTTCTCTCCTGTGCCAGTATTGAGCATTGTTACTCATCGATAGAACTGGGAGGTTCCCAACTTTTTTCTAAAACAATTGTGTTTTGCAGCAGTTGTTCAGTTTCTAGTGTAAGCCATTATTAGCCTCCTGTAGGCTTTCACTGTTGTCATTGCTTCTCAGACACAGCTCCATTTCTTCAAAAGGCAGCTACATCCCACCAGAGCAAAGGGACAGTGTTCCTCTTAAAGGCTGGGCTATCATGAACATACAGAAATTTCAGTGGTTTAAATAATTCTATAAAGAAATACAGAATTTAAATATAGGAAATACTGAAAATATCTAGCTGTGGAAAAGTCTGTATTTTAAATATATTAAATATAGAAAATAACAGTATGTGATTATTCTAATAGTCTTTATTTGTTTGCCCTTTTCAGCTCGTTTCCAGTTCCTTGGTCATGCTTGGTTGCACTTTCCATTTCCATATAAAACACTATGTACTTCTCTGAAAAGGGAATGCATCATTTTTTAAGCTTCTCTTGTGCACTGTTGCCATCTTAGACTGTATCAGAAGTGACATGTGAAAATTGAACTTGATCTTACAGATAAAACTGGTGGTTTGAGATGTTGACAGGGAGATGTGGTTGGGTTCCTGTGACTTGCTGATATCCTGGTTGTTGGGGCCTCAGATGTTTTCCCATTGGTTTTAAATTTAAGCAGGAATTAGTAACAGGATGCCTCTCCACTGAGAGACTGTCTCAGGAAGGAGATGTAAACTGAGGACACAAATATTTTGAAGCATTCTAGTCAAAACGAAGGATTTGTTGGCAGCTGGGACAAGAAGACACTTTGAGGACAATAACAAAGTTTGCTTGTGGTTTCCTTCTAAATCTAAAAATTGGTTGTCTTTGCCTGTTGATTCATGTTTTTCCCATTACAAACAGTAGCATGAAATGGTTGGTTTGGGTGAATTAGAGGACAATGGCAAAAATTATTTGTACATCAGTTCTGCCAGTGAGAGTTTGAAGGGGGAACATGGCAGGATAGATGTGTGTATATGTACAGATATCTAATTTTTAAATTTAACTTTTAATACCATATTGATATTTTTGATTATCACCTTTCTAGAGATTTATAAATCTGCAGTGCACAAAATTCAGAATTGAGCACAAGTTGAAAACACCCCATGAAGTGAATAATTACATTTGCTTTATGATCTGATTGGCATTTGTGGCCAAACTTTGGCAACTCCAAACAAACAGGAGTTGTGTATCTCCTGATACTCCAGCACAGTTCCCCCTGTGTCACCTCCAGAAGGGAAATGGTAAAAACAAAAAAAAAAAACCCTCTGTTTTAACAAGTTATGTTTTTTGGATGGCTCTGTGTATGGTTTATAAATATGTCTTGTTGAAGAACATTGGCATTGTTTGGGTTTTTCCCAGGATCAGACAAACTTTGCCAGTTTATATTTTTATTATGATTTCTCCCTGTTCTTCACATTAAATCCTGTGTGTTCCCTTTCCTTTGGGAACTGGAGGAATCATCAGATGACTGGAGAATGAGTAATTTCTGAAACACTGAGTTTGTTTTCATGATACAAGATGAGAAGTTTGGGGCTGGGGAAGAGAGATGGGTTCCCTTGTAACTCCTGTTGTGTGCTGGACAGTCCCAGCTTCCCTCTTGGACTATCCCTGTGTAAATGCTTGCACAGGCTTTGATATCTAATCCTTCAGGAGTTGGACTCCATGATTGCTGTCCTTTCTAACTCAGGGTGTTCTATTATTCCATGTTTATTTGCTACTTTTTCTTTATTTCATGGCCTTTACTTCTGTTACACAACGTGAGTTGTCCAAGGTGGAATAAACTGATTTTGTTTATTTTTGTTGAGTTGGGATATTTTATAAGGTCCATTCACAGCGAGTGCTTTGGTAACTGAGTGTTAGGATATTTTTGTCTCATGGGAATTAGCAGGAAGATCCTGTGAGTTAATAAGGATTGAACTGTTAGACAATAATTCTGAATTCATAGGGAAATGCTAGAGATGAAATGTGATTTTGGAAGTCCAGGAGCTGCAGAGCTACAAATGGAAGTATTTTAAGTGGTTTTAAGAGGCACAAATATGTGCATAGTCTAGACAGTGCTGCTTCTGCACTGGCAGGGGCAGCTGCAAGAAATGCTAATGCAGGAGCTGAGTCCCAACCAGAGAGGGGGGAAAAATAGGAAAAGCCAAAGGTGAAGAATATGCTGGAGGCCTCAGATGTTAGTGCTCAGTGTGTTTGGGAAGAGTCATCCAGAGGTCTTTCTGCAGTGGAAAAATCAATATTGAAGTAATCCAGAACTCCATTTTAAATAACGTTATGGTGCTCGCCTTCCTTCTCGAGTGTTTCCGTGGGATTGTCTGTATGGACCTTACAGTTCCTGCTGTGAGACTCAGCCTGCGTTTGGGAATGGAGCCTGAGTGTTACAGCCTTGTCTTTTTATATGAGCTGGGGGTAACTCCATGTTTAAATTCTGGGAATGGAAATCTTCCTTTTGTCTGTTGCTTAAATTTCCTTTTTCTTGAACTATTTTTACTTGAGAGGATTGAGGCTCCTTCCTCAAGTCCATCTGTGTGAAAGGCTGGTGCTCCGGGATCCAGGCTGCAGCGGGCATTTTTCCACAGCTTTCTGTTGTGGGGTTAGGACAAATCTCCTGGTTAGTGCATGAGGAAAACTTTAAACATTCACCAGGTTTGCACACAGGAATGTTTGGGTCATTTTAGTTCCCTAGAGCTTTAAAAGCACAAGAGAGCTAAACTGATTTTTTGGGAAACTGAAGAAGGAAAAAGAGAAAGTTTTAGTATTAACTACTTTCCTTTCAACTGGACTTCTACCAGAACAAAACATGTTGTTACCAACAGTTTTGAAATGTTTCTGCAAGGCCAGTAATTGAAATTCAAATTATGAAATGCCTGAAGTTTGCATTGAAAGTGAGTGAATTTCTCTGGCAGCTGCTGTTGGTATTATCAATGCTCTTTGTGTTGCTGCAGTACCTAAGCAATGAAACAAATATTTATGCACACGCATCACACAACATTCCTGGGCAGTGCAGCTTTGGCCTTTATAAACCAAATAAGGTGGAGCATAAAGATATGCTTTTGTCTGGCAGCTGCCTGTGATTTCTCCTCCTGGATACACTAAAGAATTCTCCTCGCTGCCCTAAATTGTTTTCTGCTTGCCAGTACAGAGATATTTGAGTCAAAATCCAGTTTGCTGTGAGAGATTTGGTCAGAAGTGTAGCACAGTTTGCACACGTACAGTGCTATAGCTTTTCAGTGTTCCTTATTTTTGCTTCTGTTTTAGTTTTTTGGGGAGGTTTTGCAGCTTTCTTGTGGGTGTCATTGACTAGATCAAAGTTTGAGGATAGTTGACCAATTTTGCAAGACTTATTTATCAGTGGATTGAGAACTTTACACTCTCACACATACAATAATTATAAATTGCTAAATCTCTTCTTGCAGATGTTTGTGTCTTTTCAAGAATAGTTCCTGTGTCCGTCTTGTTTGTGCTAAGGATGTGTTTGGAAATCTGAAATGTCACGTTGTTGACAGCCAGATCTAAAGAACTGTATTTGGATATGACATGAAAAGAATTCAGTGGGTTTAAAGCTTTCAAGGGCTTTTCAGCTGGAGCCGTTCCTGCTCTTGTTGATAGAAACAGGCACTTCAGCATTGCATGTTAATGTTTATTTTCACATAAACAGCTGATAATTGTAAATAACCAGACAAATGAAAGCTACTGGGTGGCAGATTTCTGTGGAGTCTGTCTAAAATGTAATGCTTTGTAGAACCATTAAAAGGATGGATGTATTCTGGGAAAGACTTCAGTGTAGCTACAACATTTTTGATAGAAAACATAGATGTATAGATAAAGCTTTACTTTTTACCTAATGCAGGTGTTAAACCTTTCTGTAAAGCTGAGGAGGAATAACAGAAATACTGCAGTAGTATTTGTGCAAATGAGCACTGATTTATAGGAGGATGCACATGTGCATATCTGTGTCTGTTTAAGGAAAAATCTGCTCCTTCTGGAGGCTGGGGTAAGTTAATAGAATTCCGTACATTTGGTAGGAGTTGTGCTGTGGACATTGCCATTCGTCCACTGGTATCAAATCTGGGTGGAACTAAAAATGGAGCACAGCTTTATTTCAAGTGCAAGTCCCCCAGGAGTTTTCAGGTTGTTTTGTGCCAGCCCAGGATCCACCTTTGTGAGTGGTGTGCAGTGAAGGTCATGGTACAGCTGCTCCTTAGCATCCCAAGGGAACAGCACAGGCAGATGTGACAGATTTTGGCTAAACCCCCCTCTGCTGTGGGACAGTTTTCTCTGAGTGATGAGATTGACCTCTCAATCAATTTATATCTCTTGGTGAGAAATGAAAACTGCTATTTTGGATGTTCCAGGGGGGTCTATGGACATACCTGTCTTTAGCAGGTAAAATAAATTTGTCCACATAGAAGCAAATAACTCTTCAGACCTTTGAGAAAGATTAAAAAACCACAGCAGTAAATGATGACCATAAGCTGAGTACCTTGTCTTGAGCTAATTTAGATTAACTAGATGCTCTTCTTTGTGTCCTCTGGTTTATTTTTTAAATTAATCTGCCTACTTGGGAAAAAGCTAACACAGCATTAGAGCCAAGTCATTAACTAAATTCAGATGCTTTTATTTAGATGACGTTTAAATTGTGCTGTCTGGATGAGCTTGATAATGTAAACTGTACAAAAGCAAGTTGGGCCACATTTGATAATCAACTTTTCTGTGGTATTTCAAATCCAAGTTGCTTTATGCAATTCTGGACCCTTTTATTAAGACGTCAGGAAGGCTTAGAGAGAATCTTGCAGCAATGTCTGTACAGGAAGGGGGGGAAAAAAAAATCTATTAGGTACCTTGCTTCTGTAATGGAAGAAAACAAAAACTTGGCTTAATTTGTCTCCTAAAAATGCCTTTCCTGCAGTCTACTTCCTTCAGATTATTGAAAAATTGGCTCACAATCCTTCCTTCCCAGATTGTTGATACTTCATGCTGCTCTGCAATATGACATCTTTTTTCCTTTCATAATTTTTCATCTCTGTATTATCCTTGGCTGTTCATTATCTCTTGCTAAATTAGACATGTCTGCTGACTTCCACACAGTGCTGTATGTAAAGTTCATCATCAAGAGATCTTTGATTATACTTAGCTGCACAGGGAGGGCAGGGGACTCAAAACACAATAGAATGAAAACTGATGTCAGTAAACTTGAGGAGGAAAAACAGAACTGCTGAGCTCTGCTGGTTTTCTGTGCATTTCCACCAAAATCAATGTCCAGGCTCAGTGTCAGTGCTCTCCCACAAAATCCCAGTCGGTTCCTCTCCCCTGGGCTTGGAGCTGGGCCGATCCCTGTGCCAGGGGGTGGCTCTACAGCCAGCTTAGTCTTAAAACAGTGTATTTTAAAAGCTGAATAAAATGGCAAATAAGCCCAAGAATTTTAAGCTAGAAAAATGTGGGGTTTAAAACGTTCATAAACTAATGGAGATCTTTTGCATGGACAATTTAAAAAAGAAATATTGAAGAGTAGATTTGTTTCTTGCTCACTAAGAAAAAAGTGAAGAAAAAGCATCTGCAACCTCGGTGTTCCCTGTTTAGGACCTACCCCTTCCTGTTCTTTCTGAGGTTTCATGTTCATTTAATTCATTTTTCCTGACAAAAATAAACCTCTAATATGTATTTTAATTTATTCCCAGTCTGCTGTAATTAAGTTGAGGATAAACACATGGTTGCCATATGACAAAGTGACATTGAAAGGAAATGAGACACAGTATTTTGTATACTCGGGCCTTGGTTATGCTGGGTTGGGTCTTCCGTAGACCTACAGCCTAGATCCAATTAGGAAAATACAAAAATTACGGAAAATTATTGGTCACATTGTGAGCAGAGTGACAAACTGAATCATGTAGAATCATGGTTGAGTCAAGGACAAATAATAATAATGTTATGGAAATATGGAAGGAGGAAAGTAAGTGGCAATGCAAATAGAGCAGGGGCCAAAAAAGAGAAGCTGTAATCAAGCGAAGAGAACAGGAAAGGAAGAACAAAGCAAAGGGATTTCACTGGCAATGAGCAAAGGCTGCTGGATTTGGGGCTGCTGGTCAGTGGTTTCAGGTACTTGTGCAGAGCATTGACTCATCTACAAGAGGCAGACACAAGGTTGAATCTTAGCAAAGTGATCAATGACTCAAGTCACAGATCTGCGCTGATAAAAAGGGCAGGTCTGAAACCAGGTAGATGCGGAGCGCTTTTTATCCAAGTAACCAACCAGCTGTGCCTGTCCTGAGCCTGGGAGAGATTCTGGTAAATATTTGCAGATTTCCCCTGTCCGGGGTGACACTCAGCCTGTTATTCGTAGAATCCCAGGATGGTTGGGGTTGGAAGGGACCTTAAAGATCATCTCATTCCCCTATCCCAGGGTGCTCCAGCCTGGCCTTGGACACTTCCAGGGATCCAGGGGCAGCCACAGCTTCTCTGGGCAGCCTGTGCCAGGGCCTCCCCACCCTCACAGGGAACAATTCATTCCCAGTATCCCAACTATCCTGGGTTTCTGTCAGTGGCAAGCCATTCCGTTGTCCTGTCACTACTTAGCATTGTCAGACTTTCTCATAGGCCCTCAAATCTGCTCCCAAAATTCTCCTTTCCTGTTCTAAACAGTGAAACCTTCATATTGGTTGTGTCACTTGTGATTTTAATTTCAAAAGCAGAGGGCTGAGTCTGACTGAGCATGGGGGGTGGGCTGGGACTGCTGCGTGGACAAAACCACTTTGTCATTTTAGACAAAACCACTTTGTCCTTGTGCTCTTCTTGTCCTTGGTTCCACCGGCGCCGGAGGTTTGGGTGATTGGCATCACAAGGATCACCAGCAGGACTGGTTTGCTTGAGGAACTTTCCCTCAAGATGGGAAGATGGGAGCTGTATTTATTCTGAGATTTAATTACGAGTGGTGAAGCTTCATAAATCCATTCTGAAAATACAGTGCTTCTATGGGGTGTAATTTAGTCAAAGGGTGAAAGTGCATTATTGTCTGTTCTTGGTTACAGTTCCTTTAGTTGCACAAAATGAGAAACTTCCATTTTCTAAATGTGCCTTTATTGCTTCAGTGAAATTCATTTTAAAATTACTGGTGTTACGTCAATGTTGGGATTTGAGGTCTTGGTGCTCCCACTGTGTCTGATTTCAGTTGGTGATAACGTGGCCTTAGCTGAGCAAACCACACAGAGAAATCACCCAAATCAGCCCAAATGGAGCCTCCTGGGTAGATTTAGAAATTGCTTGTCCCTACAGAGGCACTCGTGGTAGCATAACTCTTTATATACATCCTTCTTCCGGAACAACAAATTCAGAGTTAGCAGTAAAAGGGAGCTGTTGTCCCAGCTGGGAGCAGTCGTGTGTTTTCTTGCTAAGTGGGACAAAAGCAAATTTATCTGCTTTTATCTGGCATCTCCATTGCCAATTTTGCTTTGCATTTGTAGCTACAGCTCTTAAGCTGAACAATTTGTAACATTTTCCTTAGCAGAGATTTCATGTGCAGAAAATTGCAGTGCAGCTTTAAACAGCTGCAGAATATTTTGTTGAGAAATGGCTACTACAAGTATATTCCCTGGGATGGCTCCGTGTGTGTGTAAAATCTGTCATGGGAGCAGGGGAAAGCATTCCATCACCACAGTCCCTTTGTGGTTTGAGACTATTCCTGTTTGAGACAAAAGTTCCCATAAGATTCCCTGCTTGGACTCCTGAAGGAGCTGGAAAAACGATTTCCGTCTAGAAGTAATAATAGCTTAGACTTTTGGTTTTGATCATAAACTGACATTTAAAAGTCATCTGAGGATATTTCTTGATTAAAGTCAGGTTTTGCTTAATGCAGTTGCAGCTGATCCTTCCCATCTGCTATCACGTACTTGATGGGATCTCTCCCTTGCCTTGGCTTTGGTTTACAAGATCCCTCAGGAGTTCCTGACTTTCTTAAGAGACCTTGCAGTGGCTCAGCTCGTTCTGTTATTCTGGTTTTATTGCTCAGCTTTTCTTTTCCTCAAGGAAAACTTGGAAAGTTGCTCAGCAGAGAAGATGAGGTGATAATGTGGTACCCACAGAGCGCTGGGAATTGGGGATCTGTCCATGCTCACCCTGTGCCTGGTTTTTCAGGCACCTGCCAGATCCCCATGTTTTACCTCTGGGATTCAGACCCTACATTTTTCTGTGTGGAATATAAAAAGCAGATTATGTGACTGCATTTCCCAGACTTCATTCCTGAAATTATCAGTGTTTTAAGGTCGCTGCTTAATGCTGGGTGTGGTAGCTTTGCTTCCTGCTCCCCCTGGGTGTTGGTGTAAGGTGGGAATGGCAGCCCGGATCCTCACACGGATCTGGGCAGGGGCTGCCTCGAGCCATTGCCAGGGCTTGGGTTCTAGCAAACAGGGATTGTAGGTATTTGTGGTTTGGCTTTTTGTGTGTTTTGTGGATAGCTAAAATACGACCTTTCCTGCTGAAAAGCTGGATTTTATCCCAAATCCTGTGAATTTCACACAGGATCAGATTCTCACTGCATTCAGGTTGGTTGCCAGAGCCCCGGCACTGAGGGAAGGCACAGAACGGCCCTCACTGTGTGCAGACTCACCGGGGCTCCCTCTCCCAGGTACAGGGAAGCTTTCCTACAGAAAATCATACACTGGGATTTCCTTGAGTTGCTTCTGGCTTCCACAGAACGTAAATACCCCCCCCCCCCCAGCTTGGGGGGAACATGTCAGTCACAGAAACTGCGCAGGAACTCCCAAGAAAGCCCTGGGAGCATTTCAGGGTTTTGGAAATTGTAACTCTTATCTGGTTCCTCTGATCTGTTTTCTCTGGTGGTTCCCAAATGTCTGGGTATGGGCGGATGAAGTGTGACTCGGTGTTTAGCTATGGGATACTTGGGATCCCTTGTAAATGAGGGATGCACAAGCTGATTTCCAGGTAAAAGCTAATCCTGCATTTCCAGTACCTGCAGCCTGGAGCTAAAGGATCACTCAATCCTCCCCAGGCCTCTGACACCAGGCAAGGGAAGGCTCATCATGGAAATCAGACATGGGTTATTGAGGAGGAAAGCCTAGAAAACTTGTTTTTATTTTGTCATCAGAGGGGCATAATTCCACAGGGAGTAAAGCTGGAAGAGGATCCCTGTTCTGCCAGATGAGTGACCTTTGATCAGCCACCCTTCCAACATTGTAACTGCCCTGTGTCCTCCCTTCTGTGTCTGCGTTCCCAGGATAGATCATGGTTGTTATCCTCACAGTAAATACAGTACTGGATACTGGGTAGAAATTAAAATGAGCAAATTCCATGTGTTTTATGTCATTTGGCATCCTGCACAGCCCCCCTTCAGTTCGTCAGAAATTCCAAAACCCAGAGCAAGGTCACATCTGGTAGCAATTTTGCTCTGCCAGATGAGGCGTAATCCCATAAAACCAAACTCATTTTCTGCAGTGCCACTTGAAGCCGAGGTCTCCTGCTCCTTTTCCATCAGACCTGCTGCTCATCCTGAGAGCTCTGTGGAATGATTCAGGCTGGGATACTTTTCACACATTATAAACTGCAAGGTTTGGAACACAGCTTCATGTCCAGCACACGAGGCAGGACAAGCAGGGCACAGCCCTGGAGTCTGTGGCTCCGTTCCATTTCCTCTTCCAGCAGCATGTCCCTGCAGGATGCTGTTCCTTGGTGTTGGGTGTCTGTGCATCCCCTCATTCTCTGAGTAATCTGGCACCTGCAGGATCCATACAGAGCTACGAGTTCTTTTATGTGCTTTTAAAATAGCTCTAAAGTTCTGAGTCTTGGGTAATTCACAAGACACCCATCAGATGGACTAACAAAGTAATGGAGCAACCATCAACCTTTGCACATTGTAGTAACTGAAAATAATTCCCAGAAACATGGAATTTTAATAGGAGCAAGTATTTTTATGTTTGGTCATGTTGCTGTTGTCCCATATTTTGCTGAAATTGGTTATTTTGGTATCTCATTGCCTAAATTACTCTTTCAAAGCCCTCTGTGGAGCTTGGAGAGCATCTCAAACCAGAGTGCACCAATGAGGTGTTGTCAGTCACAGAGGGGAGGGGAGTGACATGGTGATGTATTATAAGGTGTTATTAAATCCAATTAACAAACTTAGTTAAAATAAAACTGTTCTTTCAAGGTTTCCTGGGTTTTATGCAAGGATCTCTAAAAAAAAAATCAAACCAACGGGTCAGAATTTCAGAGTCAGTATTGCTACTCTTAACTTAGTGTCAGTGATGGGGGAGCACTGGGTAGGAACCACCTTACCTGCTATGATTTTTATGAACCAGTTGAACCTTTTTGTTCACAGGCCAAGTATCCTGACATCGTGACTGTTCCAGAAGGACTGCTGGGAGATTTTATAATTCTGAGGAACCCCAAAGTTTCTGGGTAAGCCAATAAATGCATTTCTGTGTTTACACGGGTGAGGGATTGCACAGGCAGGGCAGCAGCCTCGTGCTGCAACTCCGAGTTCCTTTTGTGGCAGGAGGTGTAGAGATCCCAGTCCCCTCCCAGCAAAGCCCAGTTCCTTGGTGTCTTGCCATTAAAGAACAGAAAGAAAGGGCATTTACTGTGCAATGGAAGCAAAGCAACTGTGGCTATACTTTTCCCTTGTTTTAGAGGGAAATCAGTTAGATGAAGGAATTATTACCTACCAGGTACATGGTATTTGTTTGGGCTCCCTGTGAGAGATGTTCCAGTACATTTGGGATTTTCAGCAGGGGAAAAAAATCCTTACAGTTAAATGTAAGATGGTGTAACTATCACTGTCAGGAATTCTGTAAGGGCCATGAAAAGTAACTATTTTGTGAAGGGATCAGATCATTCCCTTCTCCTGTTACACCTAGCTTTAACATGCTTTAATTTATACAGAGACAACTGGAAATAAAGCACAGCTTCCTTCATTATATTTGTATGTGGAACTAGCAAACAAACCCTAATACATGATGCTGCTTCATTCAGCCAAACCTGTCCTTTAAAAGTAAATGCTTTAACTTCGTGCAGGAAGGAATTGTTCTTAGACTATCCCAGATAGGGAATAACTTGCTTTATTTTACAGTTTCTCCTCTGGTGCCAGGTGCCAATTCCATTCCACTCACTCCCTCTCACCTACAGTCATGAAATACAAGAATTTAAAAGTCATTTCAGTGGCTTGGTGGAAAACAGACTGCAATAGAAATTTGTTTGCAAAATCCCAGAACACGCTGTGCACAAATTCCCAAAGGATTTGTAAAAATGAAGTGGCAAAAGGCTGAAAAATCACATTTGAAGGAAACTTGTACAGCCATGATGGATTAAACACCACTGAGAAAGGGACCTTCCTCCTCACAGTGACTCACTGTGCAGACCAGATTTGAATTAGGGAAGCCTTACCTCCAGTAAGGGATTTGAGGGCTGGAGGGAACAAAGATGCAGCAAAGCAGGCAGGGAGTTGTAATGCAGCAGCTCTGGTGTGGATGTTGTTCTGGACTCACCTCCTGCCTCACAGTTTCCTTGGGATGGTGCAGTGATCTTGTTCCACTGTGAAAGCTGGGAATCATGACTGGCCTTGCACAGCCACCACCACTATTCCTGAAGAAGTAAATGTTTTAAGATTTTTTTTTTTTTATTAAAAGCAAACAACTGCAGGAATGCAGGCCTTGGATAGATGTATACCTGCCATTAGTCTATAAAGGAGGGTGGCCTGTATTCCAAACCCAGCACATCACCATTTATGCAAACACCTCTGAAACAAGGTTCCTGTTGTCAGCACCTGATCCTGAGTGTAGATGTTACATGAGGGGTAGGGCCAGGGGACACTCGGTGCTCTCCTTTGCTTTCCTCTCACTTTTACTGCACTGCAAATCTGGATGTACCCAGAACCTTTCCTTGTCAATGGATCACTGGTTTTCCTTGGATTAATGTGTTCCTGAATCTAGAGATGGTCCATTGCATTACGTGAGGTGAGTTTTGTTGCAGAGCACGAGGCTGAGCCTTACAGACAGCACTGGTTAACCTGAGCTGCCTTTCCTGTGCACCCGGTACAGGTTTGAATTGATGATTGTCTGGAAGATCCATCTCGATGAAGAAGGGACCACTACACCTGTCCTGGACCTGCTGACCAAAGTACCTGAGCAAGGTAACCTCAGTCACTCCAGGGCCTGTTCCTGAGCTGCCAGGCCCTGGTTTTGGCCAGCATCTCTCACTCCCATGGAACTCCAGCTACCAGAGCCCAAACAGACAAACCCACTTCACCTCCTGTGTAATTTCCAAGGGCTTACAAACCCTGTCTGCCTGCAGCTGTCCTGCTTTACCCACCAGCTGTCAGCACTGCTGCAACTCTTGGAAAATAACCTGCACTGCTCTGTTTTTCCTGCAGTCCTGGAGCAGAGGATGACGAGTGTGGAGAGCATCCCCGGCAGCTTCCGGAGCGCAGTCCGGCTCTTCGGGATCGAGGCAGCCATCGAGAACCTGATCAAAGTGCTGGGCTCAGAAGAATGAATGCCAGCATTACTTACACCAGGTAGCAATTTCAAAAGTAGTTTTAATTAAGATATTGTGTTACACAGTCTATAATTTTATTGAATATAAACATTAAGTTATTTTCCATTTAGAAACCATACTCATAAAACATGCTATCTGTACAATTATGGCACGTTATATATAAATTGTCATGACATGAAAATAAATACAGCCATTTAAATACAAAAATGCCAAATAAAATAGTTACATGTACAGAGTGATTTCATTATAAATTTATCTTTCTGAATCATTAATGTACCAGAGTGGTTTATCTTCTTAACATTTTCTAGATACCTGGAAATTGTTAAAAGATCATGCACTGTCAAAATCAAGTCCATAAAAATCCATTTCATTTCACAGCTCTGTAAAAGTACAGTGATTTTAAAATGACAAGAGAACAGTAAGAGACTCCTAGAACAAAGAGTTAAACAGCTTTCTCATTAAATTAGGGTGGAAGAAGACAATTTGAAGACTTCAAAGACATACAATGCTAAAAAACCCAAAGGTAACTGTATGAAGTAACTTTGTTCTACAATGTGAGTGTTGAGACAGCCTTAACCTAACCAAGAGAGGCCCATGACACCCCTGGGAACCCCAGGAGTCACCTCCTGCCCACTGCAGCACTTCTTTTGCGTTTCTGACTTCCAGGAGGAAATTCTGGTAACACATTACCAAAACATCACATTTCACACATTCATCCCTGAAGAAACAGAACAGATCAGAGTGATGTCTTGCCTCACCCTTCACTTCCATCAGATGTGCCATGAGCCCATCTGGGAACTCTCCATGCTTCCAAGAGTTCCTGCTCTGCACTAGCACTGTGACTGGAAGTCAGGTACTTCTCAGGTAGGGAGTAACAGTTCCTGGAACCAAGAGCCCAAACCCACCAACTCTGGGCTCTCATGTGAGAGGAAGAGCCCTCCTTTCCAAGGCCAGAGCTGCTGGAGCCCCCAGCAGACCAACTGCCCGCTCTATGCAGCAATGGGGAAATAGGTGGAGAACCCAAGAACTAAAGCAACAGTCTGTTTATAATCCCATAAATAAAATACTCCACTATTTGATGACTGAAATAGTCTCCCACTGTTCTGGTAGGTCAGGAAAAAACAACAGACCAGAGCCTGGTTTCTGCCAGACTCCACAGCTGAGCAACACCAGAGATTAGGTTTTGATGACTGGCAACACTATCTTGTTAGATAAAGTAGGCTCATTTCAAGTTTGGAATCCAGTACACAGGCAAAACTCATTCCGACTTACCCACTGGCATGGAACTGGCATAGCTGGTTTTGTGTAACCTATAGTTCAGTTCATCTTTAGCTCCCTCCTCCTTGCCTGAAAACAAAGCTGTTTGCTCAGCACAGATACTGCTGTTTGCAATGAAATGTGTGTGAAGTTACAGCATAAAAACCTGGAAACTTCACAGCTGTGCAGGGTCCTTCCTTCCTCCTCTTTCTAACAGCTGGAGGGTTTCTGGATTTGTAAGTAGCTCCTTCTCCCTCCAGGTTTTTTTTGGGAAGAAGGGGTTATTCCTGCTGTCAACTGCCAGCTTATTGCACTGTTGTACTCTCACATCTCAGGCCCTGTCCCAGAAGGGCTCCTGGCACTGGATACCAGCACTGCCAGCTCAGGTCTCTGGCACTGGGGCAGTGATGTCTCTGTGTTTCACATTTCTTCCTTGAGTTGTATGGGGATCCTGTTTTTGAATTTCAGGTAAAGTAGAACAACTAAAAGGTTACACGGAGATCCCAATATAAATCTGTTTTTAGGAGTTAAACTACATGACCCTGAACACCATTACTGGTAAGCACATGCTGTATCCAGGTTATAGCTGTTCACTGGGTCAGGAGGAGCATCTCTGCACCATTCAGGGGGTCTAATCCCTGAGGGAAAAGGAGATGCAGATTTTATCCTCATACCCTCAGGTTTGAACATACCCTTCAGTTCCTACTCAGGATCTTCCCCAAGATTTACTGCAGCACCTCCCCAGCCTTCAGCTGCACAGAGCACTGCTCATATGCAGCACTGACACAAGCTCACCCTGGCATGAGACTGACCCACTGCCGCTGCAAGGAAGAAAATGGGATTCTATCACCTTTTTTCTGTCACTTAAAGCAAAGGAGCCTGAAAGCAGCTGCTCATGCTACGCAGTGTGTGGGGCACCAATGTAATAGTGCCAAACTTTGACACTATCCAAAAGACCTGAAATGATCTGTAAAACTCAGAACATAGTCTTCTTATAGCTCAATTTAAATTAGGCAAGAGCAAGCTGTGGTTTCACCTGCAATAGCAGCATATAATGTATAGACAATAAAAACCAGCATGGCAGGTGAGTTGAGCCCAGCTATCATATAAAATTTAAGGCTGCTTACCTTAACCCTTTGCACTTTGTTTCAGAAGCTTTAGGTAGATGGAAGGTGATCACACAACTTCTGGAGGCAGCCTGGTGTTCCTAGTCCATGCATTAGTACTTAAGTGTTCTGCAGTGCCCAGGCCGTTCCACAGCTCAGCCACTGCACTGTTGTATTTTCAGTGGATTAACTGAAGTGTTGTATCAGCTTTTGCCAGAGCATTCCCTCCTTCAGTAGGGATGAGGGAGACTCAAAGCACAGGCTCCAAGGAAATTCTCTTGTTAGTAATTAGGCTTTCTATGTTAGTGCAATACTTTTAATTCTGTGCTCTTTCAATTCTAAGGAAGTAGACTTTTCATATTAATTTGATCTGTCCTCTAGTTCCAAGGTATGGCACATTACCTGTTCTGTCACATTAAATACATTCATTAAGGTTATCTAGCAAATGTGTGGCCTAGTGCTATCCCAGGTCTCTGAGAAGGCATTACCCATTAGAAATCATTTCATAAAGCAAAAAACATTCACAGCTGAAAAATGCACTGAACACAATAAAAAAGAAAAAAAAAATCACCATAACAGTATTCCAATAATCTTTCACTTTCTCATGTGTTTGAATAAAAATAACCTTAAGGGAATGGTTACACTTTATGGAGAACTAATGTGCAGTCTTCATTCTCCTTGAAGAGGCTGGACATAACTGGGTCCTCTTTGGCCTGTACATTCTTCAGGTAATAGTTGACTATTTCACCATCGAGTTTGTACTGGTGGGGGATGCTTTCATAGGGCTTCAGGTCCAGGTCCAGCACAGAAACAGAGAAGGTGAATCTGGATTTGGATGTCAGTACCACAGGTCTGTGCTCAGAGCTGGAAAATAAAACCACATTGCACATCTGAGTCACTGAAACCAGTACTTTTGATTTATGTGTCCCTTTACAGAAGTGACTCTAATGTTTATCTTAGAACTTTTGTGGGAGCCCAAGAAAATAGACTGCAGCTAATGTAGCACTTAGGAAACTATAGCTCCAGCTTAACCAGTCCTGATGGGACCTTGCTGGCACCTCTTCCAGTCATTTTCCTTTCGGCTTCCACACAGCTGAAGTCAAATATTACTCTCACTTACTGTATTTAGTAAATCTAAGCTGTTTCTAGGTGGTGCATACAAAGCAACAGCCGTATTAACCAGCAAAAGCAGAGAAGTGACTGCAGCTCCTACTTAGGTTCACGGTAATAAAACATTTAGTATGGGAACTGCTGTCCAAGCATGCTGAGGGATGGAGGAGGGAGGAGTTCTGAAGTCAGCCTTTGCACAAGTCATGTCCATCACTAACACTTCACTTGAGAACTGCAGGACAAATGCAGAAAAAACAGCATTCTCTAAAAATAAAAGGGCTCTGGTGAAGCAAAGTCCCCTGCAGAAGAACAGATTAGCACTGCTGACACAAGCCAAAAGGGATAATACAGCAGCAAAGCCTTCTGCCTGACAGCCAAAGCTGTCACCTCTTGATTATTGCCTTGGTTTTATTCTAACTAGGCCATTAAAGACAACTCAGCTTGAAAAATCTCTCCTATGAGAACACCAAGGCAGAAAAATTGTACCTAGTTAAAACCATCCAGAGCTACTATGAACAGTCAATTCCAATTTTAATAAAGGAATAAATATAAAACTTTGATCCTTTCGATCAACTTAAAACTCTTCAGGAAGTGACACTGATCATAAAAAATGTCTTATATCACAACTGTACTAAAATGCTCACAGCCAAATATTTGGACACACCACCCCCCACATACGGCACACTTCAAGTGATTGAATTGCCTGAACAGTACAAACATCTCCAGTTCCTAAACAACTGGAGCCATTCCAAAGCAGGTACAGGCAGCTCTTACCATTCATCTTGCAGGCAGGGGGAAAGGGCAATCATGATGGAGCAGTCTTTAGCAGTCATTGCTATTCTGTACTGCTGCACCTGTACAACAGAAAATAACACACGTTTTCTCTTAGGTTGGTGTTTACCTGAGTAAAGCATCCTGTTCCTTACAAAGGCAGCACTGCACTCCCTGTATGGATATGTTGGCACTTTAAGAGCTGGACATTCTCTCTGTAACAGAAGGTTGGCAGGAGCAGGTGCTTTTGCAGCATCCTGTATAAGAATCACATTTATTTCCTACAGATTATGTTCCTAAAGGCCAAACAGCACCAGTTCCTGCAAGTGCTTCCTCAGTCTAGAAGGCAAATAAACAGCTTTATTTTTCTCTCTGGAACTGGTGCTACAGGCTTGTTTTTAATTGCTTCTGCTAGAAAGATGCACCCTGGCACAATGAAGAGCTTTAACTTTACAGACCCTGACAAGCCAGCAGTGCTGCCTCCATCCATTATCCAGCCCTTTCAGAGAGACAGAGGTTAATTAACACCGACTGACCAAAGACCCCTCGAGAAGTTCAGAGGTACCTTTGTTAATGCAAACGCCACTGTCCCATCATCTTCCAGGGAAAGGTCCAGCAGCTTCTCGTAAAACACTTCATTGTAAGGTCCATCTATCTGTAATGTACTTCTAAATAAATATTAAAAGAAGATTTACAGACAGCCAAAATGATGTACTGGTCTTCAGTGTGATCTTTCCTCAGCAGCCCAGACACCCAGATTAGAACAACCCAACAATAACACTGATGAACATGTCCAAGTATTAACCCACTGCCAACCAACACCACAACAGTCCTTGTTAAATCACTCAAGATTTGCTGCTGCTTAGGATCTGGGTTGTGTGGGGTTTTATAAACATGACTCATTCTTAATCCATTGCCACCTGTGTATCACTATAAGGATAATGGGGTTTTGCAAAAAAATGGGTAAGTTTCAAAATTTGTAGCAGTCTGCAGGAGCTCCAGAAGCCTTGCTGAAAATACATATATAAAAAATATAATATTCATCTAAAAGAGATATCAATATATTACATATTATTTTGTACAGACAAAGTATAAACTGGGGGCATAAGCATATCTGACAGGGCCCTGCTCCACACCATGTGCTAACAGGGAGTGTCCTGGCCTTCCTTCCCCCTTTGAACAGTTGAGCCCCTGCTGCAAAGCTGAACCCTCACAGGGGGGTTTGTCCACACAAACCCCCCACAGATCAAAGAACACATTTTCCAGTGCTCTGTTTCCTGTGTAAGTGCATAGGCAGAAGCAACTCCTGAGTGAAGCCAGAGTGCCCTCATGTGAGCACAGGAGGGGAACAGCACCCCAGTGAAGGCTGCTTGGAGCAATTATTATTACACTAATAAACCTTATTTGAGGAAAAAAACACAGCAGCTTGCAATCATCATTGCAAAACATCATTATCCCAGCTCTGCAGGAACTGGGGGACAGGAGAACCCACCCATTTCACTGTACCTTTCTGCAAATACACAACTGCCACTACTAAAAAAGAATATTTTTCTCTCTTAGCTTCTTGTGAACTTCCCATAATCATTACTTAAAAATTCAGGCCAAAGTGGCCAACATCAGCTGGAAGTTCAGTTAGAAATTCAGACTATGCAGTGCCCCGAAGAAGGGTTGTACAACATAACAGAGCGTGTGCACAGAGGCAATCCTGCCTGCAGTCCTGCTTACTCAGGACTGGGAAGAAAAGCCATCAAGTCTTACCTCTCTTCAGGAAATTCCTCCAAGTACTGTTCAACTCTACTGTACAAAGGATAGAGTCCTTCAATATCCAGCATGTCAAGCATCTGAGCCTGAAGGGTTTTATAAAGGAGACAACCCCTCGGTAAACCAGAGCTTTCCAATTTATGTTTACCTAGAAGAAAATGCATTTTAAAATAAGGCAGACACAAGTCTTAGCTTCAATTTGCCATTACATGTGCTTGTTTAAAAGTCAAAAAAATACTTTTAGTCCAGTCACAGGGAGGGAGAAGCCTTAAAGCATTCAGTTTCCAAACACTAAAGTGCAAGGTGCACATTTAAACAAACAGCTCATCTTGGACTGCAGAATAAAACAGCCGGTATTCAACTCTACAAACTACCTAAAAAAACAAACACCAAAACACACCCACATCCACTGTAATCTACTCATTTTGAGTCCACAAGAGAAATTTCTCAGCTGAGTTTGAAGCCACCACAAATTCACTTTGAACAGTATCAACTGCTGACAGAAAGTGATTTAGCATTTCAGCTCTTTTTTATACAATATCAAGAGGTCGTATTTGCTGTAATTTCTCTAAGATAGCACTTTCTCCAACACTTCAACAACCCGTGGACAAATGAAAAAGGTCTTCCTCAAAAGCAGAGTAAGAAATGGGCTCTTTGTGTAATCAGGATAACTGGCAGCATCTTGAATAATTAGAGCTTTACAGAACTTATGCACTGAGGCATTAGCATCATTTACAGTTTTCCAGCTCTCACTTCCCATTCCTTTTCCCTCAGACCTCTCTTTACCAGGAGAAGAGCAGCTGAAGAAAAGAACAAGAGCTGTGCCCTAGTGAGGGCTGACAGGAGGAGCAGGGAAAGACAAAGTACAGGAGTTGTAACAAACCAACCAAAGCAGCCCAACTTCATCACATACAGCATAAAGATTCCCCACTCATTTGGAATACCTATCAGCCAGTTACCAGCTCAAACTGGCATTTTCTTCCATTTTTCCTCTACCACCTCCTGAATTTATTTTTACCCCTGTCATCAGAAACAGTGCTCTAAGTGCTTACTACAACATCACATTCTATTAAGAACAATTCCCCGGCAGCTACGCAGCTCAGAACTCGTTTTTTAAATGCCATTAGAATTCCCCTGTTTCCATTCTCATATTAATATTAATAAACTAGAGACAAAGAGTTGAATTGTTACATCAGACAAGGCTCTGAGAAACCTGGTCTGGTGGAAAGCATCCCTGCCTATGGCAGGGGGCTGGACGAGGTGGCCTGTGAAGGTCCCTTCCAACCCACACCATTCTGGAATTCCATGAACACTTAATTATGGACAGGTTTTACAAAATTATCCCTTACCATTTCTTACTAGCTCCTTATTAAAAGCACTTGCTTCACAGTAGCTTCTCCCTTGTGAAATGGGAACTGTCTTCATGTCGCCTGCCCTGCAGGTGTCAGTGCTACTTAGTAGCGCCATGGTTATCACATGGATTAATTCCTTAACAATTGTCCTTGTGCAGTGGGGGCCACTGACCAGCCCATTGGAAGGGAAAAAGAAAGGTTTTAAGTGACGAGCAAGTTCGTTCCAGTCAGAGACACAGTCCTGGTCATCCTTACAGCCATAAATTAGTTCCCCATTCTGCAACAAGGAGAAAAAGAAGTCTTTAGGCATGGCAGGAAGTCAAGTTACTCATTCTGAGCTACTCAAAGTTTAATATTTTAAGCACAGAAAAGTGTTATTAGCTTAACAATCTGCATGCAGACATACAGCATTTCGAGTCTCTTATGGATTTGCCCTCCTAAGTCTAATCAGAACCTACAAGTAACAACCTCTGAATGAGAACCAAATCCACCATTTAAATCAAGTGCTACTTTCCCAACTTAATGAACTGTAAGGAATCAGAACAATACAGGTGTGAGCGACACTTGGCACATTTTCCTATCAGTGAAAAAGCACTGTATGAAACACCCTTCTTTTACCAGCCCGGACTGGCAAAGGGAAGGCTGTGCAAGGGGACAGAAAAGGTGTGATACTTACCTGTACTAGTACAAAAATAGGGCAGTTCATAGAAGTAATTCAAATAATTGATTAAATATTGGAAAGAAATTAAAAGAATCTTGTTTCCTAGAATTAATTTGAAAATCTCCACAAATCATCAGTTACTGCTTCATACTTTTCCTACGTGAATGCCATGAAATGCCACTTTCTCCTTCCTCGGTGAGGCCTGCTGTGCCTTGGGCCTGCGTCAGTGCTCTAACAGGAATTTAAAACAAAGTATTTGCAGCAACATGCCAAGTTCTCCATTTTCTTCTTCCCGAAGCAGCACAAAGTTTTAAAACTTTCGTCACCTTAAGAGTCCTTTTCTATTAATTGTTCCTCAGCAATTCTTTCCCACTAATTCATTCCCCAGGGAATGGTCACAGCACCAAGGCTGCCAGAGGTTCAGGAGCATTTGGAAAATGCTCTCAGCCACAGCATGGGATTGTTGAGGTGTCCTGTGCAGGGCCAGGAGTTGGACTTTGATGATCCCCATGGGTCCTTACTAACTCAGGATATTTTGAGTCTGTGAATTCTGGGAAATTAAATTCCAGGTTAGGACAGAGAAATAATAACTATAAGCTTGCCCATTTCCTTCTCTTGATGGAATCCAACAGTGATGGTGCTGATTAGGTAGGTTTGAAGGAAGATCTTGACTGTTTAGATGCTCAAGTCAAATTGTTTAAAAGCCAAGGCAAAAAAAAAGCAAGCAGAGATTTAACTGTTTACCTTAAATATTTTCAAGTTGTTCTGTGCCTCCTGTAATAAGCTCTTCAAAGCAAAGTGCATTCTTTGTTTGTTTCTAGGGAAAACAAAATAAAGCCAAGAATGTTTTATGACAGCCTTTGGATGTTCACACCTGGTGTGAGCACATGCACGGAGCACATCACTCACGCTGAGGTCACAGCACAGGCAAAGTGAACTTCAGATCTGAGTAAACTAAACAGCTCTTGGGTGCAATGTTATGCTGCAAAAGGCAGCTCTGATTGCTGAGATAGGTGTAAAGGGGGAGATGGCACCAGATATAATCACTGTAAAGGTCAGACAAGCCAGCATTGATTATCCGTAATGATCAGTGAAAGGCAAAGCAATCCAAGCAAGAATATAACACAGATTTTTTTTTTTTAATCCTTACCCTGAGAAGAGATCCAATGGGCAATATTTACTTGGTCGCTTCCATTTTCCGTTGGCTACCTGTGGAAAACCCAGAGCACTGCTGTTACCCACTCTACCTGGCATAGCTGCTCTCTCATTTTAACAGCCAGGTGTGTGGCACTGACATCCTGCCTTTCAGAGGTCAGGACATTTAAACCCCTTTGGACACAGAATTCATGGCCACCACGGGTGTTCTTGGTCATTTTTAACTTGAGTCACTCAAACTGCATTCACAAGGGAGAAAGATCACATTAAATCCCAGGGAGTCACAGTCACACCATTCCAGAGTCACAGCAGACACGAGTCCATGACCTCCGTGCCTGTTACATGCTGTTTGTTTTAAGTCACAGAATGCACAGCTGATCTGGGAAGGAAGTTCCACACCAGAGTTTACCCAATCACAGTGTTCATAGTCCCCAAAGGCTGATACTGTATTTGTTTGCTTTCAGCTTCCCACAGAACTTGTTCCATCTCCCACTAAACAAATTCACACCCAGAGACTCAGCTGTGTATCCTCCTACCAGCTTTAGTCATATTGGAGATTTGAGCAAGTTTCAACAGGAAAGCAAGCCTGAAACAGCATATAAAGCACAGTACAGCCAAAGGAAAGCAGGGTGACTTAATAATTACCTTTAGATGCTGATGCATACAGTAACGACACACCTTGTGCTTTATCTCCTGTGAAACATGGCTGGAAAAAGGAATGAAGCCACACTTTGGCTAAAACAAACAAACAAAAGAAGATCGTAAGTATAAATGCCTCTCTCTATAGAAATAAAAAGGTACACAATATGCAAATCCTTCCAGTCAAAGGAAAAATTTTAAGAATAATTTAAAAATTCTAGCCCTTAAAAGCTGTATTACTCTCAATTATTTTAAAAGATAAAGACACATGTGGCCTACAGAAAAGCATAGTAACACCTAGGAATTTCACAAGTTTCATAAGATCGGGAATTGGAAGAAGGAGGGAGCTGTTTCTTGCTATGGATCACAGTGAAAGCAGTGAGCTCTGCCTTCCCCCACTGCTGCATTCCTTGAAAACTGCTGGGGCCAGTGTATAGTAAAAAATGCAAACAAGCCCTGAGGCTTGTGTCCCCCTGCACACCTTGATCTCGATGCAGAGGATGGGCCGGTGCTCAGCGAAGCGGAAGGTCTGCAGCCGCGTGAGGTTGGGAAGGCACATCGCGTAACCGCTCAGCGTGTCCATGTCCTTGTCACAGCGACACTCTGGACAGCAGGGGAGAAACAACACAAACAGGGAAATTAGCTCTGGGGATGTTTGTTCACTCTGGAGCCGTCTCGTTCGCCAGGTGGGGCGTGGGAACAAGCATGGAAGGACAGGACACACAGTTTATCAGCTTTAGCCAATTATGCACTTGCACAAATTTGCCCTCCCCATTATCAGGTTCCTCAAAACTGTCCCAGAGACATGGAGTGTCCCAAGAGCTGCTGTTAATGGCCACCTCACAGCTCATCCTAAGAAAGGTGAGGCCTGCAACAGCAAGAAAATGGATTGGCCAACAACAGGTAAAGTGACTCATTACGTATTTATTCAAATATGTGATCTCCTGCATGACCTACCATCCCTCAGCTGAGTCAAGTGGATCTGAAAAATGGCAGGAATATCATAAACTTAAGAGGCATTATTATAAAATCCTTTGAATAACTTCTCTCCATGTGCATCCTTTGGGACACAGAAAGGTCTGTGAGATTGTAGTTCAAAGTTAACAAAAGCACACACTCCCAGATTTTCAAGTACCTGCGTTATTAAACAGACACGCAGAACACACGTTTCTGTTACAGTTTCCACTGCTAAGAAAAATGCCCACGCTGAAAAATATATTGGAAAAGAAGAAATAAATCTCAGAAACCAAAGCCTCAGGCACCAGCCTGCCATGCCATACTGCTTCACCAGGATGAGCAAGAAGCCTTCTGTCTCCAACAAAATGTTGAGGTTTGTTTTCTTTTTCTAAATTTAAGCAAAAGTACATTCTTCACACCTTCACAGCTGAAAGCCACTTGCCAAATCAGAAAGACACAAATCTGAAGTATTAGAGAAGCTCCCTTGCATGTTACACAGGCTTATGTGAAGGGCAACATTGAAAGAAATTCTTTCCCTGAGGTTTAAAAAAAGTTCCTGTTAAAAATGGATAGTGAGATTCACTGTTCTGAAGCACCTGGACACTTCCTCACAACCACATTTCAATCCCCAGCAGCTGTGGACACACAAAGTTTAACTTTGAGAAATAAAACTAAATTCTGTCATTCACTTCCACCAGAGTATTGTTCATTTCTAACTTTTATTAAACACTATGAACTTTCCTCACTGGGTCCTGGCACTGTGGAACTGCTTCTCAAACAAGTGAGGAGAAATCAACAATGGAGTGTCCTGTGCTCACTATATGTAAATTAATTCTTTTTTTTTCCTGGATCAAAAGCATCAAAGCACTTCACTACAGTACTTTGATTTAGCACCACATTTATCTTCAAGGAGTTTTGCTAAAGCAGGAGTTTCTGGCCATTCTCAAGAACATTTGGGAACATAAGACAAACCATGAGGGCCCGTCTGTCTGCCCATTTTAGAGCTATCACATACTACTTTTAATTCTAAAACACAACCCTTTTTATCCACAACAAATTTTCAACTTATCATTGTCTAAATATTAAAAAAAGTTTCCTTATATTCTGAAGCATGAAGCTTTTTTTTACTTTAGAACAAAGGAAAATGCTTTACAGCTTGAGGAAGCCCCTTTTTAATGCCATCCCTGGCACTTACCTGGCCTCTCTGGCTGGATTTTCAAACAGAGCTGTCTCACAAAGTCTAAAGGCAGTTGAATAATTTCCTATTGGGGGGGGAAAAAAAATAATTAATACCGAGGTTTGGGAGTCTGGAAATGGAACAGCAAAGTTCAGTGGGTTACACAAAATACACTGAACTATGCAGTCAGCAGCTTCTGCCTCTGATTGACTGTGAACACTTGTACCTCCGATCACATGCAACACCTGTTCCTCTATAAAATCCAAGGACTCATTTAAATAAATGCAGGACAAAGAGCATTTTCGGTGCAAGTTTAATGTGTGTGAAGGAACCTGCGTCACTGTGTCCTTTCCACAAATTAAAAAATCCCGTGTCTCACATCCCACCCTTCCAGGCAGAATTGTGTAACTCAAGTTCCAGGTGAAGCTGTAACTTTTTCAATCATCTGTTCAGTGAACAAGATCTGGCTGCCCTGAAGAACAGAGCAAGGGAAAAGGTGACCTCTGACTGCACAGAAACCTCAACAATTTATATGAACCAGGTTTCTCCTCTTGTTTTGCAGTTAGTCTAAAAATCTCTCACACACCCTCCCTCTTGCCCTATATGTAGGGCAAAAAAATGACCCCACTTTTCATCAGCAGCTTGAAACAGCCAAACCACTGAGTACAATCCAATCACCTCATCAGCACAGAGCAGGATCCCTTGTTCACATCCAAATGTTTCTTGTGTGTGTGTGTGTGTGTGTATCTTGCAAACCCTGTTAGTGCCTTTTACTTGGTAGTCAGTGTTCCTCCAAACAGTGTTTAAAATGCAGAAGCCATTTATTTTAAAAACAAAACATTTACCCCATGGTGAACGTCGTTCTCCCCGAAGAACTGCTTCATCACATGCTTTCCAAAGTCTACAATGTTTTGCAAATGGTGTAGTATTTCCTCTGGAGTCTGGAAGACACAAATGTAGGAACTGATCTCTGAAATAATGATAAACAACACTCCAGAATACACACACACATCCTGGTCAGTGATTTAGCAAATAGCTTAATTGTTGAGCTTGGCAGGTGAGTGCACACTGAAGTCAAACAGACACATCAAACGTGCTGAATTTGTTTTCCTACTGTTGCCTCAGGGACTGGGACAAACAGAAAAATGGTCAGAAAAGATGATGATTCTTAGATTTCAGGGGGAAAAGGAGAGAGAAAGTGACAAAGGTGGAAGAGGGGGAGATTGCTTAAGACCTACTCTGACCATTATTCTTAAAACAGCTCAAGGAAGTCCAGCAGTCCAAAGAGGTGCCCAAGAAGGCTCCCTGCCAACAGCTGCAGTGCAGGAAAGGCTTGGAGTGTTACAAAATACATCATGGAGTTTGGGAAGAGAATGGCTGCAAAGACTGAGCCATATTAAAAACCTTGGCATGAACAGGTACAGAACTTGCCATCTGTCCCAAATCCTGCCCCAGACAGTGAAAAATCTTACTTTGATGTGATATTCTGTAATTTCGTAAGGAAACACCAAGTTCTTCTACAAGACAAACATGCCAAAAGCTAGAAAGGAAGCTCCCTGAGTACTGGAAGCAGGACAGGGACAACTGCACAGCCAGACTGGGACAGATTCCTGCTCATTGAGGAGGGAGCAAAGGAGCTTTACAGCAGTATTATCCTACTCCCTGCACTCCAGCACACTCTGGTTCTCTGCAAGGTATTTTATTGTAAGAACAGACAACCTCAAAGCTACTCTGTCCTTATGTAACACATACACAAAAAACCCACTTAAAACCTCACAGTAAGATTAAGTGGAGGAAAAGAAAGTGCAACACTTGGGTACACGTTAGAAAATCAGAGGGGAAAAACAAGAGCAGAAGAAAATATAAACAGAGCAGAGTAAGAGAAAATAAAATACTAGAGGACAACACTCAGACACCACCAAAGCCTAGAGAAAGGAGGAAAGACCACATCCAACACAAATCACAAATAACAACACAACCCCTTCTTTAACTTGCACAGATTCTGAATGGTGAGAAGGAACATTACATAATCTCATCAGTAACAGAAATCTCAGCTAATTCCCATTTACAGATGGTTCTGACCTGGTTTGCTGATGTACACAGCAGCCACAGGTTTGTGTTTTGTTTGGTTGGGGTTTTTTAACATATACACATACTCACATATTGAGAAATAAGCATTTCATAAAAATCTACTGCTGCCACTTTTACCACATGGAAAGACTCACCAGTTAAAAAGATCAATACAACCATAAAATTATAAATCAAGTTTAAAACATCTCTTACGAGCAAGTATATTTGATATACCTAAATGAAACAAAAAGCAACTAACAGGCGACTTGAACATCACCTTTTAACATAAAAAACTACTAAGATGAAAAGCTTTTGAAGGACCCATCACTACTGCCAGCTCATTCACCAAAACACAAATAGGCTTTATACAATAAAATTATTTTTAATTCTTTAACGAAGAAGATAATATACTAAAATAGCAATATGCAATTAAAAGCACTCCATGAGTGCTGACACTTGACTTTCTACTCAAGCAATGCAAGCCCTGCAGTCACATAATCGAGTATTTTTCAATCATAGCAATAAGGTTACAATTCACAATAACACCACATTTTTAACTACTGGATTATCTAATCCCAAATTCATAATTAAACAGATAATTAAAAATACAAAGCAGCATCCAGACTTCTTTACCTTTCCCAAAGGAGTTAAGCAGAAGAGACTGAGACCTATTTGTTAATATCTGAATTTCAGTGTGTGTATTACTAGAAAATATTTTGCTTGAACTGCTTCCTTCAGCATTGTTTACCTTGGATGACCTGGGATGTCATGCACAGATACAGAACACTTCAGAGCCTAACTCATTTTACTCAAGTCAGGAATACAGATTACCCTTAAAAACAACCATTTTCCCTGTCATTGTTGCTATGTACAAGTTCATCCCAAAACTGATTCTCCGGGATTTGTTTACTAATCTGATGATTAAATATTTAAGTCTTCTGTTCTGCTCCAAGAAAAAATGGTCCTTTAAAAAAAAAAAAAAAATCAATCACCAGAATAAGTAAATATATTCAAATTACAAAACCTTCTATTTAGAGGGAAGAGTGTATCACAAAGTCCACACACTCCCAATGCAAGGCACATGCAGAAAGTGCTCCTCAAAATGCAACACTGGAACTTGTATGACCAGCCTCAATGCTGTGGTGGGTAAGTGAAAAGTCACTTCCTGGCTTCCTCTGTGACTTTCTCATACTTTGTCAGTTCTTTAAAAACAATTACTACGCAACAATCTCTTTGAACTTAAAATAAAAACAAAAATTAAAAAAAGGAAAAAGGGCAGGCAGTTAGTTAGCGTTCTGTTTTCTTAAATAAACTGCAACAGACTGACATTTTACTTAAAGCTGTGGTCTAGTCCTCTCCTGCTATAGTAAAAATTGAGATAAGCACTGTTTCCTTTCTTGTGATGCACTGGATTCTTCACTGTTCTTGTTAGCACTAAACATTATTATCTTGGGCTACACTACAGAAGCATAAGATACATTTTTGAAATCCTGCCAATATAAGCAGCTGAAAAATCAACTTGAATCATACTTTAGTTTTACCAGACCTTTTTTCAAGTTAAATAGCAGCAGAAAGACCATGAAATAACTCATACATACGCTGTGTTCACTAGTTTTGCCTTCCTCTACTTTAGCAACTTCTCCCTTGTCCCTTGTTAAACTGAATGCTTCTCATATCCATCTTTCTGATTTAAAGCAACAAAATGCCCTTTCTAGATGTTTACTTTACATTCATCCTTGTTTCTTTTTTCCTAAAATTAAGCGCACACACTAGTTCTCAATAGAACCACAATGCTTTTTGTATTTCCCTCATCAGAACAACCTGCCACTGTGCCTCACAAAGCCGTGGTTCAGGAGCTGCTGTAACTCAAGCCATTCCCTGTATCTCTCAGGTAACACACTGTAAAGACTCCTCTCAAGGTTGAGGAAACAAAAGAATTTGAACCTTGTGCTCTCTTTTTTTTTTTTTTCCCTTGGAACACTGTGTTTATGCTCCACCTTTGGTTTTTGATCATTTTTTATCCTTGTTAAAAGAAATCTAAAGTAACTCACTTCAGCTCCTTCTCCAGCAGAAAAACTTTATTGTACCATTGAAGAAACTGGGAGATTGTATCCTGCCATGTTGTTTTTGTAACAGACAGGACACTAAAATCACTCACTGACAAAGGATATTCTGTGAACATTTCATGTGTTTGTTCAGATTCCATGGTTTTTTAGCTACTGAACAGGTGGTCAACAGCAGACCTTGACCATGACCACCAGTCTTGTGCTGCTTCTGTTCTGTCCCACCTGGCTACAGCCTATAAAACTCCTTTCTTCCTCGGCATCCCTGTGCTTCCATACGTGGATATGGCACATTAACACTGTGCCACAGCTGCCCTTACAGAAAGCTCTACCCTCTAACACATAGCAGTCTCACACCCCGCCCCACACAGAGCTCTTGGTATCAGCTCTCATCATCCCAGTTACATAAGACAAACTCAAATTTCCTCCTGTTGCCAAACCCCCTGAGACACAGGCACATTTCAAAACATCCCCTTATTCTTACACTTGCCAGTCACAGCTCTTTCACAGGTTTCTTGTTTCTCCTCACACTGGCTATTAGTTTACCCAAGTGCTTTCAGCAACAGGACATGTTTAAACTTACCTTATTCTGGTTGGGGGGGGACTTCAGAAACCGCAGCACCACACAGCGCTGGAGAAAAATATGAAAGAATAGGGTTTCATTAGCATTTTTGAACAGCACAATTGTCTGAATCCCCAATCTACCTCTCTGAGAAATTAAGGAAAAAAAAAAAAAAAACGAAAAGCACATTTGAGATGGTTATTTCACTCAACTTGAAATCAAATATGCCAGCTGAAATCAAACACAGCAATGTCTGCTGCCAGCTCTGCCATCAGTTTAGTGAGGCGGCCACTCTGCATTTGCAGTCACCAAGTGCACCAGGGAAATGCTCCCTTAGCTTACAGCACTGCTCTGAAACCTCAGAAGGCACATACAGAACCAAAAACACCACCACCCTGGCATTTGTGCACCAAAGGTCCCCAAAAGGAAAAAGAGAAACAAGGCCCACTCCACTTACAGTATCAGCACAGCATTACAAATTAAGGAAACTCTTACCAATTACCTGCAGCAGCTACAGCTGTACTTAACACTAAACTAAACCCTGCTACTTATAAACTTCTGCAGAGTAAACACATAGGAACAAATATAGCAGGTTTCCAAATATTTTACATTAAAACCATAGAAAAACTCACTAATTTTTGTGATTTTTACAATTTTTTGTCAGTTTTGTAACAATTCAAAAACCTTGAGACTTTACACGTTAAAATCAAAGCCTGACACGGTGTTAAGGAACCTGCAGCTTTACAAGGCAACACCCAGTCCTGCCTCTGGTCTGCCTTAATATCTGATCCTCAAGATATTCATTCCCACTGATGTAGGTCAGCCCATTTGGGTACAATGGGGATACAAACAACTGGGCACCCCAGAAGGTAGACACAAACAGCTTCATCTTCTTCTCTTAGCCAGTCTGTCTCCATTTGGGCCTTTCCAAGACACACCAAAAAGGATTACATTCCATTTAAAGCACTACCACAGTCTCACAAAAACAGTGCAGACAAAATGTCCCAGCTGCACTTCAGGTTTATAGAATCCAAGCTTTTTCCCTACCAAATTACTTCCCATTAAAAAACCTCCCATAGCATGACAGCATCAAATCTATTCCATATTTCAGAGCTGGAAACTGTCTCTGCACAGGCTGAGGGAGAGAGCTGCAGATATCTTTAATTACTAACATGGAAAGAAAGAGGAAACAAGCAAAACTGATGACAGTGTGCCGTCCAAAACACTAACAAAACTAGGTCCAGGTTCAGACATTGCCACTGAAACCCAGACACAGCCCCTTCCAGATCTAAAAAGTCTCACGCCACCATAAATCTCTCATGGTTCACCCACATCTGGAAAACACTCACATAAAAGTGATTTGACTCATCCTGCAAGATGAGTGTCCCAACAGCAAACGAGATACCACCAGAGTGGTAATTAGAGTCACCTGGATTTGACATGATTCCTGATGACAGTTCTTCTCTCTTTCTCTCATTATGCCCTACATATGGGTAACAGAGCCCAGGCCTGATGAGCCTGTAGCTGTGTGGGCAGTGTGTTATTCTTAGTGTTTCAACCATTTGGATCTCCCGCTTTAATTATTCATAAGCAAGTGGATCAGTGATGGAGTGATCTGATTATCACTTCTAATCCCTTCAGAAATATGATTCTGTAATCTTTCAAGGCTGGTGTAGATATCTTTTAATCAGTTCCCAGCCAAGATTCCAACCAGTGCTCTGGAAAACCTGATCTGCTCTCACAGGACTCAGGACAGTATTTGTTCATCGCCAAATAATTTCTGATTTGGCAAAATGACCAAAATTATACATGGCAAAATAAGAACATGTTGCTGGTCTAAAGATGTCAAAAGGAAACAGCACTGTTCAAACAAAACTTCACAGATGCACTTAAACCAGCCAGCCCACACTACACTTTAGTAAGACTATTAGATGATTAGAGGAAATAAAAACAAAAACACCAGCAAACAGACAAAACTCCAGCCCAAAACCAAACCTCAAAAAAACCCCTCAAAACGCTTCTTTCCTATTTTAGGGCAAGTTTTCAGGTAGATCCCTCCCTTTGTGCATTTCAATATCACTTCCACAGCACCAAGGTTAATCCATCAGATGTCACAGGTGCCAACTGCTTCAGAAGTATCACCACCAAAAATATTGGCCCACATTTTTCATGCTATTGCATTTCTGATTCACTTGGCTGATTCTTTACTTGGAAATGTTGTGGGTGGTTGTTGCCATGAGGTTTTTTGCCAGTTATCTTAAAATGCCTTCAATTTTTTAATATTTACAGGATGAACACCAAGGATGTACCATACTTATCTGCATGCACGGGAATGGCCCAAATCCCAAAGAGAACAGATCTCTGAAGAGATTGTCACTACTCCTCAGCACTCTGAGAATCGGATCAACTAGATCCTAATGCTCCCTAAATTTCCTTCTCCACAACCAGTGGAAGGGCTTACAGAGGTGCCTAACACCACTCCCATCAAGGCACTGTCGCCATCAGAGTATTTCATTAGGTAACAGTCCCAGAGAGATAAAAAGATGAGAAAAGCATGCTGCAAGAAGAAAGGGGGGAAAAAAGAAACAACGCAGGGATGTAGGCAAATGTACAACATAAAACATTAAAAGGCTTCGTATCTTTTGAAATAAGATAAGTTAGAAAAATAATGAATTCAAAGGAAGAATTCTATACAAATGTTTTTTAATCCCTGCGTATGTTCAGTCTCCATTTAGTGACAAAAGACTAAAAATAACCAACACATCAGAACATCAAACACGACTGCTCTTACTCTCAAATAAGGAATTTAAGGACAACTCTCATATGAGAGCAGAGCAGCTTGAAAGCAGATAACAAAACAATGTTCTTAGTAGCTCCAGGACCATACTAGGGCTACAACAACAACCATTTCCAATTGTTATGGAAAACTGAAAACAAACACTAGCAACAAGGATACCAAAACCTGGGTCTCTGAAAACACATCCACAAGCGCTGGGCCGGAGATGATGTAACCAGAAGTGTTCCGGAGGAGCTCGATCCCAAGCCACAGCACTTGGAGCCTGCAGCCTAAAGTTTACAGCCCCACCAAGAACGGCAAACACTTCTTTAGCACCCCATCACCAAACAATTGTTTGGGTTAGAGCAGAACAAAGTTAAGGATTGCCAAAAAGGAGAGAAGGAGCTGTGGGAGGAGCTGTCACAATACTCAAAGTCGGTGGCCTGACAGAACCAGCGGGGTGTGTACACACACAGCTCTTGTCCTCGTGTGTCCTGGGAAAAAAGGGTCCTGGGCTTAGTCCACAAAAGCTTACCTGTAAGAATTTTTATTCTCCGGAGCAGTTATTACAGCTATTATGTTAATCTTACTCAATAAAATCCAAAAAACAAAGTAATCCTTGGTAGCTTGGCCAAAATATGACTGGCATCAATCCAGGTACTTTGGATTAGGCAGTAGCATTATGAAACCAGGATAAAAGCTTACATTTGTTTCTTAACAGCTTGGTGTTTGATATTGACCTTATTCTATGACCTCATTGTCATAAAATGCAGGCCTCCTGAACTGGAGAGTTTTTAGAAGTTAAACACAACTGGGGCAAATATGTAATCTTGATATTCCCCTTCAGGGAACAACCTCGTTTGTATCACTGAGATTTTTTTCAGGTCTTTTGCTACGTTAGTAACAAAAATCTATATAACAGTTGTTTGCAGTGAAAGAAATAGGAAAACTTATATTAAAATTAGCTCAACTGCTGTTAAAATTGCTTAGATGTACAGAAAGATATGTATTTTCCCTCTGCTCTTACCACCTCTGCTCACATGGGTTTAAAATAAGTTTCTGTACAAAAATACAAAGAATCAGCCTGTCCAAACACAAAGCCTGGGAAACACCAGCTTCTCCTTTTCCAAATAAGCAGGTTCACGTCATTTGTTATTACACTATTATTATTCTAAGCAGCACTCATTAACTGCTTTTGTCTGGAGGCAAAGCATTACTCTGACATCTCCTTCTGCAGCTGGAAAAGATTCTCATCTCACTGATTCCCAACTAGTGTTCACACATGCAAGACCTACTGGTAGAAAACAAGACACTGAGAAGCAACTTTTTAAGTCCCAAAAGGAACTCCACCCCTCTTCCCATACCCATCATCTCCCTCACTCCACACAATCTCATAAATTCTGGCATCTCAAAACTCACCAGTATTTTTGCAAGCAGTATCTGCAATTTTACATCACAAAGTTACCTACCTGTTGCTTAAAAAGGCATACAATACAGAAACAGAGTAAGAAAACTCATCTCTCTTTTAAAGTTGCCCATATAAAAGTTACAAGTTTCCAATCATAAACATGGAGGGAAACACTCTCAAAGACTGGTAACAAATCTTTCTCTACAATTCTAACTCCACCATTTTTTGCAACTAATTTCACAAACCACCACCAACCCCTGCCAAAGGAGATGAAGATACAAAGTAAATACTTTTAAAGAAAATAGTGTCTGTAAAGGCTCTGGATGTCTTTATACCGTAAGAATTGGTTATTTAATTCACTGTGTTTTGCTGACCTGAAGAGCTACCAAGAACTTATCAAACACAGCTCTGAGAATGCCAGACCTACCACTGTGTTTATTCAGTGCTACCTAATCACTGTGGATTTACAGCAAAGTACAGCAATGACGCCTACAGAAAGTCCATTCTATCTCATTTTCAGTCCAAGGGAGGGAGAGGGAGACAAACTGAACACAGCAATATGCAAATACTGATTAATGACAGTTCCAAGGGTACTCAACATGAACTATGGAATTGTTTAGCTGATATTAAGCTACTCCTGCAGAAGCACACTGCAGCTGCATGCAGTATATGTCAACTAAAAAAATTATTCTGACTTTTTTTATTCCACATCTACATCCCACAACCCCTTCAATTCCAATTCTAGTTTGAGGGATTTGAACAGAAAACAATGGTTCTCTATTCAGAAAATGCAATTTCTAGGAAGGAGAAAAATGGACAAAAGTGTTATCTTCACATCTCAGAAAAGACAGTAAAAGAGAAAGTTCCTCCTTCTGACAACTGATAGAATTCAGTGAAAACATGCCCATCACACTGCCCAGGCACTTCAGCCAAAGCTTACCTTCATGATACTCAACACAAGACATTTTTAAAGGTCTCCTCATGCAGGGTCAGTGTGCCATGTAATGTGGAGGGATGTGAGAGATGGAAACAAACTAAGTGCTAGAAAATTTTGCAGCTTTTGAATGAAATACACCTGGTAATATCATACATAATTGTTTTCCAACCCAGTTTTGTTCTGCATAAGGTGGATAAGATCACACAAAACAAAGTGAGGAAAGCTACATTTCCTGCCAGTATGGAGGAAGTTTAGCAATTGCTCACACAAAGTGCAAAGAAGCATTCAGAAATTGGAACAATACTCTTTTATTTAGCATAGAAGTCCTTGAAGAACAATGGTTTTATTTCTTAACATGAATAAAGGATTTCTGGCATGGTATCTGTCTTGACACCATTCAATACGGCAAACCATTATTTTAAAACAAACCCCCCATGATTTCTTTAGCACAGAGCTCACAGCTTGCATCAGACTTCCGGTGCTCATTCCATTTTTTTTTTCTACTTGGTTATGATCTTGATTCCCATGGGAGTTAAGCACTACCTCAGGTTTCACTTTATAGCTAAGCTTCTATAACCTCGCAATACACAGATGGTACCAATTCTGAGAGAATTTAATGATTGCACTCTGCAAGAGTGAGAAGGAAATGTCTGCCCTTCAGCCAAACCAGCTAATCGGAGTACCTGAAATGATATCAAGTGATACACCCACTGGTACGAGGTGGAAACACACACCAGAGAGAGAACAGGATGAATAAACCCATTGATGCCTGTCCCTCAGTGTGCATTAGCACTGTCTGGGTAGCACAGCACACAGCCCTGATGTCCTCGCTGTGAAACACAAGTCAAAAATGGTCCTTAACATTTAAAAGTATATCAAATACCTGGCCCATCTGTCAAACAGGTGAGGTGTAGCAATCAGAACATAAAACCACGTCCTAAGCTTCCTTCCTTTAAGCTGCCCTAAAGCCCCCTCTGATCAGCAACGCACACTTCCCAGCATTAAGCTGCCAAGTCATCTGATGTTATGTTGGGGAAACCAGGCGTTCCAGGAAATTATTAATGGGGGGGAGGAAATAAAAAGTCAAAACAGTAAGAGGGATTAGAATGAAGCTGAATAATGAAATGGACAGTTAAAACAAGTGAGTAATTCTCAGCATCCAGAACAACTCAGCTAGAAGGCACTTAAGCAAGCCTCATGCTCACGTAGAATCCAGTGACTCTGTTCCTTCCCGAGTAAGAGCAGGGCAGAGAGAACAGTTCAAAGAGGTCAGGACACCTCCTTGACACTTTATTCCATGCCACAGACAAATACACTGAGGCAAAAGGAACAGCTACTGAAAAGCTGGGAGGGAGGAAGAACCAAAAGAGTGAATAAAACAGGCTGTTAGACTGAGCACTCCTACACAGCTTTGGGTCAGCCAGGCTGCTTTATCCAAAGCAACCAACCCACGGCCACTGTCAGCTGAGGGCAGATACAGGAACAGCACAGAAAAGTCACAGAAACTCCATCACTGCATTACAAGCACTTGTAACAGACACAAAAGAAATCTTTTTAAGATAACAACTTGATCTCAACTGCAAAAGGAACTCAGTCAAGTTTGAGTTAGCACTGAACCCAAACCAAAAAAAAAACCAAACAGGACCATTTTTAATCAAGGCTGATGACCTCCTGAGCTTGACTGCAAAACTGAGATTTTACATTTTCACTGGATGTGGCCTTCAGCATTCTCAAAAGTCACTCAAAAAAGAAAAAAATAGCCCCAAAGTGGAGTTTGAATTTCCAAAGAAGGTCACCAGAAGACAAGTCTGCTCCAACACTCATTATTAGCAAAAGACAGCATCTCTGGAACAAGTATTCTGCAGGAAGAAGAGAGCTGCTGCTGCAGTTAAATGATCACTGTCATATGGCATTAGTGTTAGACCACAGAGCTTCTGTCTCCCATCTCCATCCACACACATGCTGTGTCTTCCCATCTGCATCTACAAAACTTAAGGCACTCATAAGAAAAGTTTTAATTGCTGCCTTTCTGCTCTCTCTCCTCTCTACATTCAGCCCTGCTGAACCCAGCATCACCTTTCCCTTTTACTTCATGGAAGAAACTAAACTGCTCTGCATTCAGAGCATCCTTTCAGTGCAGAAACCTGGTAAATACAAGAAAATTTTAAATTTAACTACTGGTACAATATGGAATCGAAATCTCAATACAGAATTAAAATTCCTTGATGTTGACTTAACCTAATAACTTGGGGGAAGTGTGTGTCAATAAAAAGCTTCACAGCTAATTCACAGAACTGAAAGTACTTACAACTTTTAATTCTTTGTTTATAGTAAAAGCTTTGTAGATGGTACTCAAGTAGAGTTAATCCAATTAGTTATGGCATCGACAGTCACAGCTGTACCTGTTTAGCCAAAGAACTAAATACAAACAAATACAAAACTGTCTTTTTTTTTCACCCACTAACCATAGATGTGTATCTAAGTGTCAATTAGCCAAGGTCAATGCAAGGAATCATACAGTTTTAATACAGGTGTCACCAAGGTTCCCAAATTCCAACTCAAACTGGTGACTGCCCTCTCTTCCTAAAAACTTCATTGTTGTTCACAGCAAGTCAGGCATCTCTTCCTTTCTTTTTCACTGATGACACACCCTGATCACATACTTGGCTTTTTCAACTGGTTTTAATAGCTGCTTCAGTCAATTTGGGCAGAAGCTCCTCTACTTGTTTACAGTAAGTAAATAAAATTAAAAATCAAAAGCAATGACAACTAAGAAAGAAGGAGTATTATCTTTAGTCATCAAGCTGTCTTCCTGTCCTTTTGTCTAAGTAGGCAAAAGGTGTGCAGGTGTGGGGGTTTTGCTAAACAATGTTTAGAGTCAGACACTGTTGAGATATGCACACACCCAAAAAAACAATGCTGGAGAAGCCAGGTCAAAGAAATGCCCTATGAAATTTAAAAGAAAACACCACACACACACAAAAAAAAAATCAAATAGAAGAGGTAGAAAATTCTACAGAACCAGATGCAAAACTCCTCCCTACATTCCACAATTCCCAAATCCATCAGAAGGAAGAATTAGCACAGGTTTGAAACACAAATAGTAGAATCTCATCAAGGAGACAAAAATGTTTAAGCTCAAGTCTTACAAAAACTATGCCTTTCCCATTAGTCAAAATGAAATTCAACAAATACAAGTTGCATTTTACCTTTTCTGGTAGCGTCTTTCTGTAAAAGAACCAAGAGACCAGAATGTGGCCATATTTTAAATCAGAACAGTATTTAGAAAAGGCCATTATTAATAAACTATTGTATTTATAACCACAAGAACAGCAAAATTTCCCTAACTGAAGATTCTTTAATACAGGAATCAGCAGTCTGTTCTATATTTCCATGAAATCAAGACATTCATGGATATTAATGGGGAAAAAAAACAATCAGAACACAACAGAAAACAGAACACAACTGAAAAAATTTTGCTTTATAGTCGGGGATCTGGAATTTCTCAGGAACAACTTGGAAGTTTGGGGGCATCAGTACTTGCACAAATATCAATAGCACAAAACAGATTCGGGCAACTCCACACAGAAAAACAACAGAAGAAACAGGACACACAAATTTTTGGACTTGTACAAAATGGCATAATCAGAAAAAGCACCTTAAGAAGATTCTCTCAACAAGACAGCAATTAATGATCAGCATCATCTCTCTTCTGCCAAACAAGGCCAGAGGAAAGCTACAGCTAAGCCATTCCAACCACAAGCTTTCTACTCTTTCAGCAACATCCTTCTGTCTAAACATAGAATCCTGTCTTCTCTTCAAGTAAGTTTATTGCAACAAAACTGAATTTGTCATTATTCTTATAAACAAAACAACCAACCAGCCAAAGGAAAACTATTTCATAATGCAAAGGCACTATGAGGAAAAATTATCTACCCTGATTGGCACACGTTTACCCTTCTCATAGTTATTTTACTTCAAAATCCCAAACCAAATCCCTCTCCCCTCTATGCAGAAAGTGGCTTCCTGCACACACTTTGCAGCCATCATAATGCAGGTACCAGCAGAAGCAGCTACAGACGCAGTGAAATCAGAGACTGCTGCTAAAACATGAGATACACCTCTCTCCCAGCACCTCTGCTCGCTACAGTCCCCTGTGCAGTCAGCACAAGGACTGGGAAGGATGCCTGCTAAAGCAACACTGGGACTTTCTCCATCTTTACCACAGGTCTTGAAGGGAAAATAAGTATCACAGAGAAGAGACAGATATTATTCGTTTATTACAGGCACCAACTTTGAGAATCTTCTGCAAGCTTGATTACCTGACTTGACTCCCTCATCCAGACTCCTTAGCTACACTTCACTTACCTTCTCCATCTCCCCTCCTTTCCCTTTTCCTATTCATAAGCTCACAGATGCTCTGGAGATGGTTTATACATTTCCTAATTAAGTCCTGTACCAAAACCCAAGGTTATCTGCTGGAGCTGCAAACATTCCAAGACATGAAGTAGATGATCACTAACAATCCAGGCATCTGAAGCCATAAACCACAACCTTTTGCAAGCACATGCCAAGGTTGTTCTAGACCATCTCACTTAATAAAAAAGAAGCTGGGGGGAAAAAACCTCCTATTTTCCACCTCAGTCACCCTGAAACACAGATTTGATGTTCAAATGTATTTCAAAAGTAGGCTTTTGGTTACCACAATATCCCAACATGCAAGAAGTAAAACAGAGACCAGGAGGAATGTACATACTTCATCTCATAAAGCAACTACTGCAGACTGCAAGCACATGTTTCAACAGCAAAAGGAAATCCAAGTTATTATTCCTAGAGTTGCTTACGCTACTTTGTACAAATATCTACTGAAGCCTTTTGAAATGAAGTGTTAAGTGTCCCGTAAGAGCAAACAACTGATTAAAGTGCAGAACTCCAAAGGAGGATTTCCAGCTCACTTCTGAAAAACTAAGTACCTGCACTGCAGAAAGACACAACATCTTACCAGGAGATAACTGTTCTGCAGCAGTTTCTCTGAACCCTCTCTGCTGCTTACGAGTAGGGAGGAGGAGGGAAAGCCCTGCTTAGCTCTCTTTTTAAATCTGAAGCCAAATTTGAAGTAGAAGGAGCGACTTTCCGCTAAAAACTCCAGGAAAAAGAAACCTCCTTTCTAAACCACCTGGCTGGCTGATGGTGCTTGGTTGGGGGTTGCAGCACAAATGTCTCATCAACACCTCTTAGAGCTACCAGTTGTATTTCACACTAGAATCATGAGGTAGGAAAGTTGTCTCTTCATTCTAGCACTTCAGCAGACTGCAAGACTACACAAAGGCCTTTTGACCACAATTCAGTTTCAATTTGGATTAATGCATTCAGAGCTGCAATAAAAACCAAAAGGAAAAGCTTGATCACCAGAGAAACTTGTACCATAGTTCTGTACATCTTCTGGAACTTTAGAGTCACCGGAACTGAAACTTTAAAAATCCATGAAAGCAGAAGCTTGAGTGTTCATCAAGCAAGCAAGCACAGAGCTCCAGTGGTAACAATGGGAACTGGAAATGCTTGGCAGGTATTCCATCTTTATTCACCAGATCACTGTCTAAATGCTGCCAAACTAATTAAAGTGACTCTGTAAAACTACCACTGTAAGAAGAGACGTGTTGAGTAGCCCATGCCGTGCCTCAGACTCCTTATCCTTCACTGGAGGGATAAGGGACAGAGATGCACTTGCAGTGATTTCAGCACACAGGGAGACTCCCGTCACTATTACGCCCTGCAGGATTAATAACCAGCAAGAGGAAAGAGCACAGCGAGCACTGACAGCACTTTCATGGAAACAACAGAGCTCATTCCATAGGATGCCAGCATCCCCCTGCCAAACAAACCTTTGTCTGGACGCACTGGAAAAGCGGCTGCGTGTCGCCTGCGTCCAGGGCTTATCAGCACACTGCCAGCAGAACTGTTTGCTGGGCATGTGACTTTTCCATGACCAACTTTTTACTTTGGTCCTGTACTGGATTAACAATGCATTACATTCATGTCTTAAAGGGCAACCTACAGGGAATGGAGCAACCCCAGGAAATAAGCAGAGCCTTAAACACAGGAGAGCACCCTGTGATGACATGGGCCTTATTGCCCTTACTGTCCATCCCTAACCCAGCCACAGCCCTCACAGCCAGGAACAGGGGTGTCCATCCAGGCTGCTTGCCCACCCCAGCCTGCAGATCCAGTGTGCTGGAGACATGACCTTGCACAGGGCTGTTATGAGTGCTCCAAGGAGAGCAGGAGTTCAAACACAACACCTTGGATCTCACTTCATGAAAGGCAAAGCAGCTCATGCCCTCTTCTCCAGGACAGGGATTCACTTTTTTGTTGTTGTTGCAGTTTTGTTTTTTAAACTTCTCAAAGTTTCCCAAAGCAAGGAAGAGTGGCTTAGACTTAGAGAGGTAGGGACCAGCTTCCTCTCCACATTCCCAAATACCACTATGCATGAGAACATGGAAACAACAAGCACATACAGTGTTTCAATCTGGCCTCTCACTTGTATCTGAGCATCCATTCATGTCTCTCCCACCACCACCAAAACCCTATCCCCCTCCTCTGGCATTGATACACAAAAAACATGAACTGGAAAGCTACAGAATGATGCGAGGACAGTCAAAATGTCTTAGCTGTGCTGCCGATCCATTCACACAAACCTGAGAATAACTTAACACCAGATCACAAGAACGATGATTAATTGTGCAAGTATGTCCTGCTCGTAAGAGGCACAAAGTTACAATTAGCATCTATATAGTATTTTATAGGCTTCGAGTTTACCAGACTTTGTCATCAGTAGACACAAAGATCCAAAGTGTAAACTTCACTGTTTCAAAGTTGTCCATAAAGGAAAAATTGTATCTATTTCACTTTCACTCTATCTTAAAAGTTTTAGCATCTTGTTAAAAAGAGAACTGGCACACTCAGCAGCTATTCTGAATCACTGGCTGACTTCCTCACTTTCCACATCTTTAAAGATAATCACAATTACGTCACTAATAATCCATTATTTATCTTGATTCCCATCATCCAGTGACTGAGTAGTTTCTACACTGCCTTTTTCAAAGCTAAAATATGACAGGAAACAAAATCATACATGTTCTTCTTGTACCAAAAATAGCTTTTAAAGAGTATTTAATATAAAGAAAAAGAGGAAAAAAGCTAGAACCACAGAAGTGCCCCTCCTAAAGTTTGGAGAGCACCATAAGATTTCTAGCATTTTCTCAGACATAGTATTTGTTAATATTTTACATCTAATTCATACTTTTAATGCAGAAAACAGACATTAAAAGAATCCAGTATTTTCAGTCATTCATTTAGACATAATTTTAAAAAATAGTTCTCAAGATTCAATTCTTATTATAGATCTTTTTCTACAAAAAGCCTACATTTCATCATTCTGGCTTTACTGAGTTTTGATCTATGAATCATCAAGAACGTTCTGTGGCAAATCCATACCAGCTTTTAAACTGAAATCCAAATACATTTTTAAAGCACAAAACAGCCACAGGCACTTTTTAGAAAAGGAATAAACTCCTTCGAGGGGCACATATCCCAATATATTAAGTAAATAATGTACATGCAAGGGGGGCACGAATACACTGTCAGCATAAATTGACACAGAGTCTGCTTGATTGGATTCAGCTTCATTTGACCATTACTGCTGTAAGTGCTGAATCTATTTTACTGGAATTTTTAAATTCCTCCATCCCCCCGTATTCCCCCTCCCCTCAAAAAAAAACCAACAAGCAAACAAACAAAAAAAACCCAGACAAACAAAAAAAAAAAAAAAACCAACAAGCAAGAAAACAAAAAACCAACAGGTAGATGGAAGGATGGGGATGAAGTGACCACCGGGGTCACATCACACCAGCTCTGTGGCACAGCCAAAAACCGAAATTAGAGTCGGGAGCCCGGCCCAGCACTGCAGCGAGTGCTCAAACTCCTCACAGAGCCAGAGTCGGTGACAAAGGGAAAAACACGCCTTCTCCAGCTCGCTTTCTCCTGTCACATCACCCACACCCGGGAATGATGATGGAAAAGGTGAATTTTTAGCACTTTTCCTCACAGCTCCCATCTCCAGGCGGCAGCTGCCCGGCCATCGGCTGCTTTCCCTCCGCTCCTTAGTGGCCGTGACGGAGGACCCGGGGAAACGCCCGCTCATCTTCCCCACAGGACAGGCCCGATCTCCCCGGGATAGAAAACTCCTCCGGGAAAGAAAGCAGCGAGGGCGAGCGGCGGGGCCGAGCGGCCGCTCCCGCCGGGCCGCCCCTCTCACGCGGGCCCGGGTTGGGGCTCCCCCGTACCTGGCAGTGTGAGACGACGAGGCTCTGGTTGCCTTCCCCGTGGTACTTCCATTCATTCTCATCCATCTTCTCCACTTCCATGCCCGGCCCGGGCCGCGCGGAGGGCAGGAGCAGCCGCCGGCCCCGCCGCCTCACGCCGCCACCATCGCGGCTGCGCCGCCCGCCCTCCGCCGAGGGAAGTCCCGCCCGCCGCGGGCGCCATCTTGGAGGCGGGCAGCGGGGGACAGGGAGCCCTGAGGCGCCGCCCGGGCAGAGCCGGCGGCCGAACAGCGTCTGCTGCCGCCGGGAACCGCCGGTCAGGGAAGGCGATGGTCCCGTTCTGCTCTGCAGTGGTCTCACCTTGAGTCCTGTGTGTGGTTTTGGGCACCAGACTATTAAAAAGGGATTAAGCTGTTAGAGATGATCTAAAGGAGGCCATAAGGATGGAGAAAGATCGGAGGGGAAGCCTTATGAGGAGCAGCTGAGAGCACTTGATTTGTTCGGCCTGGAGAAAAGGAGGGTGAGGGGAGACCTCATCTTTATCAGGAACCCACCCAGGCACTGAACAGTCCCTCCACGGTTGGGTCACAGCCCCAAGGCTGACAGAGCTCAGAGAGAGTTTGGACAATGCTCTCAGGGACACGGTGGGATTTTGGGGTGTCCAGGAGTTGGACTCTGATCCCGATGGGTCCCTTCCTACCCGGTGTGTTCTGTGGTGGGGGGGTGACCATGTAACATACTCGCTGTGTGGAAGATGAGCTCGCATCTGCAGCAGAGGATCTGTGCATGGTCCAATCAATGCCCAGAATAGGTGAGGTTTTGACCCCTTTGGGATTGTGTTTCACAGAACTGCAGAATCAATTGGGCTGGAAAAGACCATCAAGTCCAACTTAAAACCAGTCATCACCTTGTAAACCCAACAATAAGTGCCACCTCCAGTCTTTCCTTAAACACATCCAGTCACCTCCAGTGATGCCACCATCCACCTGGCAGCCCCTTCCAGTGTCTTTTCAGCTACAGTTTCCAGCTGGTTTGAATTTTACAGATGTTTTCTCTTGCAGTCAAGTGTCTGTTTAATTAGTCTTGTGCTCCAATACACCAGGTCATTCAAATACCCAATGTTACAAGCAGAAAGATGAACATCTATGTAAAGTTCTTTAAAAATTAAACATTATTCTGCTTTCCTTACCCCTACCAACCCACCCTCCCAAGTATGAATATACACATACATGATTTACAATAAATACAAAACAGTCTACAGACCCAAACTCCCTATCACAAACATGGGATTAAATTCTAGAACCCTTCATCCAGTAATTTTTATGACCATGTGTTTTGACCGCAAACTTATCCTTCAATGACCATTTTAAAACAATCCCTAAGGGCTCTCAGAAATTCCCCCTTTTCTTTCCTGCTTCCTCACAAGGCTCTTCATGACAGGGGCCAGGCTGACACAAAAGGAGTTAATTAATGCTCAGAAGTTTTCCTCTGTATAATGAACATTTGTATAATTTGGACAGTACTCTAACTTGACTCTCTATTGCAGCTTTTCAAAAGAAAGTCAAAGCAGAGCAAACTGCCCTTTTTAACAGGGAGAGAAGATGCACCTAAAAGGCTGAAAATAAAACCTGCATAAATCTGCAATGAGTCATTGATCTTTTTTTTTAAATGTGTGTGGTGCTGTAACTTAAACACTTATCATCCAATTTCACTAAACTTAAAAAAAAATGGGGGTTAAACAAAATATGTACCAAAACAGTGACTGATAATCACTTTTCCTTTTTTTAGCATTCTATAGATGCCTACATGAAAAAGGAATTCTTGCTCCTTTGGCTATTTGATAAAGATGAAAATAATGACAGTGATATCTTTAAAGTAGGTTTCTGTCATCTGTGTTTGCAACATTTCTCTATGTTGTGTAACTAGAAATGCATATCTAACATACAAGAATTAGCCATACTATCCTGACTTTTAGGAGTGTTATAAAGAAGTTTCACTCAGGACTGTAAGATTGTGGTATTTATAATACTTTCATTAAAAAATAACTGTACTTCAGGGAAATGATATTTGAACAATTATTAGGCTTACATGGAGAAATACAAAGGGAAATAATATCAATGTATTGTCTTGCAATGGCAAAACTGACTTGTTTCAATTTTAAAAGGAACTCTAGCATAGCAAGTTCTTTCATAGTTCTAAAAAATGCACACCTACAGAGTTAAAAATAAAGTGGAGGTTTGAGTGTAAGGGTAAACAACACCAAGAACACCAAGTTTTAACATACTACTTCTCTCTAGCAGGGCACTTGGCTCTCCACCTTTTCCTCCAGCATTCCAAGGTGCAGAACTACCACTTGGGCAATTTGAGGCAGTGCTCTGAAAATATGCTAGTGAAACTTAAACCTGGAGGAAACAAAAGCATATCTTATTTCTCCCTGCATTATCAGGTTTTATTACTCATTTCAGGTGTTATCTACAATGTGCTTGGACTGAAGTATCAGAAGCTTTGGTGCCATTCATGACATTCAGGTATTGCTTAACTGGAATTCCCCTGTCAGGTGGTGTAACTACAGCTGGTGTGGACATACCTGGCTGGGTTTTAATTAGGTGCCTTAAGGTCTACATGCACAGAGCTCAGTGACCTGCAAAATCCACCCAGGGATCGCAGCAGATGGCCAGGTAACTTGTGGTATTTCAGTATGTAAATAAGTGAGTTTAAAACTGCAGCAGGAATGCATAATGTAATCGTACCTTCAGTTCTCCAGCTCCCACTTCATCCCCTCAGCAGTTCCTTTTTTGATGTCACATGAAGGAGTCGGGAGAGCACCACAAGCCTGAAATACACATTTCTTTTCCTCAGAGTGCTGTAACTGCATTGTGCTTTATAGCACAATTCCTGGGTTTTGGGGCTCTTCTTGTTAGGAAGTCATCAACACCGGACTCTCCCATTTGCCATCTTTTGCAATTTGTAAGTTCACCGCGGAATGAGAATAAAATGGTAAGAACAGTCCACAGTTCACCTATTCAGTTTGAGGAGAAAAAAAAAGTATCAGGCAAGTATTTAATGTTAACATTCCTTGCTATAAAAAGTTCATAAATCCACATCTGAGGGAAAAAAAATAGCATTACCTGAGACTCATGATAAAATTGTGTGCCAATAATACAAAGGTCTTGTAAGCTCATAAGAAGGATTTTTGCTATAATAGGTACATCTTAGTTCTCCTGGCTCCTAAAATGAAAGGCTTCTATATAAAAGAAAGGATATTTTGTTCTTTATGAAAAGAGTAATCATGACACAAAAGATCCTGTCCTGTGACCTAGAAACATCGGCCTGGAGAAATCAGGTTTAAAAATCGCAAATTCAAGGCAGCGAGTCCAAAAATATTAAATGGATTTGATAATACCACAGTGAAATTGTGCTACAATATACTGTTTGTTTTAAACTACTACACCATTTTCAGTTTCAAAAGGTAGAATTTTGTTTAAATAGGATTGAGTTTCATACTTTTATTATACTCAGACCAACAGAAATGGAATATACTTACATAACTCACATCATACAAATTTTCAAGCTTTGGTTTTTTTCCTCGAATCAGGACAACACCATTGCTCCATGCCACTGTTATTTCTTGAATCCCTGGTTTCTCCATGTAACTTCACACACATACTAAAACTGCAGAAAATTTCATGCTCCAACTGCCATTTCACCATCTCACACTGACTGAGAATCATTGACCCTACAAAGCAAAAAGGGTTAGAATAGGACTGGAGTGTGTCATTCAGTGGCTTTTTAGAAAGCGTATGTGGTACTTCAAACAGCAGTAAAATATTTTAGAAATAAAGGAAGCCATGGCTTCAGGAATAGGGCTGTAAGCAGCAAAAAAGGTGATTTTAGGTGAATAAAGCCATGTCTATGTTGTTAGCACATAAGAGCCTGCACAAACTTACCACAGATATGAATAAACAGGCATTATTACTACCAAGAACTTTAATTGCTACATACAGTCTGAGGGAGCTATAAAGTTATAGGCACAGCATAAAGAAGAACTCTGTACTGTATCTATAACTCCAAAGAATTGCCAGGGCAGACAGTATTTTTTTACACATAGACAAGACAATTAAAAAACATTTCCTATACACAGGAGTCCTGTATGTTTATTGAAAAAAAAATACAGCTGTTTACCAGTGGGACATGACCCAAAATGAAAAACAGTGTTGTGGTGAATTTTTTTGACTGGTAAGGGAAAATATATGGAAAAGAAGATAAACTGTGGGAGGTCATTAAAGCAGAAGACTATGGTGAAATCCTGGTAACTTGGGCAGGGTATTAAGGCAGAAAGGAACAAGACCAACCCCATCTAAGCACCTCCTTAAAGTCTGTTCTTACAGCCTCTAATCTGTGGGTGAGGAAGGAAAAATGAAGGGATAGAGAGCTTTTAGGTCTTGCTTTGTATTAAAGGACATACCAGCAACTAAAAAACTAAATACTCTTTTTATAAAGAGGTGAAAGCAGAGCAGTTCTGTAGCCTGGGCAGAACTCACGTAGCCACAGAACTTGTGCTGCTTTCAGGCCAGGCCAACACTCCTCAGTGCAGGTACTTGGCTGTTAATGTTACACTGTTTGCTCACCATCAAACACCTCTTGCAACTGCTCCTGGGAAAACACTTTATTGTCTCCTATCACAAACGCAGGACCCCAGCCTTGTGCCCAGCCCCTGGACCTGTTAATGGTTAAAGGACAGCATTAAACTTCTTTTTGACACAAGCCCTGTCTGAACCTCTTTAAACAGGGAAGAGGACACGTAGATTAACCTGGTTTTCAACTAAACTGACATCATTTGGCAACACACCTCTGTGGGAAAACCTTGAAACCTTCCCGGTAGAACTTTCAGTTCACTGAGTACAAGGTCTCCTTAAGATAAATTACAAATGGCTGCAAATTGGTCACATGTTAACATTTCAGTTTATACCCAGAAACACCGAACTGTAATACATGGGAGTGGTACAGACACACTGAGCATCAGTTTCTTTTGTACTTACTGAGAAATTCAATTTATGTTCCCTGGCACAGCTATCAAATACTTTCAAAGATATAGCTCCTTCAATTCATACACACTACATTTTAATGACTGTGGTGTTAATTTTGGAGTGATCTCAGTATGCAAATGGCACCATACAAGTTTAATGTTCCCCCTGACCATTTCCCTTGAAGAACCCAATTTACTGGAATTGTCATGATTGATATCAATAAGCAGAACTGATAAATAGCCAAGAGACATGTTCTCAAATTCTAAACCTCACATTATCTGTCCTCTCCAATACATAAACATAGATGTAATGCAGTTCCCAAGCAGAAACACCAATATAAACATAATGGAATCTCCAAAGGGTGATCTTGTTCTCCATTCCAAATCTGGCCGTATATTCCCACGTTGCCCTTGGCACACGGACACCCATGAGGCACCTCAGAGCAGATGATTCATCAAAGGAATGGTCAAGTTTTCTCTGGTGGGATTTTTTTTCCCCAAAAATTGTTTAGTTGACTCAGCAAAGCAGAGTGACACATGGCACAGCCACACAAGTGCTCCAGCTGTCACTGGGGGAGGAGTGGGAGCACATCCCAAACCGTCTGGGAGCGCAGGATTTGCCATTCTGCTGCCAGCTCACTCTCACACCACATTAACCTGATTATGAAACTGCACTTTGAGCAGCTGCAGAACCTCCTGGCAGGGTGAACTCGCGGGGCCCTTTCAAGGAAAGGAGAAAACACACAGACGGAACAGATATCTCTGGGTGTGCTCTGAAAAAGCAGCAGAGAGCACAACAATGAGGAAATGTTTTGGGAGAGAGAATTATGGCTCATTCAGCAGTGCAGGAGCTGTTACTGACAGGGGTGTTTGGGTTGGGTTTTTTTCCTCTTTCTCCCCCAGAAAAACACATGTATTTGAGTCCTCCCATGCCCTCACTGCTCCATCTACCCAGGAGAGAATTGAAGGGATCTGCACCATCAGAGGATCAGTGATAACACATTCCACTAAATTTTATTGATTTAAAACAGCTATTTCAAAAGTGACAATCTACAGTTCTCTTGATTAAGGTGGAATGAAGTGGATACTTAACAAGGGATTATGAGATCTCCCTGACTGAACATCTGCCAAAACCAAGTTTTGTTTTATTGCAATGTCTATTGCAATAAAAATCTTTATGATGGTGTCTCACTTGTACACTCATTAATCATATTTATGCTTTTGTTTTATCTCACACCTTTCCAGGAGATTTCTAGAGGAAAAAAATCCAAGTTCCTTGGAAGAGAACTATTCCTAACAGTGACAGGAAGATAAATATACTGGAAAATATATATATGTACACACACACACCCTAGATCTCCCAAGTCAAGCTTTTTTAGCAAGGAATTAAATTTGATTGAGTGAGCATAAATTCTAGATTAAATTCTACACTTATGAAAACAGAATCAGGACCAAAAAGCAGTGAAGCCCCTCCTCATCCAAAGCTTGGCACGTTGGAAGGTACAAATCCATCTGGCATAAATTCATAGATTAAAAAGATATACCTGGATGTTCTACTTGGTGGCTGGTTCTGAACATATCTAAATCTGTGCAAAAAAAAAAAAAAAAAGAAGCATTTACATTCACCAAATCATACCTGGAGACAGGCATTTAATTGCAGTTACAGGTTTCCAGGGGTTTACAGTGCTGCAAAATAGATAAAATAGGAAACAGCCTCATCTGCTGGTTTGAGGAGACACTATCAGGTGCATTACTTTCTTTTTCCTCTCCATGTACATCTCCCGGATCTCACAGAATAAAATCTATAGCATTGAACTTTGGGTTTTTTTGTTTGCTTTTTTGTTTCTTTTAGCAGCAAAGCCATTTGCACACACTCCTCATATGATTGGGAGATCCCAGATAATTCAGTGAAAGGAGCAGCTCTGAATTTACTTTCTGGCTCCTGGTTGTTAATACAGACAGACACGTCCAAAGAGATTGCTCAAAAAGAGTTCCCATTATTTAAGTTCCCTGTAATTTTATTGAAGCTTCATAGTGTTCCTAAATCAGCTATTCTAGGGCACTATTTGTTTCAAACAGAAATGTTTGATGGACATTTTTGCTGTGGAGTTTTTTCTTGTTTAAAAAGTTAATAAAAAGAAAACCTTCTGAAATAAAATTGAAAAATATGCTGATTTATCTTATTGAACTTTGTATTAAAAGCATTAGCATTGAAACAATGAAGAAATTAGTGGGAAACAGTACAGGATAACAGGTCACCCTGAGCTTAATGATGGATTTTTTGCTGTCTTTTTAGTCTCAATGCACCAGAAGAGGTTCAAAGTCAATGGAAACAAAAGGAAAACCTTGAAATAGGAGTGAGGATTACAGATGGCAGTTAAAAGATGCAGTCAAAAAGTAGAAGAAAGGAAGACAGAAGCAAATAATACAAGAAAAGTGCAGAATATCAAAAGTCCTAAGCCTGAAATGTTGTTTTTCTAAGCAGATTGCATTCCAGAGGTTAGTCCTAGAACACAATTTATCACGATGTGAAAACCATACCATAACAATTCTTTATCAAGGACACAGCACTAAACCAAAATTGCATAAAGAGGCTTTACAGGAGATTAGATTCACATAGACTCAAAGGGAAAAAATGCCATTTCAGAATAACCCACGTTATCTGCCAAAATCTGGCTCACCAGAAATTGCTCACAGCAATTATTCAAAAAAGGAGCAGCCTAACCAGAACTTATCCGTTCTCTGTACAACTATACACATATTAACCTTCCTGGACAACTCTGTGTCCCTGAGAGGTGGAAAAATTATTTGTTAGAAGATCCTTGTACAAAGATCACTGTATGATCATTCAGGGTAAGGGACAAACATACAGATTTTATTCTCTAAGCTTTTAGCCTTCCCCTGAATGCATTCCTTCCACTCTGTGAACATTTCCCAAGGGCCCTTCTGAGTTTTGAGAAGGGCCTGGATTTCCCTTTTATTTCCCACCACTTCCATCTCGTGCCCCCACTCCCCTCATCTGCCTACAGGCATCATTTTACCACTCTGGGCTCTTCCCACAGGGGATACTTTGCAGGATGTTTTGGTGGAATGCCAAATAATCCTACTCATGCATTGTCTCTGTACTGAGACAAGAGATCATTGGACCACTGGGACAGAGCAAAGACCTCACTGGAAAAAAAAACACAAATAAGAGCTTGATCTATCAGGAATTTCCTAGCAGTAGATTTGGGAAGTAATGCTTTATTTCATAACCAGAGATGTTGCACTTTATGAGATATAATTTCCTTCCTGCTGGAGCATTCTTGCTATACACCATGTTCTATCAGGACAGTTGTTACAGCTTAGGGGTTTTTGGTTAACCCTGTACATAGATAAGCTTTACAAAATCTTGATGATATTCACAAGATCTTCAAAACAGGCACACCCATATACATGTTAGGAACAAAGTGAAATGACAGCAAAGTTTCACAAGCATCATATTGTCCTTTTAGACCATGATGCATGATATAAAGTTAATTATCCTTTCCTCCTTATCAAAGTTTCAGGCCCACTCCTTCACATTACTGCCAATTTAAAATACCCATTTGATTTCACATGCATTTTAGTTTTAAACTCTTGCAGAAACAAACTAGAATATTTGGTTCTAACAAATATTTACCTTTAGTAAAACTAACCATTCTTCTGCCATCAGTTTCCTAAAGCAAACATTTCAAACAAGATGTCTAAAGTAAAGGAAGTGTTACTGATAAGTCATTTCAGTTAAAACAAATGCACAGGAACCCTTTTATATAATTGAAGAGTTTATATAATACACGACAGTAGGAACACTGACCTACTGCTTTTGTATGGAGATGTCCACAAAGGCACCAAGTGGTCTACATAAAAATACAAAAAACAGTCTCTTTTCCAAAAAGTATGAACAAAGATGCAAATAGCAGGTCCATAAATAAATCATGAGGGTAGAAAAAAATTTCCCTCAAGATTGTTAATCATTAAAAAGCTCAGCCTTGTCTTCTTATAAAGAGGGCAACTACCTTTATGTTTTGCATACAAAGTTTTCAGTTCCTCTGTTTTTCTGCAGCACAGTGAAGTGTTTGTCAGAACACAGGATTACAGCCTGTAAATGGTAACGCTGCCTTTCACACCATCTCTTTGGGTGACAGGTGTCCCATTCCTCTGGAACAGGGAACACACTCAACAGCTACTGGAAAACATTGGTGGAACGAGGTGAGAGCCATCACTGATCATGTAGGAAAGAAGAATATTGGAAAAAACTAGAGAACAGTTTGACTGCATCCACATGAATTCCATTGTGAAAAGAGTGCTTACAAATTTGGGGGGGGGGAACGGAAGGAGAGAAACAACACTCAGTGAGTTTCAAACAAAAAGAAATAAATGCCAATTAAAGACATCAGCATATACTCAGGGAAAAAAAGGTTAAAGATTGCAAATTAGGCATGAAACAGGAGACATCAGTATTATAAGTGAAGAATACTTACAGGGTGTCACAGTTTAACAATATATTTTAGGGCTACTACTTCACTAGCAGTTTTAAACAAGAATAAAACTAGCTGTAAACTAGGCATAAAGCTGAGATGCTGAAAATGGAACTCCAGCTTTAATTTGCTTAATTATGTGCCTGAAGCAGTGGAAATAATTCATTACAGCAACATGTTAAATATTTAGTTTACAAGCAGTCACCCACACCAGGAGATAGGTTACAAGAAGAACAATAAGCCAGCACTGTCACTCCAAAAAAATTCCAATCTTCAGAAATATTGAAGTAACTACCAAAGGAAAAAAGCTGCTGAAAAATTGCAAATATTCTAAAACTTATTAGCAGAAGGTATATGGAAAAAAAAAAGTAAATAGTATTTAGGATCCTGTCTGATATGCTGAATATGTAACAGGTAACTTTTTCCAAAAGCATAATTGTTTGCCCACACATAGCAAAGAAAGCTGATACCAGATCTCAGTATTCCCAACCATGGTTCCCTGTGAAGTGATAGTGGAACAGATAACTCTCTTTGCAAAAGGAGCTTCCAGGCCATTTAAAATACTGCTGCCAGTAAGAACAGACTACAAAAGGCTCATTGCAATATAGTGTTACACTGGCCAGCCTGGTACAAAAACAGGAGCTGTAATAAGGCTGAAAAGAAATGCCTCATGGAAGCTCTGGATTCACCTTCCATTTTTAGCCAGGGCTGGCTACTATCCCAATTCATTCTCAAGATAGGGTGTCTGCCAATAAACAAACATTAATTTATTTTCATTTCATGTCAATGCAAACATTTAACAAATTTAATGAGAAAAGATTATGTGAAAGACAGATTCTGAAAGGTAAGAAGGGAAGGGGAAAGGGCAACAAGTTGTCTGGCATGTGCTTTTCTGCTGATTTCTAGTCACAAACTGAGACAGATACACAGCCCCCTCTGAATCACAGCTAAAATGAAGCCCTTTTGAGAAGTTCAATGTCCAGTGTTTTAGAACACATTCAGAAAAAGAATCAATATTAAAGGTTTGTGGAAAGAAAAGGAATTATTTTAGAAAACACACAGAGCTCTCCCTGAATACACCATCAAGCCATATGGTGCACACGTACGGTTGTGACACAACACAGACAAATTATTTTCCTTTCTGCTGAGGTCACTCACAGAAGAGCTAAGGTTTCAGCTACAATTAAATCTTCATTTGATCCTTCAGCAACTGGAAGCAGCTCCATGAATCTAACACAAGGCTCAATTAAACAGTGCAAGTGCCTCAAGTGTTCATCGAACCCTGAGCCAAAAGGCTTTTAATGCTAAACCAGGAGGAATTCCACTGACTCCTACAGAAGCAACAACTTAAAAAGTGTAGCACTGAGTCACTGAAAAAGGCCTGTCAGAGACATTAGCTAAACATCAGTGAAAAGATTAATGATAAAATCAAGTGTTGCATAAATATCACAGTTCATGACTCTGAATTAATTTTGTTCGGCGAAACCTCCATCCATCAAAATACCTAATTCCACATCAAATGTTCAGCACTACTACTAAATTCAAGTACATATTTAATTACTCTTAATTGACGACTCAGCTTGCGTACGTCAACCACTTCAAAAATTAGCTCACAAGCCACATCAAAATATTCAATGGGTTCAGTATCAGCCCATCACACTGTGAGGCAAAAAGAACAAAACAACCCTCTCCCAACACATTTGTGCATTTTATTCCTATCTACAGGACAAATTCATTTACAAAACTCTTGCATCATCCTTTAACATGCAGTCAGGAGAGATGTGACCTCTGGTATATACAGAAGAAACCCTGCACACTTCCCAGAAGAGAGGATTTGTATGAGTAATACATTATTTTGAGCCCTAAATGAACATTATCTCATCGTACACATTATGAGAACTCTGTTCCCACTTATTCTTGATAATCCAAATTCAGAGTGAGATAAAGCAAGTCTAAGGGGTCAACTTGTGTAGTACTCTATTCCAAGAATATATAAAAGCCTAAGCCGTGTAGTAGTTTATGTTCTTTTCCATTACTCCTACATATGTCTTTATGCAAATTTAACCCTCAGGCTGCACATTTGCAACAGGAACATTCACAGAATGCTGTTTTGATGCTAATGATGCTGTATAAATAATATGTAGGGGACTAGTGCAAAGTGTCAACTGCATATTCATATCATACATGTGTACAGTTATTAAAGTAGAATTTAATATAAAAATGCAGAACACTAGGAATTCTCATTAGTATTTTACTCACCTGTGTACAGCATGCAAAATAAAGCTTAGGTTTTGTAGGTAATGTAATTTCTAAGTATTTGTAAATATTTATAAGTAACAGGCAAGTTATCCCCCCTCAGAGTCCCAGTGAAGGAAAGCAAGTTCCACGTTGGCACTCAGCGTAAAATGAAGTAAGTTTAGTAGTTTGAGGATCTTGCTTCTATGCAGCATTCTCTTCTGACTACCCAGAAGTGCTGCAACAACCAGGGCCCAGACAGATCATGAAGTATTTTCTGGTAGAACCTACCTTTTTCCTCAGTTTCTTGTATGTTTGTTCATTTTTCCATTCATGTAGCAGAAAATCCTGGGAGTTTCACAAGTAATATCGGTCATCTGAGGCCAAAGTCACTAACTGATCATTGAAATGATCAATTTAAGCCCAGTTTGTATGGCTGGGCTCTTGCCTCATCCCAAACATCATCCTGCAGGCACAACAGCCCTACAGTAAAAACTGCTTTATCAAGTTCTCTGTACTCACTGCTACTGAACTACAAATAAAGTTGGTAAGAATTTATCATCTAAAAAGTTCACATTGAAATGTACTGCATCACAGCATCTACAAAGACTGTATTTACTTTTATATACGCATTTTTCTTTTAAAAATGTGTTTTGTTTCAAAGATGAACTTTCATACTTGGCATATCTCCAGGATTATGAACTTATTTCTCTAAGATAGTATTTATTTAGCATTAGAGGTTTGCTTGAAACATTACTGAACCATTTTGGTGATATAATTTTTCTTCTTCCTACTATGTTTTGAAGTTATTTTATCAAGAGAGATATTTGCAGCTTTGCCTTTCAGTGACTTAAGACTAATTTGCTGTTTGATTTAGCTGAACAGACATTTATTGTCTTTTGCAGATTTTATTTCCTTGGATTTTTAAGAACCACTGGGAAGAATAACTGATATAACATAACAATAAAGGTATGCAAATATTACCATCAATAATCCAGAGCCCAGTAGTTTAACGTAATGATAAAACCAAGGTGGTCCCAAATCACAATTTAATTTGCCCTCTCATTGCCTTCTGACACCTTTTAGACGTTGATAGTCCTGCTGATTGCAAACAAGGGGCAGCTGAATCTCACAGTGCAAAGGGATGCTCCCTAGCAGATGAAAGATCATTCCATGCAATTCCATCTCTATTAAAATACATTGCCCACCAAATTACAAGCTAAAATCAGCAGTTTACTTCTCAATGAAAATTTTACATAGCCTTCTAACAGAAAGCAAAATATCCCTTGTTATTACTGAAATAAATTCACTCCCCAGCAAGAAAACCATTAAAATAAGTAAGTATATTACTCCCATAGCATAAATATTACTAAGAGTGACTCTGGAACCATGAGAAAAATAATGTATAAAAAGTATCAACCTTACAAGTCAAGAACCGGCACACCTGTATTACCCAAGAATACAAATCTTCCCACTCTGCCATGGAAACGTGAATCAGCCTGGAGAAATCACACACAGCCAAAGTGGTGGCTGAGTGCTGCTACACTGAGACAACATGAGGCAGAAATTAAAATTAGATCCAAATTCGGAGTCATAATTAAATAAAACCAAGGTGAAACAGAAAAAAAGCCAACATACACAGATTATTGTGAAGTAAAAAAAAAAATCTGAAGGAAGGTAAAAACATGAGAGGAAAATCCATGGTTCAAATAGCTAAGAAAACCAGTTATGCAAAGGTAAAGACCTTTAAAGATACATCAGCACTTAAATGAATTCTAGTTCTGAAAAGAGAAATATGGTAAAATTGCTGAAGTAATCAGCAAAAGGCTGGAAGTGATCAATAAACATTGCCTACCTGTACTTGGTAATGTGGATAACTATGTACTGCATGAGGATAATTCAATAAAAAATATATACTTATGACTAGACCAGATGATAAAAAAATAATAAATTTTAGGATTTCATAAGAAAAAACATAACCACAAAGTCTAGAAAGATGCCCAAGAGAACTGCCATAGGATATCAGTGGGACCCCAATGTCTATTTCCAGTGCATGTGAGAACAAATAGAAAATTTCTCTAGAGTAGGTGTCCCGGTATAAAAAAATTAAAAACTAATAATTGCAGGAGACTTACAAGACTTTTAATCATGGATTAAATGTAAAAAGGAGGTTAATTAATCAGGTTAACTTCTCCACTTCCTAATAAGAGTATAATTCAAAGGAGAACAATATCATTAATGCAAATCAACACAGCTTTACAGAAAGCTACTAAACAAACCTGGGATTTGTCCTTTGTGTGAGCAATCACAAACTCATTATTTAGGTTTTTATGAGGCACTTCACCTACAACATGTGGCATTCTAGACCAAATAACAGTGAAGAATGCATTACAGGAATTAAAAATGAGTTAAGCGAAAGACCTCATATTTTTAGCAATTCTGTCAGTACTTCTCCATTGTTCTCAGTGAGGTGAAGCTCACAGCACTGTCAGTGCTGGTGAACAGCAAATCGTGGCGGGAACGGAGCGATCCAGATCAGTTGGTTCACTGCACTCATTCCTTGGGAACACATTCTCAGGCACATATTAAAAATGGAACAAGTGTTGGCAGAAAGCATGTATGTAAATCCCAGTTAAAAGAAAATTATTTATGCTCAAACTTAAAAAGCTTAATCTTTTTAATCCTTTAAATATGAAAAACAGGCTTAATTTGATGGCAATATAAAGTGCTACACACTGAAAAGCTTTTCATCTTGAGGATAAGGAAATAAGGACACCAATGTTTAGAAACTAAAGCTGAGCATCCCAAATTTCATATTTTAATTTACCTAGCATTAAAGGTAATAGAATATGAAACAAGTACAGACAATCCCCTTATCTCTTGAAGTTCTCATATCAAAACCATACATCTCTGTGCTCTTAGGTCCAACTAACGAGTCAGGGGGATGATACACAATAATTGCAGTACAGAAGTGGTCAGGCTGTATAAACTAGCAGGACCTTCTATGTCAGGTGGATTTTACCACCCAGACAAATATTATGTAATTAATTTGGCAGCAAGGCAAAGTTTTGGAGAAACAGGCAAATCTATGGGGTTTTTTTCCCCCTCTACTGCAGCTTTAGTTACCCAACAGTTAACCCATCCTCATCCAAACAAGCATGTACTAATTTTTCTCCATGTATTTTTAGTGCTTCAAGGAGGCCAGCATGCAGTAATCCTTCCTGCAGAATCCAAACCAGCCTGTTCTGAGTCATGACTGATTAGATGTGGTCAGTCCTGTGTGACAAGTACATCATTTTAAAGATGTTAAGATTTTGCCTTGTTTGTTGCAACAGCAGAACACAAAACTTACCACATTTCAGGCAAAACACAAAGTTTATTTTATTTACCTCCTCCAAATAACTGCCTCCCTGGCTTACTACCAAGCTCTCTATTCTCCCTCGGAACAGTTTTTGTGCTGTCAGTACATCTTTGACATTTTTTAAAGCAATGGAATGCTGTTCTAGATGGCACAGATATCACAGTGTATTTACTTGCAGCTCAAGTGTTTTCTTTGCTTCAGTGGGTTTTGTTCAACTGCCCCATTGTCCCCCACCTGTTTGTCTGCAGAGTGACTTCAACTCTATGCCATTAGCTTAAATATATGAAACTTAACTTGCATTAAAGTGTCCATTCAGTGATAGACATCAAACCTGCAAAGAGTGTGGAATACTTGAGATGTGATATTACATAACAGCTGAAACATCCCATTGCTTAGGGGAGGATTAATAAAAGCAGCAGAATCCATCATGGTTGGATTAATCCGGGCTCTTCTCTGCTCTTACATGGACAAACACCAGGCAAGAACAGAACATCTGAAGAACCTGCTGCACCCTCCTTCACCTCAAACCACACCCAGCAGCTCAAAACCATATCCTGTCTCCCAAGTCATCTTCAATTCCACTTCAAGTGTTTTCTGCTATGGAAAAGCTCCTGTTAAACTGAAGACTTCATACCCATCTTTTCCAGTGGGCTCTCAATATAATGTGCAGCAAGGCCAATTACCTTTCAAATGAAATTTAATCAAAGAAGGCACCTCACCCTTTGTAGATTTAAAGTTATTTTGCTCGATTACTGACAAATGTGTCAAATACATCCCTTAGAGATCCCTAGGAAATAGGATTACCTGCACTGAATATTCATCAGAGGAAAAGGAAAGTGTTACTGTCTCCTCAAGAGACTAAAACAATGTCGTGAAAACCAATTTCCAATCTTATCTAATAAAAAGGCAATTTGCCACCAGACCTTTAACACCCATTTGTTGTTCAAGTAACCCAGAAACTTATTTATTGGAGTGATAGACTAGAAACACACTATCAATTTCTAGAGAGTTTTAATTACTAAGAAAATTGCACTGTGCATTTCCTCCAGATTAAACAAATACCACTAGACAAGCCTGCCTCCGAGATAATAAGCAAACAGCAAAAAGCAAGCCACAGCTTTTTCTAAGGCAAACAAAGAAAAAACCTCTTTGTGAGCTGGAGTTCTGCCCTTTCCAGTTTGCCCAGACTTGCCCCTTCCCTCGCTGTATGTTCTACCATGTTATTGACACAGCACAAGGAGGTTTTTTTGCTGACATACTCACACCACACAAAGCTCCCTTTCATCAAGTGTTCAACCGTGCTCCAACACCAGGCTACAGAAAACAGCAATGCCAGACAGCCTTCTATGGCTAGATTAGAAACCACTGCTTCTTAGAACAGGAATCACAGTACCTCTGAATAAAATCCTTTACTGGGATATCAACACTAAGAGTATCCACATAAACCAGCAACACAAGTTTTGTTATTACATCAAACTACTGTATTTGATACTTTCAGTAACCTTGTACCCAACTGGTATTAAAGAGCCTGACAAAAATAGGGAACTCAAAGCCAGAAACAGCAGGATTTACCTTCCAGAAAAGTGAAGGCAGTTACAGCACTGATGATCATTTTCACTTGAGCTTCCTACATGGTGTTAAGTTGCAGTTTTAAACACAAACTCCACTTCCTAATAAACTCAAGTTTTGGGTTTTTTTTTTTTTTGCAAGAGATCAAATATTAGAAGAGTACCTTTCCTTCCATTCAGTACCAAAAAACCCACCCAGCTCTACACAGATTATTCAGCTGAAGACAGGCAGCCAGAAAGCTTTCCCAAAACAGAGTGTTTTGTTGTGATCTGAAATAAAGATGGATGTTCACAGCTACACCTCTAACTACAAAGCCTTTTGCAATTATTACAAATGGATAGAATAAGCTTTGAGAGCAATGTTAAAAGCCTGGGGGAAAAAAACAAAACAAGTCAAAAGCATTTTAAGCAAGTCTTTATTTTTCTACTCCCATAACTAGAAATAACAAGACAACTAATTCCCCAATTCTTTTTGCTAAAATGTTGGGGTGTGGTGGAATCCAGCCCTCAAATAAACGCATGCTTTGAAAAAGGAAAAATAAAGAGTTATTTCTGTGATTTGTGCCTCACAGTCAAACTTGAATGACCCTGAGAGAAGTCTGTGCAGACAAAATCACTGGAAAGATTTATGGCAGTTTGTTAGATCTGTTTCCCACCCCCCTCCATGTTATTGCTCTACAAATTGCAGATTTTTTTTTTTTTTTTAGCAAGTACTAATTTTGACTAAAGCCCATCTTAAAGAGTGCTACAATATTGCTTTTTATTACAAATAGCCAAAACTTTTTCGAAAATATAAATGTGTAAAACAATCCACCGACTGTACAGTGCATTTACAGGACACAACCCAGAAAGGAACATGCAGTGTAAAGAACTGCTTTATACATTTAGCCCTTGGCCACAAAGAACTTGGCAGTACTACCACGACTTTAATGACTACAGGGTGAAAAAAAATAATTAAAAAGTAAAAAGCTGTTACATTTAACTTTATCATGAGGTTGGGATACATACAACATCGTACAGGGAAGAGTTGTTTTTAACTAGAAACCGTCATCATGTTGTAACTCTTGGAAGGGCTGGATCTCCCAATCCTCCACTCCTCCTTGCAGCTGGTCCTGCTCTCCAGCTGTTTGGCCGCCTTCCCCCCGGGCTGGGGGCTTTCGTACAGCACACAGATAGACCCATCCTCACCTATGCGATAGGACACTTCGAAAGGGTCGACCCACAGCGTTAATTCGCTGGGTAAGAGCTGGAAGAGCCTCTCGTGGCTCAGTCCGATCATCCCCGCCGCCTTTCCTATCAAGGGGTCCATCTTATGGTTGATCCTGATGCAGCGGTAGCCAGAGCCCTTGGAGGGCACCAGGGGGAACCAGTGGTGCTTGTAGTGCTCTGCGGGAGGGAACAAAGAGGAGCTTCAGCGCGGGGCTGCGCTCCGCCGGACCCCGCGGGCGCAGGGGATGCAGGGGGTGGAGGGAAGGGATGGAGGGGATGGAAGGAAGGGATGGGGGGGATGTCCCCCGGCACTCACCGCGCATCGCCTCCTGCAGGCACTCGCAGAAGCACCGCAGCTGCTCCTCGCCGACCCCACCGGCGGCCCGCAGGAGGCGGGTCACGAACGCGGCCGCCGTGGAGATCTCGGTCCTCATGTCCGCTGCCAGCGCCGCCCGGCCCGGCCCGGCCCGGCCCCCGCGGCCGGGGGCGGCTCCGCGCAACAGCCGCACGGCGCGGGCGGGACGGGGCGGGTTTGTTGTGCTGGCGGTGGGGCGGGACCGGCACGGACAGCCCGACACACGGACACCCCGCGCCGGCGGGCAGCGCTCGGTGGCGGCGGCCGAACGCGGCCCCCCCGCTCCGGCTCGCGTTGAGCCCAACGGAAATAACGGGAGAGACGCGCGCGCAGCGGGCTCAGCCCCGCGCCCCGTTCCCACCGCGGGCGGCCGCGGCTCCGCTCGGCCCCCCGGCCGCGGCTCCGCTCGGCCCCCCGGCCGCTCCATCGCCAGCGCTCTGCCAGGCAGACGTTGCCGTCATCCTGCCTCGTTCCCTTTTCCCTCTCGTTTCTCGGGACCCAGTACTAACACAGACTCAAAACCTCCCACACCATCTCAGCCATACAACTCCGAGGTCATCCTTAAGTGTGGGATTTCCTTTCCCTCTACCAGCAAATGACAAAACTCTCGACATTTACCCAACACCCAGAGTACTTCTCTCCTAACCAGCTCTCAGGTCTGGATCAAGATGCTATTTTGTTAGAACAAATTTTCACGGAAGTGCCCTTGGCATTTCAGTACCTCATATTTTAGGAATTAAGCTAAAAAAAAAAAAAAGTCTCTGTTGGTACCTGGACTGATTCAGCCATTCACTTACTCCAGTTTTGATTTATTCAGTGTTTTGAGAATCAGAACACAAACCCATTCTTGTCCAGGTTCATTAAAATACAGGACAAAAAACCAACAATTGTATTGGACTTACGGAATTCTTGCTAGCATTAAGAATAAACATACCATTAACAGCACTAAGAACTGTCCAAATCCAGTCATAAGTTATTAAACTTAATGCTTAATTATGCTAAAGAGCTCCCCCCTTCCACAATGTGTGGTCCATATGAATAAACGCACAAATGCCCAGTTTTCCCAGTGATTTTACTCTTAGGTCAGACAGACAAGATTCTGCTAAAGCTAGGACAGACAGTAAGGGTCCTGGTTTTAACTTGCTTGTTAAAGAAAGAGAAAGTTTAGAGAAACTAAAGTAATGGTAGAAGGAGAAAGCAAATGAAAGGTAACTAAAAGTATTGCAAGAGTCAAATGGCAATGCTAAAACGGCTCACATGGATTGAGGTCTGGCACCTGGATCCATTAGTCCTTAGTGGAACATTCAAATGAAATAAGAACTTCTGGCTACAAAGATCAAAAGATGCCACAGCTTTCAGGTAATCCTGGAGTCACACTCTGATTTCTTGTGTTCTCCTCAGGGAGTTTCAGATTTAAGACTCAATGTTAGCAAGACACAGAAAGATAAGAAATCAGCAGATAGGTAACTGACTTTCATCCCCCTGCCCAAAAATGGTTCCACAAGCAGATGTATTTAAAATGAATTCTACAGCTCAGACTTACTTTGTTGTTATTCTAATCCTCTGCAAGTCATTTTCTCTTCAGCAGGAACACCTGGAGTAGAGGAAAACAAAGTTGGTGTCTTGGTTTATCTTGTTAAAAATAAAGCTTGTGCAAGCGTTCTATCATTCTGTTTTTCCTCAACTTCAGCTAGAGGAAGAGGAGAGAGTAAAACTGAAGGTATATCACCCAAAGAGTATACTGTTATTTAAAAGCAACAACAATAAAAAAATAGTAATGATAGCACAATCCTATTCATTTATTAAAAAATAAAAAAACCCCAAACAAAAAAAAAACCCAACAAAAACCAAACCCCAGAATTAAGACCAAGTAATGTCTAAATCAAGTTCCTTTTAGATTACTGAAATTAAGCTCTCAATGCATGTCTCTACAAATATAGGCAGTGGAAACAGAGCTCCAGAAATTACAAGGAGAGGTTTTAAACTAAACAAGCAATTTTGGTTTTACTCTGTCTTATCAGAGTATCTCTCTTTAAACAAAAAGAAATAAAACCATTCTTAAAAGCAAGAACTAACTTTTCTTTATGGCTAGACTACAAAGACAAACATTATGTTACCATTCCCACTAGGGGGAGAAAAAGAATAATCCCAAACATAAATAATAGTACCTTCAGCGATTTGAGCATCAAACCCATCCACAATTTCCCCAGTTTGGTACACAATTAACAAAACACAACTTCTCAGAGAAACAAAAAGAACACCTTCAAGCAGCACCTCAAAACTAAAATGATGCAAGCTCAGCTTCCTTCTGAGACTGCCCCTTTTCTGCGCACCTGAGCTTGACCAGATGCAGCTGTTCCCACCTGCTGATTCCATAGGGATCAGCTGCTGCCCCTTTAGCACAGCTGGGAACAATGACCCTCAGGGCTTTCTAATTGGGCCTTGCTGGCTCGCCACAGGCTGTGCATGGATAAAGAAAATTACACCCTAGTAATAATCTAATTTTCCTGCGTGTAATGCGAAATAGGGAAATGAACAAGAGAAATCAGAATTCTCTGACAGAATTGGAAATTTGTCGTACTAACACAGTGGTTTTCACTTAAAAGACCATCAAGGGATTTGTAAACTGATTTATAGAAATGAAAATAATTTGTAACCCTGTTTTTAAAATGTGCTGCAAGACTATGGTCTAGGGTCCACTTAAAAGGTTTATCAACATAGCTGTAACCTCACACCCACCTGAGTTATACGGAGCTGCAAACTCCATTTCCAGTCCACCTTTAAAAACAGGCAAAATATGATTACAAAAGCAAGTTAACAGTGGAGGTTCAGCGCAGGAGTTTTGCAAATATTGCACTTTTATCTGGTAGAGGTCCCAGGTTACCAAGGGCAGTTGTGCCTGTGGCCGGCAGTGCCACGGCGGCACGGGAAGGGTCACGGCCGCGCTCCCAGCCCCGGTGTGACGCCATCGTGCCCGGGATGAAGCCAGGGCCCCGCGCGGGGTGTGACGTCATCGGCCCAACCCTCACAGCGACGTCACCGCTCGAAGCCTGACGTCACCGCATTTCCCTCACACCGCTGAGGGGACGAGCCTTCCCGCCTCCCTCCCTCCCAATAAACAAGGAGCTTGCATGTCGGCTACCAACGACCAATCGCGAGGGCGCTTACAGCCGGCTCTGGCACCGCCGCCACTTCATTGGCTGTGCGGGGAAAGCTGCCCGGTGGTGATTGGCGGGTGGCGCGGCGCGCGGGGGGGGCGCGGCCGGGGCGGCCCCGCGGCGTGTGGGCCCCGCGGGTCCCGATCCCGCCATGGCGGCGCTGCCCGGGCCGCGCAAGCGGAGCGGCCCCGCGCTCTGCGGGGAGAGCGGGGCTGCGGCCGCCCCGCCGGCGCTCCGGAACGGCCTTCCCCCGCACAAGCGCCCCAAGAGCGCCGTGACCGGGTTCGTGGACCCCTTCGGGGATAGTGATGACTTCACGGCGGACGACCTGGAGCAGATCGACATCCTGGCCTCGCAGGCGCTGTCGCAGGATCCGCCCGCGGGACACGCGTGGGGAGCCCCGGAGCTGCCCCGGGACGAGCGGCAAGGTCGGTCTGTCCCGGCGGCTGCCTAGCACTGCCCCGCTGCTGCGAAAGGGTTTGGTGTCCCTTTAGGAATCGCAGAATGGCCTGGGTTGCAAGGGACCTTAAAGCTCGTCCAGTCCCACCCCCTGCCGCGGGCAGGGACACCTTCCACTACTCCAGGTTGCTCCAAGCCTCGTCCAACCTGGCCTTGGACACTTCCAGGGATCCAGGGGCAACCACAGCTTCTCTGGGCACCCTGTGCCAGGGCCTCCCCATCCTCACAGGGAAGATTTCTTCTAATATCTAACCTAAATCTCCGTCAGTGTGAAGCTCCTCCCTCTTGCCCTGTCACTACATGCTCTTGTAAATAGATTTGCTCCATCTTTCCTGTTAAGTTCCCTTAGGAGACTTGCTCCTGCCTGTCCCCCTGGCCACCAGCACCCTACGGTGGTAGCCCCGGTGTCAGAGGGATGGTTGGGATTCAGAGGAATAACGAGAATAACAATCCCAGCAGGCACATTGCATTGATCTCACGGCACCAGGAGCCCCCGGTGTGTGGGGAGGTAATGCCAGCCTGGGACGAGGGTGCTGCATGTTAAACCTGCCACATAAAAAAGCCTAGTTTCCTAAACTTTTAACATGCTTTAGGTGTCATATTCTGGTAGCATGTTGGCTTTCAGAATTCTTCCCTTTAATTTCCACTACTAAATGCATAGCATGCCTTGTATTAACAGCTGACTTTCAGGTTTACTTTGAAAAAAACAAAAGCAGGGGTTCTTCATAATGAAGCTTAGAGAGCTTGAATAATCTAAGTGTGTTTCAGCAACCCTCACATCTGTCATCTCACCAGGGGAACAAGTTTTCAGTGAACCCTTGTTTGTCCATTAATTAAAGTTATCTCAGAAGAAATGCTTGCCTTTGCTGTGGGTCATCTTGCTGGTTTTCTGTGGTTAGAAATTTGAAGTAGGGGGGTTCTTCTTTTGTAAGAATTGATGCACAACCACCAGCAAAGTTCCTGTGGTGATTAGATGAGGCAGTTTATGTGTTTGTAATGACAGTAAAATCCTAAGATATTCAGATGTATGCAATGACAAATAACAAAACCTTGGTGTTGAGTCACCAGTGATGTACGTACATCATCTGTGCTTCAGATTTTGGCTTTTCCCTGCAGCAGGAAGCAGAGCAGAAGATGGTCTGATGAGAGATGCATTCCAGCTTGAAGTGCTGCAGACACAGCATGAAGAAGTCAAACAGAAGGTTGGCAATATCCTCCCCTCTCCTCTGAATATCACATTTTTGATAGGACTAACTGAAAGGTGGGAGTAAATCCAGATCCAAGCATTTAATTCTAATCAAGCTGATCAATAATGTTTGTGATCCACGGGTGTGTTAAAACCATTATACTAGGAAAAGCTCTAGTAATATTAAAGAGTGAGAGCAATATTTTATTTCTTGGTCATTTCAGATTAGCAAAAGCTAATTTTTCAGTTTTATTTGTTCCCTATCAAATAATTTCACTGCCTGTCAGTCAGTCAGCTGGAGTTGTTTTGTTCAACTTAAAAGCTTTGAAGACCTGACATGACTTTTAAGTGACTTTATGTTACTTTACCTTCTGGTGGTTCTTTATGGAAAGAGATACTCTGTTTCCCTTTCTCATCCTTCCCTCCCTTCTCTGCATTTTTCCCAGCTCTGTTATATCCACCTTTATCAGGGAATCTCCTATGTGTACACCATGTTAAACCATAATTTTACAGTTGTAGAGAAGCGTCCTTCTGCTTTTTTCTTCTTGCTTTTCTGAGTAACTTCTTTATTATCCCTCCAAAGTCTTGTCTCTGAGTGGTGGTGGCTGCTCAGGAAGTATTAGAGACTCAGTATGTCCTGAAGATACTGTCTGGGGGTGGTACCTTGTCTCAGGACAGAGTGCTTGTTGGCTGTCCTGATGGATGCAATAGTATAATTAAATTATCAGTTATCATCCAAAGAGTGAATAAATTACTGATGTGTGTGACTAGAACACTTAAAAAAAATGTAATTGCAGAGAAGGGGAAAGAGAAGGATGGTCTTGTCATTTTTAATTAAAGAAAACAGTATCTGAGTTTGATTTCATCAGAGAAAGATTAGAGGCAACATGTGTAGAATTTATGAACTGGGTTACCAGGAGTATTTTTCTCCCTAGAAATTACAAATACACCTAATTTTCAACCATATACTGATGCAAAGACATACTTTTGGCTATATCCATCCTTTAATGCAATTCCTCTGTTTGCAGCTGAAAGAAATGCAGGATGAAATTCTTGCTAAAAATGGAGAAATTAAAATTCTGCGTGACTCAATGCAGCAGATGGAATATGCTATGGAGGAACAGAAAAGATCATACCTGCTACTGGAGCAGCAAAAATCTCAGTTTTTAAGTGAAAAAGAAAAAGAGTTCTCCAAAAAGGTTTGTAAATATGTCAGTTACCTGCAGATCACGTGCAGAAGCTGATTTATGACTTAATGATGTCACACACCATTTAATCAAAGAACATGTGTGTGAAATTTCCACAGTGCATGCTTTTATTTTCTTACCTAGAAGAAAGCATTTTTAAGAACTCGCTGAGGGTTTTCCCTGCCAAAATAAAGGAGTGAAATTCAGGTGGTAGAGGTTTTCATTCACTTGTTGCTTTTTCAAAGCCATCCCAACAGCATTGCAGTTGAAATGTATTTTACAGTGGGGAAAAGTGACAGAACATGCTTTGTGGCTCTGATCAGATTGCTATTCCTGTTGCAGTCATCTTTGTGCAAGCCCTGAAGAGGACAGGGGCTGCTTTTGTCCAGTTGGCTCTGCAGTTACAGCCTCACTGTAGCCATGCTCTGCGTGGCACTTGCTCTGTCTTAGCCACTCACAAAAGCTTCTTGCCTGAACTCCTGGCACTTGGTTCTCAGCTGGTGTTAATTGGACTAATGTTCATAAAAATGGCCGTCTTGTGCAGAGTTCACAGTAAGCAGATAGTGATCTCGAGCTCTTATGGTAACTCAGTTGCTCTGCAGTTGCACCGCCTCTGAATGGTAACAGTAAAACTGTCCTGAACTCCTCTTTCAGTTACAGTCCTTGCACTCAGAGCTGCAGTTCAAGGATGCAGAAATGAATGAATTAAGAACACGACTTCAGAACTGTGAAAGAAATAAACACCTTTCTCAGGCAGTTCCAACAACAAGGTAGGGAGGGTTGGAAAAGGAATTTGTGTTCATTTTTGCAATACATAGTGCTTAAACTATTGAAGAGGTTTTCTTTCTTCGTGTAACTCTAGCTCTGTTGTCTTTAAAATATACAACCAAAAAAGTCTGATGACATCTATGGAATTTTTTCAAAAAGAGCCTTCCTTGTATCTGTGACAGAAATTCAGAGCTATAGTGAAGTATCTTTAAAACATCAGTGCAAAGAAAACACATTGTTTGATAAAATAATTACAAAAGAAATACTGATTAGTCTTTTTATCTTAGCCCTAAAAAGAATATTGCAGTACAAGTGAAATCAGAAGGATGTTCTCCACAGCCTGGAAGAAGATCTTTTCCTACAAAGGAATCCTTCAATGCTGAAACGTCCACTAGGCCATCGTGTTCTTCAGGAAATTTTATGGCCCCAACTACTTCCATCAAAGAAGGTAAACCCATGTACAGCTTGCAACATTTTTAGCTGCATGTGAACATTCTGCCTCAGAGAAGGATTTTGGTGCTGTGTGAGTCAACAGTTGCAGTCAGTTCACAGTTATTTGTTTTATTTTGGTTTTGCTTAAATTTTTTTCTACTTTAAATCAACTGGAGTTAAATAGCCATGACTGAAATTTGCATGAAGATCATTTTAATTCACACCTTAGTACCATTTGCCAAGATGTCAATGATGAAGTGGCCAGTGGCTGCAATAAAAAACTTCATTGTGTGATGAACTAAAACATCCAAATTGTTCATCTGTCTTTTCTCATTGAATAAAGAATAGGAAATAATTTGCCTATTTCTTGGTCTGCTAGTCAGCTAATGCATTTTTTGTATTCTTGTTCTGGCTTTAAAGCTGACCTTTTTGGGGATTGGATTTTAAATGGTACATATTTAGCCATATTGAAAGAAGCAACTGAAACAATGTACTCATTTCCTCTTTTATATGTAGGGCAGTAATTCTCACAAAATTGTATCTTGAAATTCATTGAGTAAAGCTTAGGAAATCAGTATCTGCATGTATTTGAAGATTGCTATAATATGAAACAAAAGTAGTGATTTTTTTTTTATAGCAATGGGAAAGAATAAATGGAAGCAATGTGGTATCATCAACTAATCCTTACTTGCAGTCACAAAAAATCTGAGGTGTTGCTGTCAGTTACACTGTTCATTCTGAAAATATGGGCAGTAGGAACTCCAGCAAAAAGAAGAATGCAGTAGCCTTAAAGCATTAGTATTGCTACTGTTTGTAATGGTAACAACACTCAATATGCCTATTTGTTTGAAAAAATACATTTGTTTACTTTTCTTCTGAACCTTGCAAGGCTTTTGGCCTTAGTTTGCCTGGTAATTATGACATATAGAGATGATTAAAAAATTATCTATTTCTGTGGCTGAGTGTGTGTAAAGGCTGTGTGCAGATCTATGTTCTCACAATCCCTGTTTGTTTCAGACAGTAAGATAACACCTCCTGAAGTTTCATCCCTGAAGCAGCACAAAGCAACAGGAAAAAACGGTTCCTACAACTCTGTCCCCAAACGAAATACACAAGGTAACTTAATTCTGTTAATGCAGAAATCAAACCAGGGAAAGCGTATTTAAAAAAAACCCAAGCACTATAATAAGCATTTTCAACAGTCCTTCAGGGTACTATCTTAGTGACAGTTGGCAGTGGAATTTTATCACATAATTTCAATGTCTGGAATGGAAAATGGAGGGCAAGCTACCAGAACAGCTGGGATATGTGATCACTTGGCTCAAGCTAGTTTGCTAATATGGGATCATAATTAAAATACCTCTAAATATAATTTGGTTTATATTTAAGTATCTTAAATTCTTGTTAAGAAAGAAGATTCATAATGAACGAAACATTTTGGGGTTGAGAGCACTCTAAAGAAGGCTGATCTTTTGAAATACTAGTTTTTTGTTGTTGATGATGGCAAAGCTACTCCAACGAAAACGCTGTATCCTTCCAGGTTCTATCTTGCTGAATGCACTGATGAAGCAGCCCATTGTCCCTGGGTCATTTCTAGGACTCTGCCACCTTCTCAGTAGCAACTCTGAGCCTCTACCTGGAGCTGTGTTGCCGCCCAACTCTTTGGATATGTAAGTTTTATTTTCTTTGTTAAACTGTATCTGCCATGTTCAAGTACAGTGGCATTCTCTGTACTAAGAAACACTTGGTCATGCAGGACAGCTCATTCCCTGTGGTAAATCCTGCTCTGCTTAGGCCATTTAATGCAAAATTTGGAACATCGTTCTGCATCTTCGATTATCACAGATACTAAACAGTGGAACATCACAAAGAGATAAATTAGGTTAATTATCTATTAGGGGAAGGCACAGAACTAAACCTGGGAGTAGCTGTTAGCAGCTTGCATTGCAATGAGGGAAGCACAGAAATATGATCATGAGTTAAGGGGGAAGAAAATGTTGAAAATGTGATTAGAAGTTGGTTTTGTATCTTCGGAATAGAAACTGTGTTCAATTTGTAATGTACAATTTGAGTGCAATTTTCCAAGATGTATTTATATTTCCTGGTAAAGCATTTTAAATATGAATATTGGATATGAATTATAACAGCTTTTCACTTTACAGAATTAGGCTGTAGCTCCTGAAATACCTTTGCTTTTCTGATAGGTTATTTTATTAGTAATGAAACCTAGAATGCTTCGAAATGGCTCTTCCATGCAGGCATCAAGGAGCAGGATGATGTTTTTCCCCCTTTTTTTCTCTTTTGGAAACAGACATCTCTCAGTACTCCGTCCTTTCCATTATTCAATTCATAATATGGATAACTCAGATTTCAACTCTGTTCTCTGCCTTTTCTTGTGAAGCATGTCTCTTTTACTTTTATTTGGACAGGAAGCCCACGCAAGTCCCCAGCAGCAGGACAACTCAAGAAGGAATCGCTCCTCTTGTATCCCTGCAAGAAGCTCAAAAACTGGCCATAACAGGACTGAACTTGATTGCTCTGGATGAAGGATTATCTGAAGGAGGCCCAGCAGAAGGCCAGGGAGGGCTCCTGCCCCTCACACAGAGCAGGATCCGAGGTGCTGTGCATCTCCTGCCCCTGGTGGAGCACCACGTTGGTGCCTTCTGCCAAGCAGAGCAGCTTGGGGACACATCCGGGAATGGAGCTTGTGGGACCCATCCAGCTGCTGCTTCCAGAGCCAGCACAAACACAGTGTCAAGCAAGGAGGACTTCAGGTTATCTCTTGAAGAAATGACTCTTGTATCACTGGGGATCCTTTATTATTTGGTGTTCTACAGCTGGGATGTTGTCCACACACTGCTGTCTGCTCAAGTGGAAAAAAGTTCTGCTGCTGGAGATGAAGAGATTTCCAAGATGGACAAAAATGTGTCATGTGACAATCAGTGTGACAATAAAGAAGAGAGCAGGACACAAGGAGGGCTTCCTGCAGCTCCACAGGATCCTCCCAATAATGATCGAGCTCAACATTCTTTGTTTAAAAAGCTGCTTCAGATTTTAGCTTTTTCTGCTGCAAGGGGCTCCCAGACTGACAATATCCTGAGCCAAAGCCTAAAGGTTTTGGTGAAATTAGCTGAAAATTCAACTATGGACTTGTTAATAAAGTAAGTCAGTAATAGCTTGAAAATTATTTCAGAGTCTGCTGTTTAGCAGTTTTCATTCTCTGTTGAAACTCATCTGGGCAGATTTCAGTAGAAGTTGTGCCATGTATGAGAGAAATCACATCTCAGATCACCTTTGAGAAGCAGCTGAGGATCTTTCTACTGCCTTTTCTGTTAATGAGTGTAATAATCATCCCTGATCAGTAACAAGGTTTGCTGATGATGTTCGTATGAAGCAGATGCTGTTGCCACATTAAAAGTGAGGAAGCTTCTTAAGGCCACATGCAGATCAGAGTATTTATAACATTCATTCTGGGGTTTTTTTGGGAGGTGCATAAGGAAGGAAAGCATAGGATCTCATTCTGGCAGGTGAAACTGCTAGTGTGAGCTGCAGACTGACTGCCAAAAGTAACTGTTTTTCAGCATGCTTGGTATTTATGATGGATGATTTGAGATCAGGAATGTTCTGAATAGCTAAAAAAGCACACATTATGATGCTGTCTACAAAAAACAGTGTATTTTCAACTTGTAACTGCACTTCCTATTCCTAACTAAGTTTTGTTTTGAAGTTTCCAGCACTTACTGAGTAGCCAGATACTGCAGCGCTGTCTGTGTCCCGAGACCCCTCTGCCTGCTGTGCTTCTGACTGTGAGACTCCTGTGTGCTCTTGCTCAGCACCACGTGTTGGTTGCTCAGCTCTGTTCTCATTCAGGTAAAAGACTGCAGGACACAGAGAACTGTTACCATGACTAAAAGCAATGTGAACAGGCCTTGCTCCAAGGTGCTGAAACCCCAGAAGGCAAAAAGCTATGTTACATGAAAACTTGTTTTCTGGTTATGACTTGGAGAGTATTTGTCTTGGGGTATCTGTCTACAAGCAGTGCTTTTGATAGCCACTTTAAAATCACTTTCTAGATTGTGTATTTAAGGCTGATGAGGGAAGAAGGGGCTTTTGAGGAGTTTTGAAGTTAAATTTGTCTGTCTCATGGCAATGTTGATTTTAGGGATTTCAGTTGTTCTGCATGACAAATGGCCTCTGTTCACTTCCTTATGAATGAACCAGGACAAGATTGCCACAAAGGCAAATAGGAAGTTTAGGGATACCAATTCCTCAGCACTGCTGAAGATGTGTGAAGTAAAGCAAGAAGCTGGGCCTGTACCACAAGTCCTAGGATAGCACTCAAAATGTTTTCTTGCCTGATAGAATTAATCTTTGTCATGAAAAAGTGGCTGGTTGGGAAAAGAACAAAGTTCTCTCTGTTTCAGACACTTGCCTTCTCCTTGCACTCTACATGTACATAACATCAAGACCAGATAAATCAGCATCTGAAATGCTCTGGCTTCAGCTGGAGCAAGAGGTAACCACGGCTGACTGTCCATGTGCTCTTTCCTTTTCCTTCCAGTTGGGGGAGTGGGAGGAGCAGGACAACACACAAATTGAATGAAAACAAGTTCTTTCTCTAGCTGAAATACAAAACTGCAAGTATGGGCTTGCAGTAAGGGATTACATTGATTTTTGAAAGGACCTGCTTGAAACTGAATCAGTAACTACCCTTAAAGAGAGCACTGGTCATAATAGTCTTTTAAGTGACTGAAAAAACCAAGGAAGATCCTAGGATGGCTGCAGATGTTCAGCAATAAGCTTTATTTTGCTTTTAGATCAATAGACAAGTAAAAAGAAGCAAGATTTGTGTTTCCTTTTGATTGTATTTATTACATCTAAAAGGCATTCTGTAGTGATTTAGGATTTATATTCCTGGTATTCAATGGAAATGCTAACTTGCTGTCTAACAGTCATGGTTATATACAGAAAGAATAGCTTTTAAACCTAATTTGTGCTGTTTGTACAGACAGAGCTGACTTATTTGAGGTTCTATTTGCTCTACTTCCCTCATTTTAAAGAATTTTGAACCATTTCCATTGTGCCCCTACCTGCCTTGTTATATTAAGTGTAAACACATCATTTGTAGGCAGTGAATTAAAGGCCACTGACCTTGTCAGCCTCGCTCATCAGAAAGTTGAGAAGGTTTCTGTGCAAAGCAAATTCTGTGTGTGTAAAGTGTTACAGGGGAAAAAAACCTGTACAATTTTGAAGGTAAATGAGATCATCAGTTACAAAAAAAAAACCAAACCCCTGAACAATTTTTGAAACCAGCAATGCATTATAATTTCTACCTCTTCTTAGCTGCAACTCACACAACTCACTCTAACACAGCCTGTGTTTGTAACAGACAGTCAGGCTCCTGACACGCTGCATGTGGTGCTCCAGACCAGCAGTTTTATTTCCTGGCACAGACTGTCAGTGCAACCTCGAGGTACGTTCACCACAGCCCCCACTTTAGCCTGCTGAGAACTTCAGACTTCTCAATGCTGAAATTGCTTTTTGCCCCTTTTATTTTTTTTGCTGTAGTGGAACAGAAGCGTCCTGTACTTTAGAGGATGCCACCTTCTAGGAAGCTTGCTTTGGCTTGCTAGAAAAATTCTGAAATTTGAAAGTCTGAAGAGATGAAGCACTAAAGTTCATACTGAAATAAGTTTTCTGCTCCTGTATTTTTACTTTGTGTATTGAGGCACTGTTTTTCTTCTTGCAGGTGGTTAAGGCACTAATTGTAATGTTGCACAGACAGTGGATGAAGATTAGAAGATCTGAGACCAGCTTGTGTGCACATAAGGAACGAGTTATTCAGTTTTTACGGGATGCTGTTTTACTCTTGCACAGCCTGTCTCAGAAAGATAAACTGTTCCATGAACACTGTTTGGAAGTTCTCCATCAGTATGACCAAGCCATGCCAGGCATAAGGGCCATTCTCAAAAAGACTCAAAAACTGACTGCCTCTGAAGGTAAAATTCAGTCAAATGTTGGCTTTTTTCCATGTTGCAGAAATAAAAATTTCATTTCTGTCACTTTTCTCTTTTAACAAGTACCACAGCTGGTTGTTGGTTAGATCTCTGGAGGCAGTTTAGATTAGATAGCAGGAAAAATTCTTCCCTGTGAGGGTGGGGAGGCCCTGGCACAGGGTGCCCAGAGAAGCTGTGGCTGCCCCATCCCTGGAAGGGTTCAAGGCCAGGTTGGACAGGGCTTGGAGCAACCTGGGGTAGTGGCAGCTGTCCCTAAAAAGGCATTAAAGAAAAGAGGGGGAGAAGTTTGTGTGACAAAACACAAATCTAAAGACCTGTTTGCATGACATATTAAAAAATGGTATTTGCTGTAGTCTTCTACTAGTATGTTTTAAAGTGCAGATACCAGCTATAATTATACTGTATCACACAGATGAAAAAAATCATTCTCTGAAACATTATTATGTTTTGTGCAGAGCTGATTTTGGATGAACTGTATCCTCCTGAGCCAGAAGACCAAGGAATGGACTCCAGCTAGCCAAAATCAAAGAGCAAAAATCTGTCCTTCCTCATCTGAATCATCACTGCCAATGTAAATGTGAACTTTAAATCATCCTTCTAAGTGATAATTGTAGGTTGTACTCAAACACAGCACAGCTCAGACACATTTCTTTGTTGTAATTATTTCAGTGCCATCTAAATGTAGCTGAAAGCAAAAGAACTTTGATGAGAGAGTGATACTGCTGTGCAAACCCACTCAATGGCTTATAACTGGTTCTGGTTATGAATTTCATCCTGTATGAATTTGCTGTGAATGAAATGGAAATTCCTCTCTACTCTCCATTTGACTGGGACTACAGCTGAATTTAAGATGCTGAATGTGCCCAGGTGTTTGGCATCAGAACACACTTGTTTCTTTTGTACCACTTTCTTGTGTGACTTCCAGAATTTTCGTATTGTTTGTATTAGTAAACAATTAATGGTGATTTTAAAAACCCTTCTAGAAATAACTTAAGAGTTGGCAGTTCACTATGGGGCTTTGGATTTCTTGCTGAGGATTGGTCACCTGAGTTCACTCAATTTCATGAATCTGCTGAAAATGTAATTACTGAGGTGCCAGAACAAAAAATACTAGAACTTATATTCTATAATTCACCTTAAAAGAGTAAGATGGTAGTGTTGATGGTAGAGTTCATCCTAGGCAATAGAAGGATATTTAAATGTTTGCAGAATGACTGGGGTTTTTGGTCATAATGAAGATGAAGGAGCGTCTCATTCCTAGGATTCTGCACCAAAGACTGGAGGAAGAGCTGTTGCCCCACCCTTTGAAGCGTGTATGATCCTCACTGTCACACTGGGCTGTAGGTCATCAGCTGAGCCTTAGACCCTAAAAAGGGAAATGAGAGTGTTACTAAAATGAGCCCACAGGTTTGTGTTTTTAGATGGGAGAGCTTTTTTCAACAGGGACTTGGTTAAGAATGAGCCTGGATCAACGTACCAGGAGGACAAGAGACTGTACTAGAGTGGGAAGGAAGCCCTTGGAAAATTGGGCAACACTCAGTTCTCTGGTCATGCCCAAAGAGGCTGTGGCCTGCCCTGGAGCAAAGAGCCCCACTCCAGTGTGCTCAGCAAGCTCCTGGCTTGGCCCTTGCTTTGGAAGAGAACTTGCCCAGAAATGCCTATGCAGGAAGAACCAGGATGATAATCCAGCATCTCCCAAGAGCCAAAGCTCTTCCTCCCCCCAGCCTGGGCTCAGCCTCCTCCTCTCCTGAGCAGCAGCTGGGCCAGGCAGGGCCAGGTCGGTGCTGGGAAACACAAGCTGCCAACTGCTCCTCTCAGTAACAGATTTCAAGTCCCTTGTAGCATCTGGAAAACTGCCATTTTCCTGCTGAGATGCACCAAGGAAGGATGCACAGGCACAGAGCAGCAAAGCCCTTCGAGTCTGTGTGCTTGCATGGTCATGACCCTGGAACTGCCGCCAGGGCCCTGGACAAGACATGCTGGAGGTTGGTGTGACAAAAAACATTTGATTTGTCAATGTAAAGCAAATAAACAAAGCGGCAGCCGCCCCCCCCCCCCCCAAAAAAAAAAAGAAAAACAACCACCAAACAGCATTTCCTGGTCTTCAGGATTTAAAAGAAGAGCCGGAAAGTGGATGTAAGAACTCTTTCCTTCCTCAAAACCAAAATAAATATTAAGGTAATTCTTTAAGAGCAGCCCAATGAGCAGGAGCTGTGGTGAAGCAGAATCTGGCTGTGAGCCTGCTGTGAGGGGCAACCTTAGAGCTGTCCTAACAAAGAGAGGACAGTCACAGTATCTCAAATATCCCAAAACGAACTGATCTGCCATCACCTTTCAACCATTCTCACCACTTTATTTCTCTAAACAATTTGAGTTCATAGAGATAAGAGACATTTAACCCGTTTCAGCAAACAGACCAAATGAACTGTTAAGAAGAGTTTGGACAAAAACCAGTTAAGGAATCCCAAAGTGTTGGAACAATCCTGTTATAAAAAGTTGTTTAAAAAAAATTCCTGGCTTCATCTAAAGGGTGTGTGTATGGCAACTTGGAAAAAGGGAGAAGGGGATTATTGCTAAACTTTATATAAACAGAAGAGTTATCTGTGGAAAAAACTGGTAGGAAAACTCCTAACTGTTCCCTCCTGGCTCTGCATCCCCTCCCATCCACCCCCTCTAACAGACAACACCCAAGAATGTACATTTACATTCTCATTGAGTTTTCCCCCACCTCTGGACTTTAAAGGAGTACAACTCAGGCTCCTCTATACACCAAACAGACCCAAAACCCTACACTTCCACTGGCAGGAATTACAGTAACAGCACGGTATTGTGAAATTAAACCCTAGCTTTTAAAATTGAAGGCATTTTCTGTGACTGAAAAATTCACATTCCTAAGTAAAAATGAGGCTGTACTCCTAAAGAGAAAAGGCAGAAAGAAATATACTTACAGAACCACCATAATTCAATATTTATTAAGACATTTACAGTGACCAATCTTGTCAGGATTAAAATTGTTCTGACCTTCAGTAATTCTCCCCTTTTTACATTCTCCTGGAATTTTTCTCAGGATTAAAAAGATCCAATCATGTATGCAACAGCTGGTTATCCCTGATCATCAGTTCTTCACTCCCTGAAGAATTCCCAGCACAGCAGCTTTTCCACAGCCAGTTTCCATTTCCCCAACATGTTAAAGATAAGCTGTGCCTCCGCATTAAGTGAGAAAAGCAATTTACTCTGGCATCAAGCACAGTCACAGGACTGAACAATGAAGTATTGAGCAAAGGAAAGGCACTAGGCATGTTCTACACACGATTATCACATTCCTCAGCAGCAGCCACCCATGCTTTCTTGCCCATGGGGCAACCAGAGTTTCCCCTTGGCTGAAAGCTGAGCTCACCAGAGCTGCTTTTTCCTGCTCATTGAGCTGAATTCCTACACCTTCCAGAATCATTGACTTGGTGAAGGTTGGAAAGGGCCTCTGCAGCTCATCCAGCCCGGAGGTGAAACAAACTCCCACAGAGAAGCCAAACAACAGCTTTGTGTCATGTCAGGCCTCAAAACCCTGTTTTTTAAACCAAACTGACATAGGTGAAGGTGGCAAATAAAAAATACCTCATCCTGTAGCACACAACATCCCTGACCTGAGCTGGGTTTATTCATATTAATCCCACCAGTGTGAGCTACTACTTAAAAGCCTGTGCTAAACAATTAGAACAGAATCATCCTAACCACTGAATGTTTTTGTTACAGTCTGCAATATTATTTATGGCTGTAATGGCCAAATGGTTACAGTTAAGGTCAAAGGCAGCAGTTCTGCCTGCACAGACTGTGAGTTATCTACTGTGAATGTAACAGCAAATGCAAACTTCCATTTCCACTGTAAATTGTTAAAAAATATACATTGTTGATTGTAATTTAGCAGACTGAAAAGATGATCTATGAGCTCTATAAAGATCTACAAACCCACTGTGGCTGAAGTTTATCAAAGTGCTTCCAAGAGCAAGGGCCAGCACCTTCAGAGTCTGAAACGTGACTGCCAGCACTGCTGAGCACAGACTAATCTGAGAACTTAGTCCTGAAGAGTTCAGTGCAATAGCTGCTCAAAGGCTAACCTGCTTTTGAAAACACCCAGAGGAAATAGCCAGTTTGTTTTCATATATGGTCAGAATATAATAAACAATGCCTGTAGAGTGTCCTAACAGAGGTAACACAGTCATGTTTTAGTCTATGCATTAATCATGTTGTAGGTTGGTGTTTTGAGAATGAACAATTTGTTTTGCTCAAGAACCTTCACAGCACAGCTGAGCTGCAACCCCTCAGCAGGGGCAAGGTATGATCAGAGAGTGAACCAGAGCTCCCACTGCAGGAGCAAGACGTGTTAGAATGAAAAGGCTCCAGTAGCTGATTTTAAAGTTATTTTGACTGCAGTAAGGGAAATGGGATTACCAGAGGTTATTTTATAATGGTTTGTAATGGCCCTGAGTGGGGGCTGCCTTTGCAGAGGAGACAATTCCATCAGTGCAGGAGCCTGAGCTCTTGCAAGGATAAAGTAACATTTTCTTCAGTTTTCTCTCACCTCTGACAGGTCTAACTCATGCACTTTTTTCCCCTCCTATATGGCTGACTGAACAGCTGTAAATCTGACCAGGTTCCTACAGCACAGGCTGCAGAAACAACTAGATGAGGTCAAATAATAACCAGAGGGAAAAAAATAGGCCCCAAACCACTGGCTAAAGCAAACCTGGTGAGTTACTACAAGTGCTGAGATACAATACTGAGTTTCCATGCTTGGAAAAAATAGAACAGGCAAGAATTGCTTGTTTGACAATAATTGCTTAAGTTTTTCCCTCCTGTGTGTCCAGCTCTTCCCACACAACCCTGCCAGAGATTTTAAATGCATGCCAAGTTTTGTTCTGGAAAAATTCACACTACCATCAACAACTGCTGATTAAATACCATGAAAACATAACCAGCAATATTCCTCACCTGAACCTGGACTCTCAACTTTTCATTTCAGCAGTTTGCTCTCCAATGCAATGTTTTGCTGCAATAAAGGGTGAAGGTACCTTTGAAACCCTATGTACTCCTTAAGAGAATCTGCAGGTTTTAATCAAAACCCAGGTTCTGCTCCTCAGCCCCATGTGCAGAGAGAGCGGAAGGCACACAGCTTTCCTCTGAGCACTTCGCTGCCTGTCACTTCTCAAACTCAGCCATACTGCACAGGCGCACCTGCTAAAGTCATGGGAAAAGAGAAACAGATGAACTAAAAAGGAGTGCCAACAAAATCATCACAAATAACTGCAATTTTCCTGGTCTCATTTCTAGCACAAATATTAATTACATGTTTTCTAGATTCAGATTTTTAGGAGCATGCACTTTGTCTGCTGCCCCCAGTCAACTAAGAGAAAATGTGAAATAAAAATGGAAGTGAAATTATCTATATGCATCTCCAACACATTATCAGCCTGCAGCTGAGACTTCAACAAATTCAAGAACACTACAAAACTACCCAATTATTGTGGGGTTTTGATTGGGTGTTTGTGGGGGTTTTTAAATTTCTGTGTTTCTCCCTTTGTTTTTTCTTTTAAATGCTACATTAGAACGTAGCTGGCAATTCAAGGTAATAATGGTGATACACTAAACATCAATTCCCTGCTGCATGGTGTCACATAAAGAGTATTCTTGACCTGCTCAAAGAAAATATTTTCAGGTGAAAGTGAATGCAAACTTTCTAAAGCATTTTTTTAAAACTAGAAAATACACAAACACATCAGCAAAAACATTTTCACACAGAGTAGAAGCATCACTTACCTCATGTTGAATTGCTCAAGTTATGAGTGAGGCATAATACTCAACACACAAGTCTAAACAGGCTGAGAAGATATTAAACTTTAATGAAATTACAGACTTCCTTGCAATCAATCCTTTTGGATTTGGCTTGGCAACATCCTGTCAGAGGATCATTCAGGAGCTTACACTGTCCTTGCTTTATGTTGTGACCTGTGATTTTGGTTAGGCTTCAGTCTCCACCACCAAAAGTGATATCCATGATACAAGGTGACTTAAAGTACACTCAGTAACATGAGCTGTCAAACACAATGAAGTAAAATGTAGCTTTGCAGATACACCCCTAAATAATACTCAAAATGAGGCTAAGAAAACCAAGTTGACAGAATGTACTTCAAACACTGCCTTTATTACAAAGGTGCATAGAGTTTATGCCATTTGGTTTGAATACTTATGTTTAACCTACAAACAACATACAAAGCAAGGTTACAGTATGTAACAAAAGCAACAATGATTATCTAGTAAATTCAATATTCTACTGTCTTTAATTTCACAGAACATTTCTGAAACAAAGGCACTTACAGAATTTAAAAAAAAAAAGATATATCAACATTTAAAGTCTTAGCTCCCTCCCCCTCCCTACAGCACTGTGGAGAACAAATGACGTGAAGACAGCAGCTACTGGGACTGACTCATCAGCAGTGCTTAAACTCAAAACTTATGGATCATCTCCACCTTTTCTGTAATCATCCCATTCTCTTCAGTATTTGAAAACAAGCTTCAACAAGGCTGCAGGGCAAGAGCCAAATAAAATCTGGTCCTACACGTCATTGTTAATGATGATTAATGCACTAACAATAAGAAAATATCTGATTAATTGTGAACTGGATAATTTTCTCTTCTTTCAGTAAGTTTCGTAACTGAATTAGTACTGCTAAAGCAGCCCCTTGTATATTAATGATTGATCTCTTCACTTGTATATAGTTACCATTTGCACATGTCCACTGAAGGAAAGATGTTCATCTTCAGGCTCCTTAACCCTACCCCTCATCTCCCACCACCACACAGAGCAGTGCAACTCAGGACCATCTATTTGGTCTGTACAACTTCCACACCAAAACCTCACATCTGGGAATGTCTTTTTATTGCTGCCACTCTACTTTCCTCCTACGTCCTCAAGGATGACTGAGCCAACCTGCCATGAAATTGCAGATTTCCCTCTCACAGCCCAAACACAACACACTGTGACTGCCACCAACTGCTCCCTCTGTCACACCAGGTGGGGGACAGGAAGAGCAGGGCACAGTAACAACCTCAGGAAGCCCCACACTGGACACTGCACCTGTGCTCTCCCTGGCCTGGCTCCACCCAGTCTAACAAAGGTGCTGGAACAATCTCTGCCCAATTTCTCCATGAATAAACACCAGGGGTAGGATTTATAGCAAGGGATTTATTTCTGCAGTTACTCAGTGCCCTCCCACACAGAAACATTCTGGATTTCTAAGGCAACACTTCCTCCTCCATACAGGAGACACCATCCTTTTTGGTTGTTCCCATGTAACACCTAACAGTGTAGTGAAGTTCTGCCCAATTTCTCAGCTGACAGGCAGGAAAGAGGAGGAATACACAGACACAGGATACATGGATACATGCTCTGTGAGTGCTTCTTGGCACTTTTCATGCTATTAACTTCAACACTCAAAGAGGTGTAACACAGGGGCACAGGCTATCATGAACCCCAATGTAAAAACTTGTCTACAAGTTTCTTCTGAAATGCCCTGAAAACTTCCTTAAAAAAAAAGAATTGGAATAATCCAGAAATAGACTAAAAAAATCAGGAATAGGAACAAGGCTGCCTTTGACAGCAGCAATTTCCATCCACTCTGTGAGGTGAAACAATGCCACCAAATAATATATACCCCAAATGCAGAATCACAGGACAAACAGCTCAATGGCCTCTCTAAAAAAAGTATTATCAGTGTAAAAGATATGTTAAAATTATTTCACTGATTATGTCACAGTGATACATACAAATAACTACATAGTTCTATGACGAATAAAAACAAATTGCATTTCAATGTTGGAAAAGACAGAATTGTTGAGGACAGTGAAAAAAATACCTCCTTGTTTGAGCAATAGAAGATTCATAAAGCCTAAAACCTCAGCAGTGGTAATAGTCATGAGGATATCTCAAGATGTTTCATGACTGAAAGCATCACCTTCTTAAAAATACATTACCTGGCTGTGACCAAATCCTTCCTTTCCCTGACTTCTCATTCTCTGCTCAGCTTTATGGGAATGTTGAAGACAAAAGGGAGGTTTAATCCCCACTGTGTCCCCTCACCCAGCATATCGTTATACCAAAGCTGACTGGGTTTATAAAGGTCTGTAATTCTTAGGTTTCTGCCACCTACAGTTCCCACTAGAGACAGTGGAAAACCCCGAGCTTTTGAAAACCCCAATCTTCTGCTGACATCCCATCTCTCCTGTAAAATAAATTCCTTCCCTGTGATGAGGCAGGACTGAATGCTGCCAAGGTACTCCTGCTTAACATGTGATTAAGGGGCTGATTTTAATTCCAAACTCATCAACAACAGATGGCTGAAGCAAGCTTGGCCAATAATACCTGAACAAGAAATACTCATCCAATAATTTTTATGAAGAATTTTCAGGTTTTCAGCTTTTGATCTATTTGGTCCATTAAGTGGCAGAGAGTTTGTTAATTTCTAGCTGTAACACCCAATGCAGGCACAGTTTATAAGCCTTAAAATTGGGACACAAAACAAGGAAATTACCAACTCGTGCTATTTAGAACTAGTTCAAAGACAACTAGACATGGTTTGCTACCCTTTACTAAAGGTAAAGGTGTTGCAAAAAAGGAAAATTCCCTTTTGAATGGTAAATGAAATGTATTAAATGGTATCTTACCTAACAATAGTAGCTTCAAAACAGCCAGAACTTACATAACATATATCAGGTAGTTGCTTAGAGGTTATGTTTTTACATTTTAATACTGTGCAAAAGATTGCTACAGCTTTGGGTATTTGACAATGCTCAGATTAGACCATTGCACAGCAAATGTTATCGTGGTGCTGCATTTCTGAAATACCCCTTCTTCGCACTTTTCTCATTGTATCTAGAGCAAAATCTCTTTTTGTATTTGCTTGAGGTATAAATTAACTTCTGCAAGAAAAATACTCCTTCCTTGGAGCATTAAAAAAAAGAAGATACTGAACTGATTTTCACTCTACTTAAACAAAAGGTTGTTGTCTTCCAGAAAAATATAGTACAGGTGCACGGTGTAAACAGAACAAATTATATTTTGAAAAGTTTTGTACGCAGAAGCACAGTAGAAGAGCTTTTCAATAGATGGGCTTCTGAGGATCCATGTAAGCAGGGTTGTAAGGGGGCTGGGTGGGGTAAGGGGCTCCAGCACCAGCTGCAAAAGCAAAACACAAGAAAAATCAGATTTGTAGAATGTACATTCTGAATTCTACAGATAAAATGGCAACTTCTGTTTTGAGCACACAGTTAAGAGGTTCAACTAAAGCCAGTATCTTAATTGGACTTGAAAACAGCTCGTGCTCACTCATGAAACACCTGCATTTCAGAAGTAAGATCACAAAAACCTTTGTTCTTGTTGGCTTTGGGGCTTTTTTGATGCTGAGTGTACATGAGCAGCCTTCAGGAGAGAATCTAGTCTAAAGAAAAGGAACAGATCTAGTCCAAAAAAAGAGCCAGTGGAAGTCAGGGGTGCACAAACAACAGGATATACCTGATAGTGTGCTGAGAAAAAATAAACCACTGGGCAAAAGAAAAAGTACTAGAGGAATCATCTTAGGATTCCTCCAGAGAAAATGCTTTCCTGCTAAGTGTCAGAGAATTAATTAAGGAAGTAAAATAGAAGTGAGAAAGTATCCCATCACTACTGAGCACGTGAAAGAGTTTTTGACTTATATACCAGACGTGTATCCCTTGGAAGAGATCCTTATTTTCTACTGTTCTGAGAAAAGCTGCTCTCAAGTGGCATCTTCATTTTCAGGTCTGTCAAGCAGCACAAGCTTGTTCAAGTAGCACCTGATCAGATCCCTGGAAAGTGCAAGTGTGGTTATCTTCTGCTGATCTTGTAAAGTGAGTGGGTTTGGCTCCTGCGGCAGAGCAGGTATTCTCCCCTGGCATGCGACCTAATTAAGAGCCTGCTCCTTGGTTAACAGACAGGAGAAATGAAGAAAAGAACTCTCACTCTGAGGCATTTTCAGCTGCCAACATGGAAAGTGCTTTGGTATGTTCCCAGAAAAAAACCCAAAACAACTGTTTTAAGAACTAACAAACCAGCAACAGTCTGAGAAACTAGAGAGTAGGATAAGTTAAATGACTAATTTATTGGCTCCCTCACATGAAAAAGATGAAGCCAAAGCACTTTGGTATAATCTCATAAAACCCAGAGCTTCTTTGGCATTTGTAACAGAAAAATAAGAGTCAACAGTCCTGGCAAGTCAGTGTTTTCACACGTGGGGCTGGTTTGCACATTATTAATGTACAATTTCTAACTGGTTTCCAAGTGCTTCAGACTGTGAAAAGTCTTTTTCGTACGCGAGTTGTCCTGACAGTTACATTCTAAGGGCATTATCTACCACTCAGGACTACACTTTCCTTGTTACTTAGAAGGATGAACAGTGAAGTCTGTAAGAGGGCTTGAAGTTCCTACAGGTAACTGCCTAGTTTTGGCCCCTCTGAGCAGCCAGGAGCCAACTGTTCAGATAACAGCTATTACCAGCAGAAGTGGGAATTAGTCATTGCAACAATAAGGTTGCATGAAAACAATGCTGTTGAAGAAGGAAAGCTGAAGAAAAAAGATTGTGATAATTCTAACTGCAAGTTGTCGACAGACTTCTCTGAAGTTCATCAGATACTTGCTAGTCTACAAAGATAGCGACTAGAAAATACCATCAGTGAAAACACCTTACAGAATCACAGGATGGCCTGAGGGACCTTAAAGATCATCTCCTTCCAACCCCCCTTTGCCATGGGCAGGGACACCTTCCATGAGACCAGGTTGTTCAGAGCTCCATCTAAACTGGCCTCGGACACTTCCAGAGATGTGTCCATAGCTTCTCTGGGCAACCTGTGCCAGGGCCTCACAAACCTCACAGTAAATAATTTTTTCCTAATAATTAATCTAACTTACTGTCTTTTAGTTTGAATCCATTCCCCCTTGTCCTGTCACTACATGCTCTTATAGAGCTTGTATATAGCTCTTCTAGAGCCCTTATATAGCTCTTATAGAGCTAGCAAATATTAGATTAGAAAGGGAATGAGGAAACATCCAACTCACGTATATATATATATATATGTGTGTGTGTGTATATATATATGTTAACTGGCTTTGATTTTAATATTAAATGTCAGCTGAATTAGTAAAACATTCTGCTGGATCTACTGACAGTCCCACATGTTGCCAAGCTTTGCCAGTACAGCTCCAGCTCACACCTCCTCTGGCAATGCTTAACATAGCAACGTGGTAGGGAAATTTCCTCCAGGGTGAAAAACAGCACCCGCCGTACCTTGGGTTTTACATAATTTGTTCACATTTGTATTAACACAGCCTCAAAAAATAATAAATGCAAATAACACAAGATTTTCTGCAGAACAACTGTCTCTTTAGCTGTTCAAGAGATGAAGAAGCACTCGGTGCTGCCTTACCTGCCACAGTTTCATGGTAAGCTGGGGGTCCCGCCGGCTGCATGGGGTAAGGGGGAGGGTACTGCGCAGGGTACGGAGCCACCGGCATTCCCGGCTGGGGCTGGATAGCCACGGGCTGGTAGCCTTGATATGGAGCTGCTGGGTAGTTGGGTGGCACTGCTGGTTGTTGGGGATAGGCAGAGTGAACCACCGTTGTGGTGGCAGTGGTGGTCACCACAGCTACAGGCAAGGAAAAGGAACACAGTTAGTGCTGGTGGTCCCCAAACAAAAAACCCAAACAACTCCCAGACCCCCCGCATGGTGGGATGGAAGAGAACTTCTAAATGCTCAGAAAATATTCAAAAATAGCTCTCTGCAACTTCACATTCTGAAGCAGCTTAAATGCTTATTTTTAACATTTAGGTATTGCAACTTCCAAGCAGAGTATTTCCACCTATTATAGGAACACAATTTTCCATGAGGGATAAAAAAAAAAAATCCTCTTCAGAGATGTAAAAAAGAAAATAACTCTAGAGCTACTTACGCCGTGGTTTTCGACATGCTTTGTACAGACAGCAACAGGAACAGGTGAGGCACAGAATAATAGTAATGACAATCACTGCACAAACAGTAATTCCAATGGCAATAAGGGTTCCAAAACTGCAAGAGAGAGATCACCAGGAACTGGTAAGAGTCACTCCTTAACCAAACCTGTAGCAAACACGTTGCTCCACCTCCAATCTCTCAGTACTTATTGGACTAAGAAATAACTGTGCAAGGCAGTGCTGGAGGTTGGGTCCACTAAGCCAGGGGAAGCTGAGCCAACCCTGCCAAGGGGTCTTTGGTCCCTCTCATTTTAGTGCGACTGTGATTGCTGTTGTTTTAGTGAACACACAGGTTCAGAGCATGCCCAAAATGAAGCACCCCAACCTTCGGGGTGACGCAAGTTCTTCCCACATTCCCTAAGACCTCCCAGCCCCAAACTCAAGACAATCTCAGCACTGAACAGATTCTTGGCAGGTTCCTTGGCATCTGCAAACAGTTGTTTTAGAAACCATGTTTCACACAGTTAGGAAGAACTGAAATTCTGACTTTACTGCAACACAAGTATGCCAGGCCACATAATGGGATACAGAAACACTGCCTAAAACTCCACAATTTAGTACAGGAAGGTCAAAGATTACGCCAGCTTTGAGCTCTGTCATGAGCACCAAACGATGAACGCAGACATAACCAGTCACCCCTAGAAGCTTTACAAGTTCTATTTACCACACGGGGGAGAAAAGGTATTGCAGCAAAGCCAGTGACAATTCCCTTTAAAGTGCTAAATGAAATGATCTGTTTCCTACTGTCTGAAATCACTAAAGCCCTTCTTCCACAGAATCCAAAGTCTCCAGCACTCTTATTTCTTAAAAAACACACCATGCATCAGTTTTGGGAACAATTGCAGGAACTCAGTTTTAACAAACAACCAGCTCTAAAATAATGACCTGAGACCTGGTTTCACATCCATCCTGTTTTTGCTTGTCGGTGGAGATTTTGGCTACAGAGCTCTGTTTTTTTTCCTGCTCAGTTTCCTTTTAACAGCTTTAAACAAAATGACACATCTCCAGAACGTCCAGCAATTTTCACTTGGCTACCAAACACCCACCAAATGTGAAAATTGCATTTGAGTGTTAGTGACACTGGAAGGTTAAATCACGGACAAAAAGAATTGCAAAATGCTCTAGCCTCAACCCAAATTTAAAAGACCTCACCTCAGTGTCTTCTAGAGCAACTTAACCCTTAGTAAGCTGAGTACTAACTGAATACAAGCACTAATAGAAAAGGCTCCATTTAAAATGCATTCTTTCCCCTTAAGAGAGGTTGCATCAATTTTATTTTGTTTCTGCAAAAACTAGAAGAAAAAGCTTGAGTCAAATCTCTTCCAAAACAATGATTTTATCAAACTGTATCTAGAGCACTGATTCTGTGAAGCCCTAAATACAGCACTTATGGATACAACCATGAAGTACTAAATGGGATACTGTGGATTGCCCACACGCACTGCAACTAAGCATTTACGTGTAAAACGGGAAGCAGGAACTGCTGCAGCCTGCTGAAGTCACAGGAACCATGTCAGAAACACTGCCAGGAAAGTAAATGGATTACTGCAACACAACCGCAGGATGTAAAGGTGCAAATAATGTGTTGAGGAACATGTGCATGTTTTGCCCCATTTATTTGCACCCTTACAAAACGTTTTTGAGATGCTAAGCTAAACATGCACTCCTAAACACCCAGCTTTTAAGTGCCCTCTCATCCTCATGAGCATCAGCTTCACTTCAGCACAGTAAATTCACAGCAGCTCATCATCATCCAAAAATCCCACTTCTTTCAAGTCTGGTATAAAAAGCAAAATCCAAATGCCATTTCAAGAGAAGAAAAAGACAGAGAGAATTGCACTCAGTGGTTTCGTACACTGAATTACCCATCCTGACTCCAATGCTCCCAAGGAACAGCATCCTTCAGAAACTGCAGGACAAGAAACGTCAACTGCAATTTCTGGTACTTGTGGAGCAGCCAACAGTTTTTTCTTTCCTCTTGTTCCCACTTCTGGATCAACCCTGAAAGAGCTCTGTCACCAGGGAAGTTGACATTACTTCCATTACACAGAGTTATTCTCCAGCAACATTAGCAGAGACAAAGTAAAGGAGTCTACTAGGTTCTTCCTCAGGCTTTTTCCCCAGTAAAGTAAAAAACCACCTTTTTTCAAGTGAACTATGCTAAGGAAAGAAATTCTTGTGTCAAGGAAAAAGATTAGGGCTGAAGAAGACAACTACAATTCTTCACTTCTACAGACAATTAATATCTTAGAACCTTAGCAAAGGCTGGGCAAAATCAAAGATACCAAAAAAATGGAGATAAAGTGGAGAAATATTTACTCATTGTAAATTACTGAGCACAGCAGGAAACTGGCACAGCCCCCTTATCTTTCACAACTAAATTCATTTCTGATATGAGGAGAGAAAACAGCACAAGTCCATCTGCAGCCAAGCTGGCCATCAACAGATAAAAACAGTGGCCATGGGCTCCATTTGTTTATTTTTAATACAGTTTTCTGCTCAATGAAGCAGGTATCTCATATTTGCTACCTCTAATAAAGAACACAACAAAAGCAAAGCTAAAAACCAACTCACCACTTTCTTATTTTCACCAAGTTGTTGGAGACACCCAGTGCATTTGCATCACTTGTGTCTTTGGCAAAATGACACTACCATGGCACAAGGACATTTTGCACCCATCTTTTGAAGAGTTAAACAGAGACACATGTTTGAAGGGCAGGTGTGTCAGGTGTATATGTCAGAGTTCTGTGTTCGTGTGTGCAAACACTGTGATCCAGTCCTACCCACTGAAACACTGTGTGATTGCTGCACACCAAAATTATAAGCTGTCAGAGACAACCCAGCAAGTAAAATAACAGAGAGGAGTTAGTTCTTCTCACAGTTCTCTAAGGAGTGTAATAACTGATTACCAGCAGGCATTTTTATCACCTACTTCACAGCAGATAATTTTCCTGCCAATGCTTGGGCTCATGCAGACTAATGTCTTGGAACAGCAGCAAGTAGGGAGACATTTACAGAAAAAACTAGTAAGTGCTGTGAACTTGTAATTCATGTCATCAACACTCTCTTTCAACAGTGGAGCTCTTCAAAAAGAATTTTTTTTCTAACTATTTTTATTGACAATCAAAACTAGCAATACTCTTCTGGAATTTCTGCATGGTCAGTCACTACCTTACTCTAATAATGTCTTTTTACTGCCCAAGGAGTATTGTCCTGAGCACTTCTTGAGCATTTAAGTGATATCCCACTACTGAAAAAGGTGCAGGAAGGCTGCCACTAACTGGTGATAGTCAAGTGAGGTCAGAATGGTGCTCAACATACTTTCCTCAGTGAACCTTCTAACTTTCAGGAGACAAGATATTCCAGGTACTGTATAAAGACTCTCTTGCAGTATGCTAACTCCTTTCTTAGACAAAAATCGCTTCATTTGATTGCTTTCACCTGATGAATCTGCCTAAAGGACTCTGAAAATATTTGGAAAACACATATTCACATTAAATGATAATTTAATGACTGTTAGCACGGTACATAAATGAAGAACAGACGTGAGGGATTGTTGCTTACAGATTCTCCGCTGAATGGTTAACCATGAGAAAACAAATGCCAACCAAAACCGAAAGCACACCTGATGCCTGCATTCTGCAAACAAACGTCAGAGTGCAGAAATCAGGGTGGCCGCAGCACCAGCTCAGAATGCTCTGCTGGCGTCAGTCAGAATTCGGGTTCCCAGACTCCCACATTATATACACCATAGTCTAAATAAAGCACACCCAGTTATAAACAGCTTGAGCTCATTCACTGACATTTCCTGCTTCTTTCTCTTCACAGAAAAGGGAACTTTTGCCAGTGATTTGATAAAAAACAAAATCAAACCTAACAGTGGTTTTACTGCAGCAACAACAAACTGCAGCTTCTCATAAAATGTATGGGAAAGTAAATATGGAGAGATTTACTCCATTTAGTAAAAATGGAGAGACAATACCCTGCCCCTTCCTACCACCACCTCTCCCCTGCCTTGCCCTACCTCCATTTCCACCCTTATCCTCTCTTTCCTACCCTTGGAAAGCACTGAAGTGCATGTGTAATGAGGATGTCTCACAGACTCAGCTTATCTCTAAAGCTGTCTCATTATTCAAAATATCTATCAGGTCACATAAAGGGAGTTACTTGCCTACTTTACCCCTTTCAGTACTGAATGAGATGCAATGGACATATTAAAATGTGAGAATTAAGCCCAGAATCTAAATAATACTATTTGTAGAAGTTAATTCTCAAGGCAGTTATTCATGTTGGAGATCTCTATCTTGAACACTGTCAAGTGGGGGAAAAAAAGTAGTTTATTTAAAGCATTTTCAAATATCAAAGTTTCGATTCCAGCAATGTATTTTTAACTCTCCTTAACAGTTTGAATCACTTAAATCAGTGACATTTTATAAGCTGATACAAAGAAAGTTTTCACATATCTATGCATTCATGTGAGTAGGACATACTAAAAATTTTGTCTTAAAACAGAAAAAAAAATCCAAATGAACAATGAGACCACCTAGTTCTGAAAAATTAGTTTAAGCAGCCTTTTTATTGTGCAAGTTTTAATCTGCTCCAAGATTTGTTCCATGCTTCAAGAAACACATTGTCGAAGTTCTTTTCAAAAGCACTGCTGCTTTTAAAAACAAACATTTACAAATACTGAGTTACAGCTGTAACACAGGGTGGTCTGGAAAGACGTCAAAAGATAATTTAGGCCATTCCTAAAAGTAAAATTAAAAATTGAGTATATGCATGTCATTCTTTACTGCTCCAGAAAAGGATCCAGTTCCCAGAAATGTGATGGAACAGCAAATATCCACGTTTGCCCTGACTCAGGAGTAGGGCATGATGAAACAAGTCCCCAGAGAGAGATGCTTACCTAACATTTTAGTCACAGCCATACAATGCCACATACTGCCTCTAAAGTTTAGCAGGAAAATAAGGAATAAATTATTTTTTTAAAGCAATGTGAATTCCCAAGAGCCTTTCAGAGGGATTACTTTTTACAACTTCACTAACAACACACTTCCTCAGTTTAATGTCTTAGCCTAAGAAGTCAAAACATAAGAACCACTTTCCTAAAGATTAAAAGAAAATAATTTACCATTACTCAGAAAGCAAACTCAGAGGAAAACATTAGCCTGATTTTAACACTTGAAAGAGTGACCAGCCTATTTTAGCACAGCCAGGAGCATCAGCACAAGCGGACAATCAAAACATACACCACAGTTAAGCCTCCCAGTCCAGGTGCAATCACAGAAATTGCTGGTGCAGCCTTGGCCACCTCCCCAAAACAGGATCTCTACATGATCAGGAAGTTTCCAAGTGATTCTTGTGGTAGGCAACAGGCAGCCTAAGACTCAGACTGAGCAGCATGGTTTCAATTTTATGAAATCTTGGTCATTTCATCAGACTGGCAGCTTTAAGTAAGTGCAAAGTCATTTTTTACAAGCTCTACAAATGCAGTGAAGTGTGGATTGGAACTGTGATGTCTGCACTGGTCTTTCAGACAAATGTTAACTCAAGTTAGCACTTGAGGCTGTCTCTCCTGCGTTCCTGCCCACATACAGTCCCTTAATGTCATGAAAAGGGTTTCATTTTATTTTGACTAACCCATCAGAGCAGCACCAGCTCAAGCCATCACTAACTGCAACCTGCCCTAGCAGGGACACAGATTAACTGAAAACCCATAAAACTCAGCACCACTTTCCATAATTCTTTCTGGGTACCCCCAAAAGGAGAGTTTGCAACAGGAGCTCCAGCAAAACAACCCCTCTGTTTACCTGCAGTACCAACAGCCCTGAGCTACATCCCCCAGAGTCCACAGCTGAGCACAGCCCAGGGACCCAGCTCTGGCATGAGAAACAACCTAAAGCAACAACAATAAAGCTATGGGAAGCCAAGAAACCCTGCAACTGCCAAAGTGCTATAGAAAAAGGGAAGGCAGGAGTCTTCTTGGGGAAGAAGTTTGCTAAATATGTACTGAATGGAGCCTTTAGCTGTTTGTTCGAATAGGAAGCTGACGTGGATTACTTTAAGCCCAAAATAATGAACTTTAATTTTATACACAAAGACCTACTGGAAATAAAGCTAACTACTATTTTTTACATTATATTTACATTATTTTTTTTAATTTTCCTTTTTTTCACAATAACATGTTTAGCACAACATGTTCTTAAACAGCCTTTATGAGAAAGTGGCAGGGAGGGAACTTCCTGGAGTTTGTGGTTTTACTCAGACATCTGACACCCTGATCCAACAGGTTATTATGGAATATGTATACAAGCTTATGTATTTCTTGGTCCATAAAGAGTGCACTTGTACTAAATATGTCTATTTACATACATCCCTTTGTAATACATACTAAAAATACAATTTTCCAGTGAAGTTTCCCAGGAAATCTATTATTGTACACTCTGCAGACAACTGAGAGTAATTGCTGTAAGTAACTGGTGCATTAAAATATGCACATAACAAGGAGAAAAGTCAAGGCTGCATTCAGAGGGATTCAACAACAGTGCAAGAATCAACACTGCAGCTTCATGAAGGCCCCCAGATAATTTTCAGTTCATTGGATCCTCAGCATATAAACCGTCTTTAAACACAATTAAAGGCATTTGCTTCTACAGCTGGTAAATAAATTTTAAATGCTCCTTTAGTGGCAAAAAGAGAATGTAGATTGATTACAGCTATTTAAGGCAAACAACATGAGTCAGTTCCATTCCTACTGCCCACTTCAAGGACACAGGATGTTACCCCCACAACCAAATTCAAATTTGGCAATGGGAAGGATTTTTCTTAGATGGTTAACTGAATTAATAGAACAAGTTTAACTGAAAAAAAAATAATAACTAAGTGCCACAAAAAAATTTTCCCCACAAAAACTGCAATATTATGAATCTGCTACTGCCAATACCATACTAATTCTAGAAAGCAGATTTTAAGTAACTAACTAGAAACTAACTTGGCTAAAGAGTCAAAGGATTTTTTCTTTTTCCTGGAAAATTGTAACCAGGTGTATGACTTGCCAAACACACTGGAACTGCAGTAAAAGGGAATTTGGACTAGGTTACACCCACTTGCTTTCCTCGCCTTATAACTCAGCTTTTATAGCAAACACACCTTTTTCTTTACCCACGTAACTCATGTATCATCACATATGTAAAATTTCCAAACACTGTGTTCAGGCAGGAGCAAAGTTTAAATTAAGTAAAATTAATTATGGTGTACTACTCTGAAATGACATCCTGCCCCACATTCCCCCTCTCTTCTGGAATATTACTCATCCAGCACAACAAGCATCATCAAGGAAAATCTAACAGTGTACAACTGAGAACAGGCCACTGCAGCAGAGGTCACATCTGGCCAATCACTACTTCTTTTAAATGGCACTGATTGTTAACAAGACCTTCACCAAAAGAGTCACAAAAGTGACTTTCATGACTAGTTCCTTTCACAACCTAAAAAAAGAGAGATTTTTAAGTTTACCTCTCAGTGGAATGGAGAGCCAGAGATCACGCTAATAAAAATAGAGGTGCATCACATGAAAAATGAATGGTATAAAATGCTTTGAATAAAAGTATTTTGTCAAAAGGCCAATCTTCACATAATTGGCAATTTCCTGAAATTAAACTAATTTGTTCATGTCACAGAAGACCCTACAGCTGCAGTTTTAAAAGGCTGGGCAGTTTAAGGATATTCTCCTCCTCCCATAATACATCTACAACACAATCTGTGGCAAATATATCCAGCTACACCTCAGGTCAGGGCTTTTTTATGGCAGTATATGAAAAAGCAGAATTGGAGCTGCCTTCGGAATCCACATGCTCAAACTTTTACAGATCCTAATAAATAACCATCATGGTCTTTTGAAGATGTTTTTAAAGGATTCTCTGTCTCTTGGACTATAGGATCCTTCTCTGAGGGTTACCCTACCTGCAACCACTTCCACAAGCTCTCTCTCCAGAGTCAACCTGTATGTAGAAAATTTACTGTTTTCAGAGTTACACTGTGCAGAGTTACACAGAGGCACAACAAAACCCACAGCCGGAGGGAACACTCTGCCCTGGTAGGTAAATCCACTCAATGAAGCACAGAGCCACAGGAAAATTAACTCCTCAACAAAATCCAAGTGACCAATCTTGCCACGTCTTTGCATGCTCAGGCCAGGTTGTCTTGTTTGCTGCTGTCACACAGCCCTCTGTGGTTAGCAGAGCATGCTAACCCAGCCGTGTGCATCTGCCTCTGGTGCCAGGGCAGCATTTTTCAATCTCTCCTTCCTGCTTGGTTTCTGAGGAAACAAAACCTAAGCCCAGTGCCTGCAGCAGCAGCTCAGACACCACAATTCACAATTCTGCCACCTTCAAGCAGCTTCTTCACCAAGAACACAGCGAACACAAAACCAAATGCTCTGTGGGTTACCGCTGCTAGCTGTGCAAGCTGATATTTACTCTTCAGGCTAGTAAAAAGCATAGAACATTTTTTTTAAGTGGCTTCAAATCCAAATCTCAGTTGTTTCCAGGCAAGAAGCTTACATTCCTTGGTGAGATTAGCCTGTGCCTGAACACAAGCCTCCCAGAACAGGCTCTATGCAGTTTAACTCATTTATTACAGAAAATATCAAGGACCAGCACTGGAATAGAAATCCTTTGCTCATTAAATAGAGACTGCTTACATTTCTAGAAGCTTTTTCCCAATTTTCGTGGAGTCTTCCCTCTAGAAATATTCCAAAACCACCTGGACACATTCCTGGGTAACCTGCTCTAGGTGACCCTGTCTTGGAGGGAGATTGGACTTAATGATCTCCAGAGGCTCCTTCCAACCCTAACAATTCTGTGATTCTGTAATAACCCTCATGATTTATTTTCTTACCACTGACAACATTTTACAGATGCTGGAGTATCCAAATACACTGGAAAGTGTAAACTGGAGTCCCTGATAGTGATAGCAGGGGAGGAGAAATGGGGTATAGTTCAAAATCACAGTATTTTTGACCTTGTCTGTGGAGAAAACATGGGCTTGAAAATATCTAAACCAGACAAAGCAAATTAGGATAATCACATCTTTCACTGTTAGAAATATGCTGGTTTTGCCAGATTAGGCCTGTAGCAGACTACTGCAGATGCCACATTTCAGCCAAAGGCAGCCAGAATGACATGGATTTTTTCTATATCATAAAAGGACAACGAAGCCACAAGACAACACATGGCTCAAACCCCAAACGAGCACAACCCCATCCAACAAGGCTGTTCTGTCTCTGCTGGCCAAAGCTCCCCAGGAAGATGGACATTCTGCCTCCCTCTTCTCATAAGGAGGAACAGCCTTTCCTCAAGCATTACTGTACCTGTTACACAATCTGCTGTAACTTACAGGCAGAAATTAATTCAGAAACAGAGCCCAATTAACTGTGTACACAGACAATGGGAAGTTTTGTTTCCAATTAGAAGCTGGTATCAGCTGCCCCAAGTACATTATTTTCTGCTGTAACTCCGATACAGATGTTCTGAATTGCTCCACCTCCTTAAACACTCAAATATTTCACAATTAGTTGAATTGTGGATATGAGTCATCTAATTTCCTTTTCCAGTAAGGGTCACTATTGGAAAACTGGCATACCAAGGCTAAGTAATCACATTACCAATGAAAATAATAAGTGCTGTCCTGGTGAATCAGTGCTCTGCTTCTTGCACAGTTTCTTAAAATAAGAATACTATGTACAGCAGAATGAAAAGGGAAAACCAGCTAAATTTACCTTATTGCTCACAATCCATCTTCGAAACCAGAGCAAAGCAGGGAAAAACTCAGTAATCCAATTAAAATGTGGGGAAAAAAATCCTGAAACACCTTCCAGTAGTAAACACTTTCCACAACACATTCACTAGCAGCAAAAAATGGAGCAATCACTCATGGTCGAGGAAAAACGGTGACGAATTTATCAAGTTCAGCAATATGAAACTCATGCCTACACCCTGACCTAAAACTTCCACATGATCTTTAAGGACTGATCAACAAAGTAAAAAGCCTGAATTTAAGTTAATCCTGACTTTCATACTTCTCCCAGAATGCTTACATTTGCTTCCAAATGCAGTATTCTGGGAAGCAAAATGCTTTCAAGTACTTAGAAGGGCATTATTAAGACACTCCAATGGAGTGGAATTTATTGTCTTTAAAATGTCTGAAGATCATAGGGTATGGACTGCTTAAAGTGTGAAATACACTTAAAAGGATTGCCCAAAGTGGACCCCTGCCTCAACAGCACCTGATACTCAGTGTAAATACTGAAAAACATTAATACTAAAGGATAATACTAGAAAGAAACCTGCCAAAAACTGGTGCTTTGCTTGCACTTCTGCAGAAGATCTCAGAATAAACGCAGTAAAAAAGCAGAAGTAGAAGCAAACTAGAAATTCCTCAGCTGGGCAAGACAATAAACATTCCAGCAATAGCCCTTCCCTAGCCCTTAGAATTAGGGTGTAATTGTGGCAGGTTTTCCAAGCAGGGAGAAGAGACACCAGACCACGGAGTCCAGTGGCAAGTCCACAGGTAGCTTGTAACTAGCCCTCAGAAAAGGGAAGTTCTCTTAAAAAGACAGGGTTTGTGAGCAGTGTGCCAGGGTGGTAACTCAATCTAGAAATCAGCCTGATGCAAGAAGAATGGGGAACTCAATGCCTTCTGACCCATAACGCCAGGAGACCATCATCTCCTTCTCAAGGGCAGTGTCAAAGGTAATATTTGCAACTCCTAAGAAAGAACAAGGTGCTAAAGGAAGTTGTCCTTCGCTGCCTCCTGCCACGTTACAAACTGTTCAAAGAGAATGCTCATCTTGTTGGAGAATCAAAGAAATATTCCAACTGACATCAGCCCTTCTCTCTACACAGTGAAGAATTAAACTAACATAGTCATCAAGAAACAAGGCAAAACCTGTCTTTTAAAAGAAATTGGCACGGAGGGAGAGGGTGGAGTATAGCTTGCAGGCAAGGAAGCAGGGACACCTCTTCCAGAAGGAATACAGCTCACTACTTGGTTAAAAAAACACAGAAACCTCAACACACACAACACAAAACCCCGGGCACTGTGTGTAACTAAACAAAAACCTATCTGGTGTCCCACTGGCTGCAGTCACAGATGGAGCCACTCACTGCAATTCCCAGTGCTGAAACACCCTAAATGGGACACCTCAGTCATAAGTCATTTTGGAAAGTTCTGAGATGTGGTTTTCCTCCAGAGTCATATCCGGGTGGCTTTTCAAGGACAGTATTCCTGTGAGTAATTACCACTTTTCTAATAAAATTGCCTAACAAGAAGGTTAAGTTTGATGTCAAATCTAGGCCTTTGCACAACACTAATTTTTCAAAGCTGCAATGTAATTGAAAGGGAGAGGAGGAGTCACCCATCTTCTCGAGCAGACATCCATGATGCTCTTTTTAGACATTTCATAGCTGAAAACGAAGATAATTAAAACAATTTAACTGCTCCTTCCCAAATGCTTGGGTTTTTTTACAAAGAGCAAGCCCTGACTGCAAGATAAAGGCTCACGCCTGCTGCACTTGAACCACACATCTGAAGACAGGATGATCAGCCTAGCTGAGAAGGGGCATCCCTCCTCCAAAATGTTACATCAAACCCTTCTCGTTGTGGAACAGACCTCGCCAAAAGAGACCAAGGCTCCAAGACATCCACGTACCGCATTCACATCGCCACGGCAGCGCTACCTTTCCGTGCCTTTACCGCGGCTCCTTCCTCCACCGCGGGAAAAATGTGCCCGGACTTACACAGCGCGGGGGCTCCGCCCGGCAGTGCCGGGGAGGGTGCACGGCCCCGATCCCCGCCCGCCGCTCCCGCGGGCGATGCCGCTCGCACGGCACCGCTCGCAGCCGGCACCGAGCCCGCGCGGCGCGGCCGCTCCGCCGGAGGTACCGGGGAAGCCGGGCGGGTTCCCCCCGCGGCTGTCGGGGTCCCGTCCCGAGCCCCCCGAGCCCCGCCGCTTACCCCATGCTCGCCCTCGCCGCCGCTCGCCCGCGCCCGCCGCCCGGCCCCGCGCACGTCACGCCGCCCGCACCGCCCCTTAAAGGGGAGCCCCTGCGCCGCTGCCGCGATCCCGATCGCCCAAACCTGCGCAGCGACGGCCGTCAGGCAGCGCTCAGCGTCACTGCGCGCAGCTCGGGCGTCCCCAGCTTAAGAAGGACACGGAAGTGTTGGAGCGAGTCCAGGGGAAGCCACGATATTGATAAGAGGGCTGGAGCACCTTCCCTAAAGAGACAGGCTGGGAGAGTTGGGGCTGTTCAGCCTGGAGCAGAGAAGGTTGTGTGGACATCTCACAGCACCTTGCAGGGTCTGAAGGGGCTACAGGGAACCGGAGAGGGACTCTTTGTCAGGAACTGGAGTCACAGGACAGGGAGTAATGGGTACAAATTGAAAGAGGGGAAATTTAGGTTAGATATTAGGAAGAAAGGGTTTTACTGTGAGGGTAGCGACACACTAGAACAGCTTGCCCATGGAGGTTGTGGATGCCCCAATCCAATGTTTGAGACCAGGCTGGATGGGCCTTCAGCAAGTGGCAGGTGTCCCTGCCATGGGGGAGGCTGGGAGTACATCATCTTTAAGGTCCGTTCCACCCTTTTCAACATTCTGTGATTAAACCCTGCCCTCCATCATCTTCCACACTCTGAAAAATTGATGCATTTTTACAGCAAGACTCCTGTCATCACCAATGTAGGCTTAAAGGAATTTACTTTTTCCCCAAGACTGAAACAGAAGAAGAAATGTTGATAAAAACTAACTGCAAAAGATGCTAGAACACCAAGGAGATACTTCAAACAAAAGCAGATTTTCTTCCAGAGCCACTTTGGATTTTCTAAGAGTACAAAGCACATACCAATGGCCATAAACTAAAACACAGGATGTGCCACCTCATCATGAGGAAGAACTTCTTTATGTTAAGAATGGCAGAGTACTGCAACAGGCTGCCCAGGGAGTGCATGGGGTCTCCCCTCTGGAGACACTCAAGTCACACCTGAGCACATTCCTGTGTCACCTGCTCCAGGTGACCCTGCCTTGGCAGGGGGGTTGGACTGAATGATCTCCAGAGGTTGCTTCCAACCCCACCTGTTCTGTGATTCTGTGCTAATGCTTCAATCTCCTGTTCAGCAGGCAGGATACAGATTATTATATACGGAGATTGTTATGGTCTAAATAGCAACATCCAGCCTCTTCCTCATGTCTCTCCTTCTTCCAACATGTACACAGATTTTGAGTGGTCCACATTCTTAACACACAAGTAAGTATTTCTATTTTCACACTCTAGCAGCACAGAATCATGGAATTGTTTAGGCTGGAAAAGACCTTTAAGATCACTGAGTCCAACTGTTAACCCAGCACTGCCAAGTCCACATGCCCTGATCACACAATGAAGAACCTCTAAACAAATCCCATTTTAAAACCTTGTATGGCTTACCTGGGGCCAGAAGAAACATAGAAATCATCAGGGTCCTGAAAAATCTGCAAATCTGAGTCAGAGATCCTGTAACAAGAGAATTCATCTCAAAAAATGGAATTTATTACTTACTCAAGTTACCTACCTAAGTTTCAAGTGCTTATGAAAGGTAATGTAAACTAAAAAGAGATTCTTTTTGTTGTCTGTGGTGCTACAAGTATGCATTTGACGTTTGCCTGACCAGCACCGTTCCAAGGCAGTTTTGCAAAATCCAAAACCAAATAGATCATACATAGATTTGGAGCAGCTGTGGATAAATGCATTTACTGCATTAGCCCTAAGTAACTAAAGTTAGTCAGTGATTAACAACAAAAATTAACAAATTTAGCTTTTTACTAAGCTCACCTTCACCATTAACTAAGCTTAGTTTCACCCAGGTATGCTCTGACACAGGCATCCCTGCTTTGGGGGGGGAGAGAGGAGCAAGCACAGTAATTTGTCCACAAAATGGGGTCATAGTCTCACCCTCTACACGGAGAAAACCAAGTATCAATTTTATAATGAGGGTGTCTGTTCCCTCCACTCAAACTGAACTAAAGGCAGAACAGAAGTGTGACATTTCAGTGTCACTCCCTCCTCCACCTGGCTAAAGGACATCTATCATCTGATAGTCTTTGCTCCCACACTGCAACTGCACATTATCATGGACTCCAAGGAGTAGATTTGTACTTTGAACAAAGCCTCTTATGCCTGGGCAAGGGGAAGTGATGCTCACTTTCCCTACAGAGATGTGGATGCTCTTCCGTGCTTCACAGAAACAACATCGAGCTCAGACCAGTGTTTCACCCCAGACATCATTCAGTGGTTAAGCCCTGCCTGAGCCAGGTGTAAGATAAGCAAGTGGCTCAGCTCAAGTTTGTGCTCTACCGGCCTCAATGATTCTCCACAGCAAGTCTGGCAATTTTCCACATTATCCACTCTGTGACTACAGTCAGAACTCCACAATAGGTGGTTTTAGAGCGTGTCCTCTCTGCTCCTTTGGGATGCCTTTCACTTGGTGTTGGGGGCTTTTTCCGGGAGTTCCCCTTCTGGTTTTTTTTTCCCCCTGTTGAGGAATTTTCCCCATATATGTTGCCGCGGCAACAAATTGCTGGTACTTGGGGAGGACAAAGGACCTAGCCCCTGAGGGTGTGGTCCAACAGGCTACTGTCTTTCACCTGGGTGTGTGGGCAACTAGTGCTGGGCGTTCAGACGGACAGAGGGGCTGCTGCCATCTCCTCAGCACTGGAGACTTCTGCTTTTTTTCGGCTGCCTTCCTTCTACCGTAGAAACCCCGGGATTCCCAAGGCCGCCTTTCCCTGCCCCGCTGGGAGCCGGGCTGTGGCCGCCCTGCCCCCGCTGTTGCTTCGAGCCTTCGCTGCTCTGTAGCCCCGCACACCCTGCCTGCCCAGGCCTCCGGGCGTTCCACTGCAGCTCCGGAGTTCCATACATCTCGTCTGCCACCCGGGATTTGTGCTCGTCCCTGCTGTTCCCGAGGGTCCGGCCGGACACCAGGATCGGCTGCCCAGGGGTTTGTGAGGCCTTTTTATCCCATCCCTCCCGGGACCCCAGGCCGCCAGTGCCGCGTGCTCCCCGAGCTCGCTCCGGAGCGCCCCCTGCAGCCGTGGGGGAACCATCGCACCTGCCCTGCTCACCGGGAGCCGCCAGTGCCCCTGCCGGCTGCGAGCGGAACTGCACCCGAGGGGAAAGGGCCCGACAGCCGAGAAGGCTGGCACTGGGTTTGTGATTGTTCGCTGTTACTGCCAGAGTTATTGCTGTTTGTTTGACTGCTTATACACACACACACACACACATATATATATAATAGTAAAGAACTGTTATTCCTGTTCCTCCTCCTTTGCCTGAAAGCCCCTTAATTTCAAAATTATAATAATTCGGAGGGAAGGGGGTTGCATTTTTCATTTCAAGGGAGACTCCTGCCTTCCTTGGCAGACACCTGTCTTCCAAACCAAGACACTTGGTAACATTTTCCATCTGGAACAGGTACCAGTGGTACCTATCTGGTGTCCTGAAGCATTCTAAAATGTGAAGTTACAGCTTTCAATAACAAGGACTTTACACATGATATAGTAATACTGACAACAATCACTGTAACAAACACTAATGCATATTATATCAGGTCTTGAAGCCCTCCCACCAGGGTAAAAAAAAAAACATATTAAAGCTTCATCCCAACCAGTTGTTGGACAGCGATTCACGGAGTTCACTGGTTTTCTCTCTGATCTTGTTTAAAGCTTCTAGAGGTTCTTCTAGGCCAGGCATCCTCAGAAAAAATAAATAGAGTGTCATTTTGAAAATGCTCAAGAAGACACACATCAGTTCATGCATTAATTTATCCACCTTATTGTTCCCATTTTACAGGTAAGCAACAAGCATTAATTTTGATTCCCTGATAGAACCAGACAGAGGTAAAAGGCCCTTTAGGAAGATTTAACCATTAAACAGTGTGATTTTGTCATTTGATGACAGAATTATAATAGGTTGTATACATTCAGTTTGCCTCATACCTTTCATTAAGCTGATCGCACTGTGACTGCTGTTCATCAAATTTTAGGAGTATGTCAGAGCACCAGAATCGACCCAGGCAAAATGCACAGCAGAACTGAGGACAGGATTGTGCAGGTTGTACTTCGCCAAAATAATCAGTATATGCCTGACAATCCTCACCCAAAACTGAAAAGATTTACAAACCAATAGTTAGTAAGCAAAGAAATAATCATACAAAGACTTTTTCTCATACTGACCAGATCACCTAAGTTACCAATTAAATATGCTAAAAGTTTTTGGGTTAGGACTTACAAACCAAGTTCCTTTGGTGTATAACAAAGGCAAATACGTACTCCTCACACACAGAGTATCTCATCTTCATCAAGCACCTCTATTGAAATGTTCACACAGACATAAGCACTAAACTGCATGAAAATATGAGATGCTGGTGATACTCCTCACTACATGTGACAGTAGTTACCAAATTACTGTAAAAATGCAAAGAGCAACATGAGTTGCCAAATAGGTTAAAAAATACCGAAAAAGCACTAAGATCAGTTAGAAGAAAACATTACATTTTCCTAGAGATTTGACTTGATGCAAAAGATGCAACACCACCACATGCACTGTAGGTTTGGATTTCCGTGTGACTTGGTTGTTTCTACCTTTTGCTTTGTTTACTTCACAGAAAATCCTAATCCTGATAATCCATTGCATAAAATGGAGATGTCGTACAACAGAGATTCTTAGAACTATAATCAGTCTAGTGGCATTCCCACTGCAAGCATCACCTGGTGTAGCTATAGTGGTAATGCAGTGGGGATGTTCACGTACCAGGATCGCTCCCTTATGCGACATCCTACACTTTTCAGAACTGCATTGGGCTGATACATTCCTGAAGAGACTGGCTGTTTTCTCTCTCTTTGCCCTCCCAAGCCTGAGTAACTGCACCATAAGAATGACATATTAAAAGCTTTTAACTGCCACATAAAAATACTTCTCAAAGCTGAAGTAAAAATCATTTCCCAAGAGGGGTATCACTTCCTTTTTCAGTGATAAATGCTGCAGTCCGCTGGTTTCTATTCATCATTCTCCTTCCTATCACATTAACAAGACATACCCTGACATCTTGCTCCTAAACCACACTCCATCCAAAAAACTCAAATTCCTTCAGGTGTAGTTGTTCAGAGAAAGCAAACAGGAAGAGGCAAAGACAATAAATCCTGTTCCTTCAGTAGAAAAGAGGTATTTCCTGGAGTATTTAAATGGACTTTAGCATTTGAAAATTCAGTCTCGACTCTCTGGCATCAGGAAATACCTGAATACTTCAACTGTTGCCTGGAATAAAACATAAAACCTTTCCAAACAGTGTTAAAATGACAATATAAAAGCAAGTCTTTAATTGAAAGCCTGCATGGCAATATGCATACATGACACAGCATTTCTACAATTTTTATATGGTTAGTTAATTAGTCTATCAAATATTGTCCAGTTGGAAGAGCAGTTGGTTAGGTAGTTTCCCCCCGGGTTCTGCCCCTTTGGAGCCCCCTCCCCCCATCCTTTAGCCCTACACTTTATTGTGTCTATGATGTATGGTGCAAAACAAAGTGTCCTTGCTAGACTAAAGGCAAGACTAAACAGAATTTCAAGAATGTATTAGTAAGGGTTTGGTAAACTAAGGGGGAGGACAGGAAAAGTACTAGAAGTTATAACTATCTATTAACAGTCTACAAAGTTACAAATACATGAAAAATACATAAAAAGCTAAAAATATTTAGGCATCACAGCCAATGATATAAAGAAATCTTCTAAGGGTGTAAACGTGGAGGTTCATTAAACAGAAACAAAGAGGAACTTCTGTACCCGTAGCACAGTACTTTTTACAGCTTTACACATGCTTACAAATGGTTGATCAAATTTTTCCTCTGCAGACACCTAATGCCACCTGACTCCTCCCTCCTTCCTCTATCCCTGACAAGGAAATGACAGGTAGCTAAACCAATTCCAAATTACCTTGTGAAATTACAAAGCAAGTCAACCAGCAAAGTTCCTCCCTTCATCTCACAATTGTACTAGTGCAGCACAATAAAACAAGGAAAACCAACGGCCTGGGCCAGTTATCAGGTGGCTGAGCTGAGCCAACAAGGGCTGAGCACACCAAAGAAGAAGAATTTGGTGCCTCTATGTTGTTCCTCTCTCCTTCCATCACCTCTGGCACGCATGAGAGTCTTCCTCAACTGACTGAATTCTCCAGCTCATCAGCTGATCAACTGGTGGCACTTTTTTCTCCAGCTGGTTTTCTGATGGGTTAATTACTTGAATAACCTGAGAAGAGGTACAATGCACACCCAACCCACCACAATGCAGCTATTGAGGGGTTCATCCTATCCTGCAGGACAGCAGCATGATTTCACACCATCAGTACCACACAAAACCTTTAACAGACTGACCAAGTTCCATCTCAAGAGCAGAGCTGGCAAACTGCTCCCACCCAGTCCCCAATCACTGCAAGAAGTAATAACTTCCAACCCCATTTATTCAAGGTCAGCTTGCATACAGTTACTGCTATAGCACTTTCATGGTGAGTCAGCTTAAAGAACCCTTTTTCTGGTGCTCACACCTCGAAGTACTTACAGATAAAACTCTGACCATTTCGGCCACACTGATTTCAGCTCAGCCCCCAAACAAACTGCGATCCTGGATTACTCTGACCAAGTCAAATGGGTTCTTGCACGTCACAGTCAACTTTCCTGCACATGTTTTCTGTTTGTGCAGAATTTGATCTCTCTGATCAAGTGACACCACTGATATATAAAATATAAACAGTGCTTCTCCTTCTCTGAGACTTCACCAGCTAGGTTCTATGATCACATCTGCCCTTTCCAACCACACAACGAAGTTGGGGAAAACCACACAGTCCATCCTCTAAGCACAATAACAAAATATTTACAGACAGGGCTGCTGAAAAAGAAATTACCAATAATAGCATTTGATGTATGAACTCAATTATCAAACAAGCTTACATAAGCAGAGCTGTTTATGTGGTATCATCACTTAACACCTCAATATTTCTATTATCCTGCCGTAAACGGGTAGAATTTACTGTGTCAGGGGTGAAAAGGTGAAGGTTTTTAATGGGATACTTCAAGAATGACCAACAGCCACTTCAGCCCATCATTACCAGTTACCAGCAGTCCCTATCATGAGGCGGGGTCCCGCAGCCACTGCTGGGCACTGTAACTGCTGCTGGCCAACACCACCGCTCAACACGAACCCACCTCACTTCGGCAGAGCTTTTCCCTCATCAGGGCTTTTCCCTCAGCAAATCCAATTCCGCGCCAAAACCGCTGTGCGCGTGTGGGCACCTCCCGCCGCCGCCGGGACCATGTGCCCCCAAAAATCACGCGTTCCTCAGCCCCCCAAACCACGGTTCCACAACTCCCCAAAGCACGCGTTCCTCCACCCCGGCCCCGGGATGGGCGGCTGAGCTGAGGGAGCTGAGCTCGCAGCCTGGGGCTCCCCACGCCGGGGGCTTCGGCCGGGCCTCCCCAGGGGATGCTGCCCCGGAGGAGCCGCGGAACCGCCTCCGAAAGCGACGCCGGAGCCCCCCAAACTCCCTGAGCCCCCCCGTTCGCCGCTCCTGCATCCCCCTGCGCTCACCCTCACCGGCTGCCGGCAGCAGGAGGAGGCGGAGGAGGCAGAAGGCGGCAACATGTGCCTGGTTAATCTTCTGTTTAACAGGTATTCAGATTATTCCACTATCCAAAACAAAGAGAGTGGAACAAGGAATGAGACAAATGCAGATGGACTGGACTACAATAGAATATCACTGACTACAAAGGGAAAGACCCAGCTGTCGGAGGCACGGGGACAAAAGCAGACACAGGTAATAGTATGCAATGGTGTTTACAAGTGAAAATCTACCATGAGACTACAGATTCAGGAGCCTTCCCGGGATCACTAGAATGCTATCAGAGCTGACATGTGCCAGGACAAAAAGAAGACATTCACGTGGCTGGTTTCATCCAGCTTCCAAATGTTACCTTATACCCCTCTCCTGCTTCCAACTACCCCAATAGCCAACCATCACTGGAAGACTCTCCCTGGGAATCCATCTGTCAAAGCATTTTGTGACACACAGAGCAACAGGAAGATGCAACAGGAGCAAAGGGTGCAGGAATTAAATGCTTATTAGCAATCTCATACAGAGCAGAAACTAAGGTGTACCCAAGAAAAGT
>NW_024580659.1:219792-306470 GCF_017639235.1 Corvus kubaryi
ACTTTTCTTGGGTACACCTTAGTTTCTGCTCTGTATGAGATTGCTAACAAGCGTTTAATTCCTGCACCCTTTGCTCCTGTTGCATCTTCCTGTTGCTCTGTGTGTCACAAAGTGCTTTGACAGATGGATTCCCAGGGAGAGTCTTCCAGTGATGGTTGGCTATTGGGGTAGTTGGAAGCAGGAGAGGGGTATAAGGTAACATTTGGAAGCTGGATGAAACCAGCCACGTGAATGTCTTCTTTTTGTCCTGGCACATGTCAGCTCTGATAGCATTCTAGTGATCCCGGGAAGGCTCCTGAATCTGTAGTCTCATGGTAGATTTTCACTTGTAAACACCATTGCATACTATTACCTGTGTCTGCTTTTGTCCCCGTGCCTCCGACAGCTGGGTCTTTCCCTTTGTAGTCAGTGATATTCTATTGTAGTCCAGTCCATCTGCATTTGTCTCATTCCTTGTTCCACTCTCTTTGTTTTGGATAGTGGAATAGTCTGAATACCTGTTAAACAGAAGATTAACCAGCCACATGTTACTGTCCTAAAGAATACAGAGTGGGAGAGAAAGGCAGAAGTGTTTTGTCAGGACATGAGCAGCAGTGTGACGCTGTTCCCAGTTTCAGGGGTGTTTGGCAGTGGTGGTGGCTGCTGCCCTGTGCTGGCTCAATGCTTCTGGCCCAGGCTTGGTGTGGAGGTTGCCTGTGTTTCTGGCTTGGTTGTGCCCATGCCTTTGTTTGGAGTGGGGTTTGTGTGGCTGTCTGGATTGTGGCTTAATGGCTCATCTGCTTTGGGAAGGTTTTTGAGCTGTTGGACAAGAGTGGGACTGAGAGCAGGGTCGGCAGTTAGTTGGTTTGGGGCTCTTGTGTAATGTCATTCAGACAGGCAAGGACTCTGGATATTTTTTGGCTTATCCCTGTTGTTCAGTTCAGGTAAACCAACCTCCAAGAAAGTGAGAAGTCTAAAGGCAGCATCCTCCCCAGGAGATTTTGTTCTAGGCATCTGCCCATCCTATGTCCGCTCTGGAAGTGGTGCCTGTGAAGAATGACGTCGAGAGGTGCTGGGACTGCTTTCTCAAGGAAGAATTACAGGCTGAGCACTGAGCCAGAGAAGTCCAAGGTCACAGGTAGGGGCCTGTACATGCCATGTGAAAACAGGAGCACTGTGGATCCAGGGAGCATCCCTTGCCTTGCTTGAGATTAGCTGCCTTCCAGTTGCAATTACCTTGGTAGTGTGAGGTGTAGGGGGGCTGAAACTGAGTAAATCCTCAAAGTGAGATAAAATTTTGGATGGGACATCCCTGCAGTACTAAGGACTCCAGGAACTCATGTCACAGAGCCTTTTCTTCAGCACACAGCCCTGCCTCATAAGGCTGGAGAATGTTGTGTTGCCTGCCTGCCATCTTATTTGAGACTCATCTGATTTAGGGAGTTCTCCTTCCAGGATGAACAGCTTGGCAAATTCTCAAATTAATCCTTTTCTGGGAAATTCTGTTACCTGCCAGGCAGTCTGGTTTTTTTTCTTGGAGCCACCAATCCAGCACAAGTGTGCTTATGAGACCACAAATCTGGCATTTGAGGGCACTGTTGCACTCAGAAACAAGGAATGCTGCATCAGTGTGACACTAGGAGTTGTTCAGAGAAGGTGAGGCACACATCCTTAAAGAGGGTTCTGGGTTACACGAGGTGAACTGCACCTGCAGCCTTTCCATCTCGTCATCTTTTAGTGCAGTTAAGAGATATCCTGAATAGGAACAGGACATCGGGAATTGCTTTAGTGGTAAGATTTTTTTTTTTTAATAAAATTGGATTTCTACTTTCACCTTTTGGAGTTCCTTTATCAGGAAATAGCACAGCAGGATTCCTGAGGATATACTTCCACCTGTGTAGAGCAATTTATAGGCTCCCAGTTGCTATGGCAGAGCAGCTCAAATTGGAAAGAGCCTTTCTTGGGGAGATGCACCCAATAGTGCTGAACTCTGATTCTGCTAATGAGGTGATGAATGACTGCTTGAAGCTGCATTTACCACTGTGTTGATCAGCAAACACGAACATAATTTACCCATAGTTACCAGTTTCTTGCTTAAAACTGAAATTAGTGTTTGAGTTTACCCCGGACTCCCTAATCTTACTTCCTTTCTGTTTTTCCCAAGGGATCGTGAACAGCAGGCTGCTGAATGATTATCTGCATCGAGTCTTTACCAGTGCTGATGGGAGCCAGCCTGCAGCTGCTTACAGGTATCAAACTTCTCACTGCCCAGGTGGCAAGCGATGCCACCTCAGATAAACAGCACTGTGTGAAAGGAAAGATCTTTTAGTGCCACACAGTGATCTTTGTTAAAAGCACAGCAGCTCCATGTTACAGAAACAACTCTGAGGTCTGCTCTTTTAATGGCTTTTTCAGACTGCAGGGCTTGCAAGGAAGGATTCTTTTTTGCATGAAAAATCCCATCTACATCACTAGGCCATATTTTTGAAATAAGTAGGCATTCATCTGATGTTCCTGTTCCCCCTTTGCTTGTAAGGAAGTGCAAAATGCACAGGTTTCAGGGACAGGAATTAAAAATAGGTTGTTAGTGCCCTGTAACCTAAAAGCAAGACTGTTACTGATCCATGCAATACCATCCATTTTTCAGGCTGTGGAACTGCTGGTACTTTTGTTAGACTCACCAAAGGACAAACCCCACAAAATTCCTATTTAGTGACTGCTTTTTTCCTATTTATTTTCAGTTCCCCTTCACCTTGTATCCCAGAAACTTGTAATGTTGGATGAGAAGAATTCCTCTTGCATCTCTTTTGCCAGAGGCAAGTCAGACAGGTTCAGGGCAGGTAGGAGTGTGGCAGAGCAAGGCAGGGCTGTGGCTCCTGCTGGTTGGCAGTGCTGCAGCATGGCTGGGGTCACATTCCATGGGCTATACTTAGGACTGCCAGCTCCAACGTGAGCTCAGAGCTGCTATTAATAGTTCTTGGCCCTCTGGCTCTTGGTGAGCCGGGGTGATGGTGCGGGGGAGGCAAAGTGGCTCATGTTACTTTACCACAAGCTCTCATGCCAGCAAGCCTTGGAACAGTCCATCTGTCTGAGCATTTTGGTTTTCAGTATTTCTGATTTCTTTGTCTGGTGATTAATGACTTGAATGCACAGAACTGATAGTTTGTTGGACTGCTCTCTCTTTTTTCCTGCCTTCCACCCTTTTCCCCAGGACGTGGCTACTTGGTAGAAAGCCCAGTAGCAATCAAAGAGGTCTTGGAAATAACATTTGCCATATGAGAGCAACTTTTATGGTATGACATCTTCTCTTCAGAGTCCTGAATTCTTCATAGAGGAGCTCACTGCAGATATCTCTCTGCCTGTCTCATGCTCTTCCACCCTCCTTCCAGAACTCCTCCTCCATGCCAGTGCTGATTAAGCAGCTTTGCTGAAGCCACCCTTCTTATGCCAGCCAAAACTGATTCTTTGCTTTCACTTCTGTGCATCTTCACATCCATCAGGCTTTCACATCTCTCACCAGTCTTAGGGAAATCCCTACTCCTGGAGAAGTGAGAAGTTGTTTCCCAGATGACTTTGGAAATGGGAAGCAGGGATAGGAACAACTAGTGATTCTCACAGTAAAAGGAGGCTCTTGTGGAAGGATCAGCTAAGTGAACTAACCTTGAAAGGAGAGAACTAAGGAAGGGCAGTAAGTTCTCTAGAGCAGTGGCCCAAAGGGGGTGCATGAGAGACTTTTCAGTATGAAAACAAAGTAGTTTTAGCTGTTGTCACAGAAAGAGGATGCTGGACTAGCCTGAACTTTGTCTGAACTGCTACAGCTGCTGCTGTGGTCTTCCCTCTTTTCTTGTACTGCAAAATACTTCAGGGAAAAAACTAATCCTGACTTGTGCCATGTTTGTATGATGCTGACTGCAGCAAAGTCAAGGTCCATAGTTGTTGGTAGTACAGCTGGTTTCTTGTTGCCTTGTACTACAGTTTTCTTACTGCAACAAAACACTCCTGAGCAGACTGAAGACTGTAAGATTCTTAATTATCTACTTGGCTTGTTCTTGCTGTGTTTGGTCCTTCCTTCATTCATTGCCCCAGCACGAGGGGCAGCAAATTCTTTAGATTCATGACACGAAACAGATTGTCAGAACTTCACGGGTCATGTCTCAGTGCAGGACACGTGTCTGGGCTGCAACTCTTTAAAAACTGGAGACACAGTTTTTTGAAGAGCTCCTCTGTGTTTATTCCCCAGGAAGCACCTGACGTTCCAGAACCTGCAGGAGCACCTTGAGCGATTGCTGGCAGAGGAGAATGGCTCTGAAGAAAGTAGAGGTAGGAGATACTGCCTGTCCAATTTGTGCTTCTTGCTTGTGCTGTTTAATTGGGAAGGACAAGTTGTATCACGAAAGGCATTTTCCTGAGTGAGCGCTGTTCTGCCTCTCCGTGCTCTAATTGATTGTGCCTTTAAATCCTGCCTGTGAGGGGCTCATCACCAGCCCTGCAGCAGGTCTGTTTGCAGATGGAGGCATATTCTCAGGCTAAAATGTCTGGAAAAGCAGTTTGGGGGCAAATGGTGGCGGTGTTTTACTGATAATTACATGCAGAGCCATTGCTTTGACCAGGAGTGTGCACTGCTGTCGTCAGTGGGAGATGCAGAGGCTTGTTGACAATTTTTTTCATGCTGGTCTCCACTTTAGGCCTCAGGCTGTTCCCTGTGTTCTTACTAGCATCGTTTTGCTGAATGAATCAGGATGTGGCAAGATACAACCTGGCTCCCCTCCTAGAAGGGCGATTTTTTTCTTGCTGGCTGCAATCAAAGCGTGACATGTTGACCAAACATTTGGCACAGAGTTTAGCCTTTGAGTTTTGTCAAAGTAACATTTTCAGGTGATGTGGAAAACTTAATGTGTCCTGAATGCTGCGTAGCTGAATTGCTGTGAAGACTTTCTTTTCAATCTCTCTCCTTTTCTGAGGTTCTCATGCTCTAACATAGGCAACACTACCTTAATCTTCCTCTCCTGTAGCAGAATCCAGGTGCTGTCGCAGTCTGGCTGGAAGCACTCAGCGGGTGAACTGTTAAATCCTGCACAACTCTCCCTAACAGGTTTTCTGCAACCCTTGTTTCAGATCAGGTAGCAGAGGGCCGGCTCGGTCCCTCCACTGTGGTGCTGGACCACACGAGCGGCTTTGAGGGACTCCTGCTGGTCGATGATGACTTGCTTGGGGTGAGTGTGTTGCTGGACACAGCAGAAAATGGTCTTGAGGGACTAAAAGGACTTGGGGCTTCTTGGTTTGTTCTTTGTAACAGATCCCTGTCAATGGTTTTGTAGCGTGTGTAAATGGAGTCTGCCCCGAAAGCTGCAGGATCTTGGAGGAAGTGAGCTCTCCTGGGAAAAGGTGTAGCAGAACCACTAAGTCTCAGCAAACTCTGAGTGGGGCTGTGAGGAAGTGAAAGGATTACCCTGGCCCAGGGGCTCACTTGGCTAAGCAGCCAGCTTTCCTGTCCCTCCCTCCAGCAGACTGCCTCTTCCTTCCTTCTGGTCTGTTAAAAGGCTAGAAAGAGGCTAAACCCGAGCTTTTCCTTTCTCCTTTGTTTCCACTAATTACCTGCTTGCTCCTTAGCTGATGTTCCTCATGCAAAAAATCAGCTGAAAGAATCCACTGGAATTTAACCCTTTCCTACTGCAGTAATTTCTGCACTCCTTTCACCCCTTCACTGAGCAAACACATCCCCTGCTCTTGAGCTGATTCCTTCTTTAATCTATGCCTGTTTTTTAGACTCTTACAAATCAGGATGCCCTGGTCTCCCCTTTCCCTTTAACCAGCTGCTGTAGTTTACTTTGGCTGTACCTAGAACTGACCCACAGAATGGATTGGACTGGCTTGTCCGTGAATTCCTTGTTCCTACCTTCATTTCCTCTTCATGGTCTGTCCCAAGATGGCGAGAGTCAGTTCACTTTCTAGACAGCATGTTACCTGTCAATCCTGGCCTTTAGTCTGGACACCTTGAATCTATAGTTTTCTTCCAACTTGTCCAGCATTCGTGTATCTTTCCCATACCATAATCACTTTTGTATACACTTTTGTCCCAATTCACTGGGAACCTGTCTGTCACCATGTTGCCCTTGTACTGCTGCCATGCTGGATGCCTCACTGGGAGTATCAAGTACAGATGAGCTGTGGGAGGGACCTGAATGATTCTCTGGGGCCAGTTGGCTCCAAGTACAGGTGCTGGGGTGGGGAAGATGTCCCTTCTTGTCACTATACTGTCCTTGTGAATAACTCTCCATCTTGCTTTGGTTTTGAGTGCTAGGACAGAGGGAGTGGGAAGGGCTGAACAAGCCTCTCTTTTTGCCTGATGTTAAAATACCTTTTTTTTCTTGGTCCAGGTGATTGGCCACAGTAACTTTGGGTCCATCAGGGCCACAACATGTGTGTATAAAGGTAAGGAGATAAACCAGTGCTGCTTTGAGAAAAGACCCTGGGAAGAGTGTATGGGGAGTTAGACAACTAGAGAGCTCAGGAAATCTTGACTATGTTCCAGATCTTGAGCACCCTCTTTCCCAGTTCATTTAGTGGCTCTTCCAGGGAGTGAGAACGATGAGGGGATTGTGTGATGCCAGAGCAAAGAAGTGGGAGGGGAATCCTGGAGATGTCCTGAACCTCCTTTGTGTGCCATGTGTATTTCTGTGGGAGCAGTGTCAGGTTCAGCTTCTCTAAAAACGAGCCAGGGGACAGGAATTCACTGTGTGACACCTCTTTTTCTTTCAGGGAAATGGATTTATGAGGTGCTCATCTCCTCCCAGGGACTCATGCAGATTGGCTGGTGTACTCTCAACTGCAGATTTAATCAGGAGGTAGCGTACCAACTCTAGGGGATTTTAGATCAGTGTGGAGGATTGCATTGGTGCTGTGCCCTGCTGGCATTCACACCAGAAATGCCACACACACACTAGAAATGCCAGGTCTGCTGTTTTAAGAGTCTTTACAACACTCTCTGGTCTGTGTCCATAGGATGGTGCACAGTGTGAAAGCCTGTGCCGGGTGTGTTGCTGTGCTCTTGCTGCACGTGTTGACTTTCAGCTGGTGTCTTTCCCAAAAAGTGTGTGTGTCTGCAGTGGTGGCAGCCTGTCCCTTGGGATGGCCCTCAGCAGCTGGTGCTACAGGGCTTTTATTGCCCAGGAGAGGGTGGGATGATGTTGCATCTGGGTGGGATGTTTGGTGCTGGAAAGGGATGTCAGCTGCAGAGTTACACTAACTTGTCACTCTGGAATGTGTGAGAAGGGAGATGATGGCATCCCGGGGGTCTGTTTTGATAGAAATGGGAAGTGTCAGATGCCAGTACTCTTCTTCTGGCCCAAAAATAAGTGGGGAGTGGTGTATTTCCCTGAACCAACAATCACAAGCCTCTGGATTAATTCCTAGCGTGAGGATTTTTCCCAGGCAGAGCATGTGAGCTGTCAGCTGCTCTCCCTGTCTACTGGTCTCCCCCTAAAAGGTTCTCTTGCAATGAGAGGAATCCTCTATGCCTGGTGTGGTCTGAGTCTCCTCTTTCATACTTTGGTGCAGGAGGGCGTTGGGGACACGCCAGATTCGTATGCCTATGATGGCAACAGGGTGCGCAAGTGGAACGTGACTACTACCAACTATGGCAAAGTGAGTAGCTGTCCCCCAGGAATGGGATGGAGAGGAAGGAGGAGAAAACAGGTGACTCCTTCTGCTCACTGGCTTCTGCTGGGCCTTGTGAAATGCCCTCAGGCCTTCCTCCCTGCTTCAGTCTGTGTGCCAGCACTTGTCTGTACTTTAGGGGTGCTGGATGTGCTGTCTGGGTGCTTTGTTTAGCAGCCCCAGCAGACTGATTCCCAGCCTAGTGCTGCTGTTGGTCTCTGGAAGGCTCTGGTTCTCTGTAGCACATCAGAGCATGGGTCATCGTTGGGATAAATATACATTCCTAGTGCCAGAGGGGAAAAATCACCCCAATCAGGGGTTTTATGTGCAGCTTCCAGAAGTGCCTGACAATGCTGTGAGCTGCTGGGAGAAGGAATTCTCTCTTCTTTAACCCTGAATCAAAAGGAGTTGGTTGGGTTGCAGTCTTTCTTGTGATGTGGGAACAGCCTGCAAGTATGTTTAACCTCTTCTCTCTCTTTCCTGCAGTCCTGGGCAGCAGGAGACATCGTCAGCTGTCTGATAGACCTTGATGAGGGCACCATTGCTTTCTGCTTGTAAGCATCTTTGCTTTGTTTATGTCTGTGTGTAACAGAAAGGTTTCCTCACTGCTCAGCAGATTGCTGAGCCCTATTTCTGCCCTCTCCCCTTTATGTTCCTTGGTAGTTCCGGCGTTTGTTTTTCTGCCTTGTGTTCAGAAACCATCTGAATGGGTTGTTGGGTCTCAGTTCAGTTCAGTTAAAGCATTTGGCAGGAAGATGTTCAAGCTACAAAGTCTTTGTAAAGTTTGCCAGGATTTTAGAGAGAAGGGCATCTCTTGTGATGCTTAATGCCACACTTGGCTTTAATTGATTGCTTTTATGGTCAGTGTAGACCTTGCCTGCCCTAAATTCACAAGGAGCTGTGGAAAGGGTGATAAATCTTCAGTTTCCAGCTCCCATGCACAATGAGAATTGTTCTCTGCAACAAGTCAGTTGAAACTAAGAACTCTTAGATGGTCCATGTCATCTTTTATGGAGGAGTAGATTGAAAGCATTATCCTTGATTGTCATCAACATCAACTAGATGAGGCTAAAAAGTCTCATGCTTTAAAATGTCCTGCTGCTTTAGTTATCTCACAGATTTGGGTTGCCCTTGAAGCTGGGTAAGCTCTGCATGTTGTGGAGACTCCAGTGCTTTCCCCTGCTCATATGAAAATGGGAATGCCCCTGTGCTTCCCGTGGCTGTTACTCAGCAGAGCTGTGACATTTGTGTGTGTGCCAGGTTAAGAGTGACAGGAGGCATGACTGACTGGCGCATCCGTGTTGGCAAGTTGCTGGCAGGGGAATGCAGATATCTGCATTGCCCAGCTGACTGCTCAGACCCCTCCTGCTGGGACTAAAACCTTGTGGGTTTTCCTTCTTTCAGGAATGGCATATCTCTGGGAACTGCCTTTGATAACATCACGAGGGGTGCTGGCATGGCTTATTTCCCTGCCATCAGCCTCTCCTTCAAAGAGTCTGTTGCTTTTAACTTCGGAAGCCGTCCGCTCCGATATCCTTTAGCTGTGGGGAGAGAAGGTCTGAAGGGAGAAGAGCCTGTCCTGAGACATCTTTGGAGGCTCTAGAGTATATGCACCTGACTGCAGTTCACTTTCTGCTGTCAGCACTTGTGTGCAGAGCTGAGTCAAGGAGAGAAGAGCCAGATACCTCCTTAGCTGGAGCAGAACTACAGGACACAAACACAAGTTTCTGAAATGAGAGTTACTTTCAGCTCTGAGTCAGCAGCTGCTGCTACAGCTGGGGGCTGCCTGCTCCCAGACAGTTAGATTCTGCAAAATTCTCGCTCTGCAGTTTTGGAAACCCTAATGGTGCTGAGCCTTTTGGTCACTCGTCTCTTTTGCCTCCCAGCCTTACAGGACCTCTGACATGGTATTAGTGTTGCCTGTTGCTGTGTGAATGCTGAAGCCTGGAGCTGCTGTCAGAGCAGTCCTGGCAATGCCTGTTGATGGCTGTAGTGGGGTCTCCAGCTGGTCTTTGTGATGAGAAAAGTATTTCACGCCCAGCAGAAGTGAAATACTTGCTGCTTGCAGTATTGAGGAAGTGGGAATAAGAGCTTGTGGCTTATCATCCATGTAGAAGGCACTGTGGTTTGAACTGTGGGTACAAAGTAAAGCAGACAGACTTTTCGTTGCACAAACAAAAGAAGTCCCAAAAGGATCAGATTGCATTTTCCCTTAGCACTTCCCTACTTATCCAGTGGAAGGTTACCGGCCCTTGCAAGATCCTCCTGTGGCAGACCTGGTGAAGGCTCGGAAGCTGTTGGGCTACTTGAAGAATGTGATCCATATTGGAATAGATGTGACGGTAGGCTGACATCACTGGCTGGATCTGACGGGCACCATGCTGGGAAATGTAGTTCTGCTCTCCCTGGCACATGCTGCCAGCTCACATGTTTCCATACACTCGAGAGTCTAAATGTTTGCATGCTTTTACATGGGGCATGCATGTCCCTGGAGCTCTTTGCCTTGCAAAATGGGCTTCCTGATAGTTCCAGGACTTAATTTAAATCATACTGGGCTTTGTTCTCAGTCCTGTGAAGTTTCATTGCCAGTATTCAAGAGGTGATGTTTGTTAGGCTCAGAACTGCTGCATTTGATTTTGCACCCTTGAAAGCAGTTTGTTCATATCCTCAGCTTTTTACTGATGTCCTGTTTAGTAATGTGGTGAAATTCTGGCAGGTCTGCCTTGAGTATTGTTTTGGCTGTGGCACTGTTCCCTGGAAACACTGTTTTCCACTAGGATGAGAGATGATGTTTATGCCCAAAGCATAGGGAATGCCATATGCCATGGTCTTGGCTTGAATGGAGGCCTGCTTTGCTAGTTGTCCTCTTCTGTAGGTGTTCCCATTTACAGATTATCATGTAAACTTAAACCTTTCTTTAGAAAAACATTGTCGAAGTGCCCGCATGTGGTTGATGGTGACATCTGGACTGCACTACAGCTTTCCAGAGGAATAGTCCTGGCTTCTTTGGCATTCTAAATTCTCATGTTCAAGGTTTTTACTGCAGTCAGGCATGGGACAGCAGTGGCTGCTCCAGGCCTGTGGACCATTCAGTTGTTGGTGTACAGATGGATTGAGCTGGATCCAAGCCACGTGTATTTCTGAATTTGCCATTGCAGGAGGGGAAGCTGGTGGAGAAAGACACATCCATGTGGCAGCTGCAGGGAGAACCCACAGTGTTGATTACATTAGCTCACATCTTCAATTATTTCTCCCCTCTTATGGTGAGTTTTGCCTGCTGGCTTCTGTCGTGCTTGTTACACCTCTTGTGAGGCAAAGTAAACCCCAGCTTTTGCTGGGAAGTGACTGTGCCATGGAGGAATGTTGACCTGGCTCTCTGTCTGCAGTGCAAGGTGTACCTGGTGGAAGATGTACTCATGACCTTCCTGTTGAGCATCCTTGAGCGAGGAGGGGCAGTGGAGTCCCACCCCCTTATTCAGCAGCTGCTGGATCTCATGTGGCTTCTTATGGAGGTGAGTTGCTAGGGTGCTGGTTCCTCCCTAGGGATCCCAGGGAGATCCTGGGAGGTGCTGAGGACAGGAGCCTTCCCTACAAAATGCTGGTAGTGTTCAGTGTCTTTCTCTTCTTTTCTCTTTGTGGTAGACCACCCTCTCAATTAGTTCATCTGGCTGCTGCTGCACACCCAGGCACTGAGGGTTGAATGCAGACACTGGCAATGAGTTAACCAGGCATTTCTAAGCTTCTCCTACTGCTAAAGGAACTGATGATGGTGAATAACTTCCTGCTTCTGGGAACATCAAATTTATCAATAAGAATAGTCTTCTGCTTGTAATTACTGTGTATTTGACTGTGGAGGTCTTAAGCGCTGCCATGTGCTGAAGAGATCGATCAGAGTGTGCGGGACTGGGGTAGAAGTGTGCAGTGCACTCTCACCATCTCCAGCACTGCTGGGGAAAAGCCTCCTCCAACTTCCTGTCCATGCTGGAGGAGCTTACTCCTTCCTGGGACAGATGTTTGAGGCAGCTGGGAAGCTGCTGCTGCTGGAGTGCTTGGGTGGTTACACAGAGCCAGTCAGTGCCAGCGATCTGCTTGGAGACAGCAAGTCTGCCCTTTGGGGTAACAGTTAACAGATGTGGGCACTGGCCCAGCCAGCTGCCATGAGAAGTTTAATGGAAATATGTCATGACTCCTTCAGGCCCAGCATTTTAGCAGTGAAACCAGACCCTCTGGTAGGACTGCTGTGTTTGTGGAAGAGTTGGCTCTCACCCTGCTGGTTGGCTATGAATTGGATTCAAAAAGACAACTCTTCTATCATCACATTTACATCACATTTACCCATTCTTTCCTTTCTGGGTTGGTTCTGCCAACACTGTGTCTTGGGTAGAGTCAGGGAATAAGAGAACTGGTGACTGCCCATCAAATAGGGCCTGGGACTTTGGGTTTTTGTAGGTGACTTTCGAGTTGGACTTTCTGCAGAAACTTGTTTCTCTGTAGCAAAGCACTGGCACCAACTTCTGCTTGGACTCTCTCCTGTGGAGTCAGAGGGACACTGGGTTCAGAGCACCTGCTTTTTCAGTTCATAAATGAACACTTCCTTCCAAGGTCTCACTCTGGGAGCTATAGCTGTTCCTGACTCCTTGCTGTAGTTCTTCAATGTATTTCTTATTTTCTCAGGAGTATGAAGTGCATGAGTGCCTCAAGCAGCTGCTGATGTCCCTGCTGCGGGCTTACAGGTTCTCTCCCATCATCCCAGACCTGGGATTACAAGTGAGTTTGCACTTCTGAATCCCCAGGAATCTGTGACTAGCCAGCTTCTGTTATGTCCCCTTGTCCAAAGGTACATGATGTTTTGGATTCTGTAGTTGTTTGATCCAAAGATGGCAGTTTTGTCACACTGTAGCTATTGGAGAGTTGTATGTTCTGCAGATGGAGTCACTTTTGCTTCTCCTGTTTTCCTAGATCCACTACCTCCGGCTCACCATTGCAGTCTTGAAGCACGAGAAATCTAGGAAATACCTACTCAGCAATGTTCTGTATCCTTTGTGTCTCCTCCTGTCTCAGTTTTCCCTCAATAATGCAGCCAAGAACACTTAAAGGACCTGTAGGTCCAGGGAGGCAGAAGCCACCCTGTCTTGAGAGGTCATTTCTCAGGTCTCTTCTGCCTGACACCATTCCCCACAAAGTCCTGCTTTGAGAGGAGGGAGCAGTGTTGTATAGTTCACATCCTAGTAACACAGGGGAGCTCATTTCTACCTGACTGACCTCTAATATCCCTAGAGCAAAACCACTCCCAGAGCAGTCCAGCTCTACGGTAGCATTTGGGCAGCTGCTGTGATAGCTGCACGGGGCTTCTCCAGGGAGAAGAGGCCTCTGGATCTTACAGTGGTGGTTTGGAAAGGAGTCTGTCACTACAGCTCTGGAGACACGCCCTGTACCTTTTCCCGTTGTAGCTTCTGTGCTTGCTTTAACTCCAGCACAGCTTCGACGTGCTGCGTTCCGTTGTGTTCTTCTACATAAAGAGCCCGCTGCGTGTGGAGGAGGCAGGTTTGCAGGAGCTCATTCCCACCACGTGGTGGCCAAACCGCTTCACCAAGGAGGTGAGTACGGGCATCTCCATCAAGGAGGCTGAAGAAATGTTGTGGCCTGCCATCTGCATCTTTTTCTGGCTGACGAAGTTGGATGGCCCATGTTTCCGGCTGTGTTAGCACTGGTGGGTCCTACAGAGCTGTGTGAGAGCTGGAGCTTTTGCGTTGCCCTATCATCTTTTTTGTCCCCTTAAAAGGGATGTTTGAGGTGTGATGCTCGGATAGGGGATGGGGGACAGTTTTCTGTGGCAACAGATTTGGAAGGGAACCTCACAATATTTAAGGAATTACTGGGTTGACTGGGGTGTCCTCAAAATGCCATTACTCATTACAAGGCTGGGGGAGACCTGTTTAGGTGTGCTGCCAGCTGCAGTCACACCCCGGCACGTTGTTTCAGGGAGTTGGTGCTCTCCATTTCACATTGTTTAAGGGAGTTTCTGGCAAGACATTTACCCTGTGTAGTGGTCTCCTACTAATCGGTGTCTGTCCCCCAACTAGGGCAAGGAGAATAAGGAGGTGAAGGAGGAGAGTGCTGAGGAGAGATTGAGGCGTCGAGCATATGAAAGAGGCTGCCAGCGGCTCAAGAAACGCATTGAAGGTTTGTGAGGAAGGAGGGAAGTTGCCAAGATCCCACACCTTTTGTGCAGCCAGGAGCTGTTTCCAAATCCCATTCACTACCTGAAGTAGAGCTGTGTTCTTGCCAGGACAGGCCATGGTGCAGAGGTGGGGGCCAGCCATGCTCTTTTCTGATGGCATGTTAGAAGTGCTGGGACCCCGCTGCACAGACCTGCAGCCCCCCACGATGGGGCAGGAGCAAACCTATGCATTGTTTTTAGCTATGGATGAATTTTTTGCTAGGTGGTGGAGGAGAAAATTCTCAGTGGTGGGATTAGCTTTCTGCTGGCACCAGTTCTTCCTGGGCCCCCTGTGCTGGGGAGGGAGCCTTTCTCCTGGGGACAGGGTACTGCAGCTGGGGTTAAGAGGGGTAGTTGCTCTCCAGTGCTTGTTTTGTGATGGCAGACGTGTGTCCCCCTTTTAGTGGTGGAAGGCCTCCAGGTTCAGATTCTGAAGTTGCTGCTGAACAACAAGGACAGAGGAGGGGTAAGTTCTCTGTGGGTCTTTTGTGACAGTATTTTCATGTGATGTGCTTTGTAAAGCGTGGATTTACCACCTGGTTTTCCTTCTGCTAGGGAGAAGCCTCCAGATACATCTTCCTAAACAAATTCCGCAAGTTTCTTCAAGAAAACGCTAGCAACAGAGGGGTAAGTCAGAGGGCCAGCCTTCCTGCAAGCCTGACCCTGAGGGCCCTCTGCACCTTCAGGCTGGGAACTCTGCCCTTCTGGCTGGGTTGCTTCCAGCAGATGATCCACTGAGGTCTACATATGGCAGGGGGTGAGGAGGGGGAGATCTGAGGCCAGAAACCAGGCAGCTTAGATAAGTCCTGTGCAGTGATTCATAGGAAAGTGGTCCTTGGGAAGTCTTAGGTGGGAGCTGAATGTCCTCCTGTAGCCCCTCAGGGAGTGTGGCTGTGGAGTGCTCTGCCACAGTGGGGCTGCTGGCTTTGGCATCCTCCTCACTGCCTGGGTGAGGACTTTTCCTCTGGCCCTGGATCAAGCTGTTGGCCTGAGGCTTTGGGAGGCAGGCATCCGCTGTTGTAGGAAACCCTTTCTTCACCTGCATCCCTGTGTTCATCATCAGCCCCATCTTTCATGATAGAGTGTGTGTTATCCCTCATCCTCTGTCAGACCAGCTTGTTGTTTAAGTGTCCCAAGACTTCCTGGAGGTGGAAACTGCTGCCCACCATCAGGTCTGGGCTCTCTGCCAGAACTGTAAGCTAGAGATGCTAGCAAGGCTGAGAACACAAAATTTCTGCCTGCCCCATGTAGCCCTTTGGACTGAGATGCACTTTCACACCTGCCCTGATGCTGGACTCTCATTCTTGCCCTAGAACTTGACTGTGTTGTGCCCACCAGAGTACATGGTGTGCTTCCTGCACCGGCTCATCGCTGCCCTGCGCTTCTTCTGGGATGGCCACAAGGCAAAGACCCCGGCTGCCCTGAGCAGTGAAGGTGAGGCTTGGGGGAGAGGCTTTGCAGGCTTTTCTGTGGTTGGGACAAGGTTTGCCTCTTGGCAGTGCTTTCCAGGATGTTGGAAATTTTATGTCTCTAACGAGTGCTTGAGCCTTCTGTCACCCTGGGAAGTTCCTGTGTGCAGATATATTCCAGTTAAGATCCAGATCTGAGACTTGCAAAGGAACACCTGTACTGTTTGCTATTCCCCTTGTCTGCTCTGGAGCAGAGTCCACTGTTGACTGTGGGTCCATGGAAGGGCAGCTCAGTGATCCCATTGTCAGAGTTTAGGGGAAGATATTTTTCTGATTTTGAGGTTTCCAAACTGTGGGCTTAAGGGGAAACTAAATCAGTGCCAGGTGCTTTCTCACCCTCAGACCCCACTGTCATTCCCTTTTCTTACTTTGGGCTGACCCTTTCTCTAGACTCAGTAATTGCCTTACTATCCCTGTGGGACAAAGTGGCAGAGCTGGAGTAGGCAGGTGGAGAGCTGCCAAGTTTTCTGATGATCCAGTTTATCCCAGTGACTGTGGCTGGAGGGAGGAAGTGCTGGCAGACTTGTTGTCAATGGCCATTGGTTGCTCCTGTTTCTGCATGGTTCTAATGCTTGCTCTGTTGTGGAAATCACCTCTGCCTTAATAGCCTGTATTTTTATGACAAATAAGGTTGTCCCTGAATGTTAGTCCAGGCTGGCCCCTAGGGTCTACTTTAGGAGGCCTTACATGTCTTTGTGGATCCTGTGCATGGGACTTGTGGAAAAAACCAAATCTCCTCCTCTGTTTTAGAAGCCTATGTCCCTCCTCAACTCTTCTATAATGGGAAGGTGGATTATTTTGACCTTCAGCGACTTGGAGGTCTTCTGTCTCATCTTAAGAAGACTCTGAAAGGTAAGTGCTCTCATTGCCAATACCTGGATCCAGGTCTTGGCTGGAATTCACACAAGACATTCCAGGGAGGGAGCTGTGGGTAATGAATTTTGATTAAATTCAAAGAGAGAAGAGTTGAATTTTAATGAGATACAAGTTACTCTGAAGAAGACACCACTCCTCTTGGGTGGAGTGTCCTTTAAGTTAACAGTTTACTGTTTATATCCCTGAATTAGGCATGTGGCAGTTGGAGGGAGGGGGGTAGTCTGGGAATATCCTGTGGTGTGGTGCTGTTGCTGCAGGGCTGGGAGCAGTCAAAGCACTGACCATTGGCTGGGCTTTGCTGGGTGTGAAGGATGCCCAGGATTTACTTGCAGCACCACTCTGGGCAGGGAGGAGCAGCCCTGTGTATGTACTGTAGCTGTGTGTTTGTGAGCAACACACTATTCTGGTACTAGGCTTCCAAAGCCTGCCTTGTGGAAGGCTTAGAAACCCCTTGCCATTCCCTTGGGCTTGGTTTGTCTCTGGTTTCTGGCTAATGTGGCACTTGCCTTTGACTCAGATGTCTCTTCTCCTTTCCCAGTGTGTTCACAAGATGAGGACCATTTTCTCTGTCTCAGGTTGATCCCTGACTGTTCAAAATTAGATTACTTAGCTTGAGAACCACGTAACCTCCTTTGGTTTCTTACCGAGGTATCCTGGCCAGCTTTAAAGACAGAGCTGTGGGCTAAAGAACACATTCTCCAGGCTTTGTACAGCCTGTATAGCCATCAGCATAGCCTTCCTCTGGGTCTGAGTCTCAGTCCTAGTGACTTAGGGACACATCATGAGACAGCATTGAAGAGCTGGATGCTTAAAAGATGGTCTCAGGCAGAGAGTTGCCATTCCTGCACTAGTCCAATTTAGCCCTGGTGGTTGTCTGGTTCCTCTGTTATCCTATTCGTAGCTGGTAAGACCAGGAGCAGAAATGGGTCCTGGGAGGACAGCACCTGTTGCTGCTTGGTCTCCGTTCTTTTCATAAGGGCAGATCTGTTCCATGTAAGGAAGCTTGGGACAGGTGAGCTTGTTCTGATAGAGCATCCAACTTTTCTGGCTGCTTCTCTACTGCTGAGAAGCAGAAAAGAGGATGAGCCTTCCTCGTGGTAAGTGAAGCGTGACTCCTGCCTTCATGGCTGCTTTGCTGTGCTCTGTGCAGATGACCTGGCTGCAAAAGCCAACATCCTGATCGACCCTGCAGAGCTGCAGGCAGTGACTATGGATGATCTTGATGAAGATGAGGAATCAGCAACATCAGCAGCACAGGTGAGTTGTGTTATTCACCTGCAGGGGCCCTGGTGCTGGGATAGCAAGTTCAGCCTCTGGCTGGAAAGGCTTTGCTTTACAGCAGGGCGGTGCTGGGCCCGGTCTGTAACCAGTCCATGGGCAACCAGATAAACACTTGGATGAGAGTCACTGGAGATCAGCGAGGTCCTGGGTGCACCAAGTTTGAGCAGCAAAATTTTCTGTGCCCTGCTCTCTCACCACCCACTGATCTGAATGTGCTGCCTCCCCTCCATGGCAGCTCTTGGTGCTTGCATTTGGAAAGGTGCAAGACAACTGTAGACAGAGCAGCTTCTTGCTGTGCAGGTCTGCTGCTTGTGCCTGGCATGTGACCTTGGAGGAAGGACTTACCCATTTGCTACCCTGCCTTCTCATCTTCCAGTGGCCACTGGGCATCTGTACCAACATCCTTGCAGGGGCAAGGAAGGAACAGCAGGCAGCCAAACACAGCTGGAACTGTTTCTCCCTTCACTTCCTTTCAGTCCCAGCGCCCCTCTGCCGCCCTGGCCATTGGTGGAGCTCTTGCCAGGCCTGCCTGGCTCAGTTCCCCCACCCTGGGCCGTGCCAACCGGTTCCTGAGCACGGCAGCCGTCAGCCTGATGAACCCGCGGCGGCCCCTGGGCACCCTGGAGAAGATCAAAGTGCTCACGCTGCGCGTGGAGCAGCGCACAAGGGAGGACAGTGAGTACCCCTGCTGTGTGCTGGCATGGCCCAGGTGGGCCCTGGCAGAATGGCATCTTCCAGCTCCCCAGAGGAATGCAGTCTCCTTACTGCCAGCATTGTTCCTTCCCATTCCCAGGGCATGCTGACACCCAAAAGTCCACACCCAAAAGACCCCTCTGCCATCCTGAGCATGGCACTGATGATGTTGTCACCCTCTGCATGTAAGGAGATGCTGCCTTGGTTCCTCCAAACGCAGTGAGACTTTGCAGGAAGGTGGTTCAAAGGCAGCTGTAGTCGCACTTGATCTGAAGACAGACGAGCCAGAGGATGATGTGTGCAGCAGCAGCACTGTTGATGCTGGGGGGTGGACCAGGCAGGCCTCTGAAGCTTGTACAGGGCTTGAGGAAGTGGAATTTGTATGGCCTGGGTCAGTCTGAACAGATCTGACAGGTCAGCCTGATGCAGGCAGCAAGATGAGAATGGTGTGGTAGTACAGTATCTAGTGAATCACATGGGCTGGGAACAGCAGGGCTTTGGCTTCAGAGAGGGGCAGGCAGAAGCTGAGGTGCCGAAATGCCTTGCTGAGAACTTCTTTCCTGTCTTGGGAATGCATCGCAGTTGAAGGCACCCATGGAAATGAGGGTCTCCTACTGGGCAGACCCCCAGAAGAGCCAGACCAGCCCATCACCGAGAACTCCCTCCTGGAAGTCCTGGATGGGATAGTGATGATGTACAACCTCAGTGTCCACCAGCAGCTTGGGAAGGTAAGTGGCACGTGCTCTGCAGGAATCTGTTCCCCCAACCTCCATGCTTCTACACCAGCTCTGTTTTCTGCTTATTTAGTGACTGTATGTGCCCTGTCCTTCTGCCAACCTCCATTGGGGATCTGCTTGCATGCTTGTATGTTTAGGGGAAAAAACTCCTTTATTTATTGTTGAAACCTGCTGCTTTTCAGATGGTTGGTGTGTCAGATGATGTGAATGAATATGCCATGGCACTGAAAGACACAGAGGAAAAAATCAGCCGCTGCCCTAAGAGGGTAAGTGTCTCTGGATTCCCAGCTTCCTTCTCTGGCAAAGCCTCAATATCTGGCAAAAAGGGTGAAGTGCTGCTGCCCAACTGTACCAGCATCTGCATCAGGCCTTGTGGGCTTCAGCTGAGACTGATAAGTGCTTTTTATAGCACTGATTCCCACTCCTTCCACAGAAAGGCTGCTGACCCCTTTCCCCCCCCGCCAGTACTCCCTAGCTAGCCCCAAGGTGGTATATGCTTTTGCATTGTTTGCCCAGCACTGAAAAAGAATGCTATAAATGGCAGTGACATCTGCCCTCACATCTCTGCACTCTTTTCAGAGGAGAGACATCCATGAGGAACTGCTGAAGAGCCAAAAGGTCTTCTCTGAGAAGCTCAACCACCTGAGCCGGCGCCTCGCTTGGATAAATGTCACCATTTATTCAAAGGTGGGCAGGAGCATAACATGAGCAGCTAAAAGGAGACCAGTGAGCCTCTGCATCTCTGCTGCTTGGCTCACATATCAGAGGTGTCATTTTCCTGGTGTTGAAGCAATGTCAATGATCTCTGGGGCTTCTTTTTCCCTTGTTGTGTATCAGAGACTCCTGTCTAGACTTGGCCCCTCTCCTGTACCAGGCTTGGTCCCATAGTTTTTGTTAGGACACAGCCCAGTCTGATCTGAGCTGTGCATGATGCTGTGGGCTTTCCCTTAGGGCACTGCAGACAAAAGTGTGCCGATCAAAGGGAGATTCAGTTCTCAAGACACGTGAGAGGATAGAGGCTACTGTGGACCATTACCCTGAGCTATGCCGTGTGTCACACGGGATCTCACTACTGCAGCTCTTCCTGGAATCTGTGGGATCCAGGTCAAGGGGTTCTTGTTCAGGTGTTCTTCTCTTCTTCACTTGGTTCCCATGCAGAGAGTGTATTCTGCATTTACTAGTGCAGTGGCTATTTGCACAGGTTGTCCCTTTCCCCCCAAATTCACCATTTTCCAGGATAAAAGCTCTGGTCTGTTTTCTCACAAGCAGTTTTTCTGATTTTTTCCTGACTTTCCTTGCCCATTGCCTTGCCCTGTCTCTCTTTGTGGCTTTTGTGTGTCCCAGGATGTAAACAGGGAGGGCAAGAAGAGTTCTTAATGATGAACGTCTGGCAGAGCTGCAGTGGCTGATCCTGAGTCATGAGCTCTTTGCTCTTCCCCTCCTTCCCTCCTGAGCAGAACTGCAAGGCAGAAGCTCTCCAGCTGCATTAGCATAGCCTGTGCTTGCCAGAAAATAATCCTTTCTTTCCAGACTGCTCTGGAAAGGCTGGGGGGCATCATCAGGGTGCACTGCAGGTATCACTGTGCTGGCCCATGCAGAAGCACTATTCATGTCTCTAGATGATCCATTGTCATACTAAACCAGGACTGCAGTGTCACCTTTCCTGATGAATCAGCAGCATCTGGGAGTGAAGGTTACAGCCTTCCCTGTTTGTGGCTTGTGCTGCTATCCTGGCCTGTATGGCCCGCAGGGAAAGCAGGAATGTGCCCTGGGAGCCCAGTGAGCTTGCAGAATGTGGCTGCACTGAGGAGCCTGTGCCTTCAGGGCTCCACCTCACAGTCGTCTCAGGTCCCTGCTTTTTCCCAGTGGAGATATCCATCCAGCAGCTCCTGCATCCCTGGGAATTGTGTGCACTGGAGGGTCACATCTGTATGAGTGTTGCAGGCACTGCTGCTGCTGTTGGAGAGAAAGAGCCTGGTTCTGTCTAGGGGCGAAGTCCTGCTCTGTGCTGAGGTGTCAGAGCACGGCAGAGGCTGCTCCTTCCTTGAGGGAATTAGCCACTTGGTTTATTCTGAGCCAAGGGATTCAAAGTTAGAATAAAAGGGAGTGCTACAGCTTAAAAACACTGTTAGTTTTAAAACACATAATTCTGCCTTCAAAACATCCCTGTGGGAATTACAGCTTATTTTATTACAACACTGTATTTATCTATCTCATTGGCTAATCACATCTTTGTATCCTTCTGGTGTAGGCTTTCTTCTAGCTTGGCAATACCTGAAATGATGTTTGAGGTTATCAAGTCTTAATAAAGCCAAATACAGCTTTTTTAATCTTAATGTTGTTCTGCACAGTTGCTTTTTATCTCGAAAGTAACAGTTTGGCTGAGATGTGAGTCAGTGTTGAGAAAAAGATGTCTGTTAGTCAGTTTAGTTGATTTGTACTAGTTCAGCCTAATTTACGGAATAAACCCATGAAGATCTCCCAAAGGTGGTAACAACATACTTTAGAAAAGCCATTAAGCAAATGAAACGTCTTATCTGCACCTCTGATTTTAATTTTTTCTTAAATTAGAAGTGTAACCCTTCTCCATCTATTTTTATGCAAGTGGCTATTGCTTATGCTGTTTCTTGGCATTGCAGGATCTGAAATAATACTTCCTCTTTTTATGGCTTTGGTGGCGCCCATTTTTATAGCTTAAAGTTATGTAGATGCCCTTAAATTTCCTGGTTTTAATTTAGGACCCTCTGATTTTTGTTTAGAGAGACAAGAGGCTGATGTTCCTCAGGACAGTAAATCCGGTTGAATGGCTGGCACAGAACCTGAAAGGCTGTGGCTGCCTATTGCAAAGATCTGAGTTGGTGTGAGCTTTCAGCCTGTTCCCATTTAATCCCTACAATGGACCAGCTTTCTTTCCAGCAGATTTTTGGAAAGTGCTAGTGTCTGCTTTCCTTCAGGGAAAGGATTCAGCAGTCTCCTTGAAATCAAAATTCACGTGCTTGTTTGCCAGGCCTGTGTGGTTGCATATGCCCTGGTAAGGAGTAGTGCTTGGAGGGTCTCAAGGCCTGGTGAGACAAAACCATCACACTGGTGAGGGTTGTGCTCTGAGCTTGTGGTTGGTGTAGAGACCTCTGATTGTTTCTTCCAGCTGCTGCTTCTGTGGCTTTATGGAAAGAGCAAATGGCACAGATCTGCTTGCTGAACTTAGAGCAGTAAGATGTCTGAGCAGCATCTCCAGTATGGGGATGTTTCTGAGGTCTGAGTGTGGTGCTGGTTGTTGTTTCTCCAAAGAGAAGCCGTCAGCTGAATGGGAACTGTGTTCTTTCTGGGCAGGAGAAGATGCAGGATATCTACTGGCTGCTGCGAGTGTGCATCCGCACCATCGAGCACGGGGACAGGACGGGCTCGCTTTTCGCTTTCATGCCGGAATTCTACCTCAGCGTGGCTATGAACAGCTACAGTGCACTCAAGAACTACTTCAGCCCTGTCAACAGCATGGAGGAGCTCCCAGGTGATGGGGTGGGGACAGCTTCCTGATTCTGGCCTGATAAAATCTAAAGCAAGCCACATCCTTACGGTGAAGCAGTAGTTGGGCATCTTCCTTTCTGTGTCCGTTCCTGGTTGTGATGTGCTGCACCAGAGCACTGCCTGACCTGTGGTCACTGTGCTCAGGTAGGGAGCCCATGCCTTGTCTGAAGGTGTCACAGGGCTGGCTGTAGTAAAAATCACTGGCTGCTATGGTTTGTGTTTCCAGGGAGGTATTAGGAATGGGCTGGGGTGCTGTAAGATGTGATTGCTTCAGCAATTTCTACCACGGCCTTCTGTTTTCTGGGTGGGAGAGGATGTGCCATGAGTGCAGAAATTGGGTCTGCTTTCAAATTCCCCTGGGATTTGGAGATGTTCCTATGGAGATGACAACCCACTTGATGCCAAAAGTCTGTGTTTAGGTGGATTCCATCTGTGCACATTCTGTGCTTTCCTGGCTAAATGACCTCGCTGAGCTCTTAGCAAATAGTTCCGTGCTTTCCAGAGCCCATGAAGGCAAGAAAAGCTTCTATTCCCACCAACAGGACATAGCTGAAGTGTTCAAATCCATAAGTGGGGGCTGTGCCTGCTGTTTGGGCAGAATTGAGCAGTAGCAGATTTCTACAGGGCCTGCAGGCTAGACATGGCTTTTCTGCATAGACCTAGGGTGTTCTTTGTGTGCACCACGCACCTCTTGCTTGCCATCCAACTCAATTGCATAGTTTTATCTTTCCCTGGATAACTATTTCAGACTCTGCAGACTGAGGTGAGTGGCTCTTCTGGAGGTGAATGTGTCTTCCCAGCTGTTTTGACAACTAGACACACAACTAAGCTGCAGTTAGCTGTAGCAGAAATTCATTCCATGGCCTGTGCCATGTCCATGGAAGCACTGGGACTGCAGGGCTGCCCCTCAGGCCGTTGCCATGACCCTGCTCCCTCCTTCTCTTGCAGGCTATGAAGAGACCCTGATGCGCCTCGCTGCCATCCTGGCCAAGCATTTTGCTGACTCAAGGATTGTGGGCACAGGTAAGGCTGCATTCCTCTGCTTTGGGGTGATAATGTCACAGATCTGGCCAGTGCCACTGCCAGTTGCTCACCAAGCTTCTGTTGGGATCTGTCTACTGAATCTTTTGAGTGCTTATGCCTCCACATTCAAAGTAAGGTTGGGCATTGTCCTTGTCCTGCGTGTTGCAGGGGTGGATACATGACCTAGGACACCCTTTTGAGAGCAGGACTCATGTCCCAGTTACCTCCATGTCCAGTCTGGGGTTATTCCTTAGCTGCTCTAGCCTAAGCATGCTCTCCATGTCAGCAGGGACAACGTGCCTCTACATGAGGGCCAGTCCCTCCTGGCCACTGGCATTCAGGTGCTCCCTGATGTGCTGTGTGTCCTTGGGTGCCTGGCCTAGTCCCTTCTCATTCCTCCTCAGACATCCGGGACTCCCTGATGCAGGCGTTGGCCAGCTACGTCTGCTACCCGCACTCGCTGCGTGCTGTAGAGAGGATCCCAGAAGAGCAGTAAGTGCTGCCCTGCCTGTTCCCGGGGAGCTGGGGCAGGGCTGGGGTGGTGGCAGGGCTGGGTGAGGGAGCAGGAGGGCTGCCAAGCACCAGTGAGGGTCCACAAGTTGCAGCAGAGTGGTGGAGTTGATTTGGGAGCCTTCTGGCACCCTTACACCAGTGGTTTTGCTCTGCCCCAGCTCCACAGGTCCTACTGTGTGTCCTGTTCAATCCTCTGTTCCCAAACCCTGTGGGCTGACCTGTGTCCTTGTCTGGCAGGCGGATCTCCATGATGAAAAACCTCCTGGCTCCCTATGAGCAGCGACCCTGGGCACAGACCAACTGGATCCTCGTCAGGCTGTGGCGGGTGAGCATCCTGCAGCCCTGCCCCTCTCAGCACCTGGGGCTGCTGGGACACTGAGCATTTCACTCTCCAGTAGCAGCAAAACTGTTTTTCAACCTCTAAGATCTTTCCTGACCTCTTTTGCCAGGGCTGTGGCTTTGGGTACAGATACACACGGCTCCCACACCTGCTGAAAACCAAGCCTGAGGATGCCAGCCTCCCCAGCCTGCAGAGTGAGTGGGGCAGGGATGGGCACTCAGGGCTGTGGTGGGTGGTGAGGGAGGACCAGCCTCTTCCTTAGCAGCTGTCCCTACTATGGGCCAGGCCAGCTGTTGGGATAGCTGCCAAAGTAGGGTGTTCCTGGCCAAATATCCAGGCCTGGTTTTTACAGCCTGGCCATCCCCAGCCTCTCTACTGATGATTCTTGCATGCCAGATGGAGAGTTAGATCCATCATAAATAGGGGGTCTGCCCTCCAAAGGAGAGAAGAGAGGCCCAGGACTGCATCCTTACCAGAGTTTTACCCTGAGAGAAGGCTCTGTGATGTGCACAGTGAAAAGCTGCTGTGGGGAAGAGTTGTCATGTTTGCCAAGCCCTGGTACCCTGTGAGAGGGAGAGGGTGCCCAGGGAGACAGGGCACTGGATAAGTTTGCAAGCAGAGGGTGTTTTATCCTGGCATCTCTCAGAGCCTGGCAGAGCCTGTCCTGCCTTTGGCACTACATTTTGGTTCTCAGCACTGTCACTGGGATGAGGGGTTTCTCAGCTCTAGTGTGGCTGAGGAAGATGTGGGGAGGAGAAGTTGCCTTTCTTGAGCTGAAGAGTATGTCCCCAGCTTTACCTCCACAGGTTCTGGGCCTGTATGGATACATTCCTGATCCCCCTCTGCTGTAGAAAAGGCTTTGTGCCAGACTTCGCTTCTGGAGAGCTGCACAGGGATGGGGGACAGAAGGGCAGGTGGCACATGGAGGTGTATGCTGAGCCCCATCCAGGAAGCTGCCTGTCTGTTCTAACAGCACTCTTGTTCTCTTTTCTCTCTCCTGCTCTTGGTGCCCAGGAGATCTCTCTGTTGCTAGTTTCCAGAGTAAGTTTGTTGTGTGACCCTCTCTTGTCTGGTGGAGTAGCTTTAGAGAGCTCCCTGCTTCCCCTCTTCTGCCTAGAGAGACCCTTCTTTGTAGGCAGAGAGCTTCACAAATGAGTGTTTTCATCAGTTCCATCCCTGCGAGAAGCCAGGGGGGCTGTGCCCATGTGTCAGTGTCTGAGGCTGCATCATGGACTTGCTCTTGCACCTGTTTTGCCAGCGTTACCTCTGGGGTCAGAGCCCTGCTGGAGGCTGTGCCAGCCTTGGGTTCCTCTCATCCTTGGAGGCCGATGGAGAAGCCCTGGCACACATGCAGGAGGGACCTTGTGGCTGTCCCCTCACCCTCCTACTGCACAACCAAGATATGGAGTGGCTGTCACCAGTCCTGTGGGGTGGTAATCGAGCTCGCCCCATCCCGGGGAGCTCTGGGGCAGGAACAGTTCCTCAGCTGTTGAGGCCTTGCTCCACACATCGTGTGGCTCCGCACAGTCTGAGCCCGGAGTGGGCCGTGCTGGCTACTGGAGACTTACTCTTGGGAGGGCTATTTTAAGGCTCAGCCAAATCAATAATGAATGCTGATTTAATTGAAGAGGGACAGGGGACTCAGAGGTGTCCTTGAGATGCTGCCCAGAGAAGGAGGAGGAGATGACCCCCCCTCCCCTTCACACCCATCTGTCTTCACCTTGTTGCAATTTGAGCACAGCAGAGACAATGGGACAAACTGCTGAGCTAAGGAAATCCCCATTTGTCTGGGTCTGCTGCTGCAGGCCAGTCTGAATGTGGGCAAATGCCTCTTCTCTGGTGCTCCAGCTTTGTCCTGCTTTTGGGATGCTTCCTTGGAAGACTCTGCACAGGTGGGGAAGGTTTGCTCGTGCTGCCTCACAACATCCATGAAGCACAAAGAGCACAGAGCACCTGGTCTCCGCTGCCTTTTGCCTGTGCTCACCGCAGGTGAGCAGTGGATGCTGCTGCCTGGCTTAGCCCAAGAGGGGCAGAGGCTCAGAGAGGCCATTCGTGTCCCTGCTTGTTCCCAGAGTTACTCCTCAGCTCCCGTGCAAGCAGAGCTCTGCCTCAGTTTGGCTCCTGAGAGCAGATGGGGCTGCGTTCAGAGCTGAGGTAGTTGTGCTCAGTGGGTGCCGCAGGGACCTGTTTTGCTTTCACCATGGCTTGTAGGCAAGGCCAGGTGCTGTCCTGGCACGCACAGCAGGAGCAGCAGCAGTGGCTCCATGCTGGGCCCAGCCTGGCTTGGAAAAGCAAGAGCTGCAGGGTGGCTTCATGTTGTATCACAGGGCTCCTCTGCCCCAGGCCTTCTGCCCATGCACCCATCAGGTGGTAGAGGGAGCGTAGGTGGGACCATGAGATAATCGAGCTGAGATGTTGTGCAACATGGGCCAGAGAGTTCACCCACATCCCCTTCCCAAATTGCCTAAGCTAAAGAGAACGTTCAGGAGGAGATCCCGCCTTGATCTGACAACGCCAAAAGCATCAAATGGTAGTAGCTGAACTGTCTGAGCCCTTCGGATGATGATTGCTTGTCCTCAGAAGTCCATCACTTATGATTCCTGATGGAAATCACAGAATCATAGAATGATTTGGGTTGGAAGAAGCCTTAATGCTCATATTGTTCCAACCCCTTGCCATGGGTAGGGATGCTTTCCACTAGATCAGGTTGCTTCAAGCCCCATCCAACCTGGCTTTAAACACTTCCAGGGATGGGGCATCCATAACTTCTCTGGGCAACCTGTGCCAGGGCCTCACCACCCTCACAATAAAGAATTTTTTCCTGATATCTAATCTAAACCTGCTGTCTCTCATGAGAATGAAACCATTCCTTCATACCTAACCTCACCTTCTGTCTTCTACTGCTGCTGCTCTGCCTTTTTCTGCTTTACAGTATTTTATTCTTCAGAAGCACTTGTGTACCAGGGTAAACTCATTTTTTGGTCTTTTTCAGTGGTAAAATACGTGTGGCCTCTGTGCCTTATTCAGAAGGGGTTTTGCTTTTCTGAGCCCTGTGGGGTGTTCACCCTCGCCATGTTTTTAGCAGCCCCAGAGGTTTTGGTGTCATGCTGGTGGGAACCCTCCCTGATGTGCTGGTCATGGAGCCAGAACTCGCATTAGCTGGTTTGCCAGGGCTTTGCTTTGGAGGCACATATGGATCCCAGGAGCACTGGGCCATTCTGATGCCTCACACTCAGCCTTATGGATGTCTCATCCCCCAAATGCTGCCTGCTTTCCTTCTGCCTCGCCCTGCAGCCTTCCTTTTGGTTCTCTCTAAATGCATCTCTGAATGGGCGCACTGACATGGATTCACAGATACATCTGGATCCTTTCAAAAACTCAGATTAGTGTTGGGTGGAGCTGCTTTGCTTCTGAATCTGGTCCATTTGGGGTTTTCCCCTTCTGTGCTCAAGCTCTACTGTAAATGCTGCTGTGTCCAGAGACCCCCTCGGGCTGCTGACCAAGAAGTCTCACAATTAGCCCTGTTATAAATCTTGCTGGGTCATTAGCAAACTATAAAAGTACATAATTACCTTCCTGTAATGAAAGTGTGTGACCCTCCTTCTTTACCATTATCTAGTAGGAGCACTTATTGAAGGCTTCCACTTCGCCTGCTTTATTAATTTTTAACTCTCTCTAATAATGGGCTTCTGCTACTGTTAGACTTTCTGCCATTACTACTTCTATTAAATAATCCTGCTATATTTTTTTCCTATAGTTGAAAAAACTTCATATTACCATGGTCAGTCGAGGATGGTTTTTATGTCTTCTCCATCTATTACCCCTTTTCTCCTTGTTTTTGCCTACCACTGGCTATGTTTGATTAGGTTCACTTTACCTCTTACATTTTAACTTACTGTCTTTGCTTCATCATGCTCTCAGTGGCCCTTTTAACCCAGGTGTTTGCTGGAGCCCTGGAGCTTTCTGGCTCCCTAATAATCTTCTTAAAGAGCTCTGTTTTTATTCACTGGTTCCCCTACCTAGATTTTCTTTTCCTCTATTTTGTTTATATTTTTGCAGGGAAGTTTTTGTTGTGGAAACATTGGATGTATCTATAACCCCTTGGTTCCACGCTCTGTCACCCACATTAAATGTATTGAGGTCAGAATTTCTGGCCTTGAAAAACTGCCAATTTCTGTTCCAGTGACTGATGTTTATCTGTCATAACGAAGGCTAAGCCAAGATTGAGTGGCTTTTGTATTAGGGAGGTACAAATTTTAGAAGCATTATTGACTTACTAGTTCCAGCATCAAGAAAGTAACCCCATCACTGAGTATCCACAGACTCCCTGTGAAGTGACATCCCTGCCTGCAGTGGCACATAAGGGATGTGTGATTGCCCAGGAGGGCAGTGGTAACTGACGTGGGTGGGAATGTCCCAGCAAAGGTGAACATACTGCAAATAAAGATGAACACAGCACCAGGACTGGGTTTTGGATACCAGTAATGATTACCTCACCTGGGAATTCATGCAAGGGATGAAGATGGTTTTGTTGTATTCCAGGGCTTGCACCTTATGTTGCTTTCAAAGAGTAGCAGTGATCGCAGCATCTTTGGATTCAGAATCCTCTTGGGATCAACAAAAGCCAAGGAAATCACTATTTCTTGGTGTTAGCTTTAAAACCTTCAATAAACCTATTTACCTGTGGAGAGGGTTGACAAAAGTTTTTAAGTCATAGTCTGGCACAGTCTGCCAGCAGCAGGGAAAGCATTTAAGAACCCAGAATTGTAGGTTTGGAGCAAACTCACACCACTCATTGAAAAAAGACCATGAGGAAATAGTCATTGGCGAAAAATCAGGATAAAGCAAGTTATTACAAGCATAGGAGTGTCCTTCAAAAAACCAAAGCTGCCTTCAAATGAGGTAAACTCTGGCTGGGCAGTTCATCCTGAGGTCTGTCCTGACTTGCAATGTTGGTAAAAGAGGCTTTGGCAAGAGACCAGCTGGACAACATGCAGAGCTCTTCCATGAGGAGTGGTGATCCCTGCCTAGAACTGCTTTGGTACTTAAAGGCTGGAAAGGGAGTAATACATCAGCAGTTTTGGTAAAAAGCACTTTCTACACACTGAAGGGAGGCTGGGGAAAAGAAGGCACAAAGAACTTAACGCTGCAAAAAGACCTTCAAATTCTGAATGACTGGGAGAATGTCATGGATGGAATTCAGCGTCACCAAGTGTAGAGTGGTGAAGTAAGAGTGTGCTGTGCCCCTTCATCCATCACTGACAGAGAAGACAAGGTGTGCTCCAGCATTGATTCCTGGGCTTCTCCATTTGTGCCTCAGGACAAAATTCAGGTTCTTGAGGGTTATCCTTGAACTGGCATCCTATTGTAATCTTTTAGAGAAGAGCAGCTTGGTGTGCAGTCCAAGGAACAAATTACACAGAAGGAATTATGAGGAAAGCAAAACAGAACAAAACCAAAACCACATTATGCCTTTGTGCAAATCTGCCATGCACTTGTGGTTTGGATGCTGCATGTGCTTCTGATTCCACCTCTGCAAAGAAAACCTGGAAGAGATGTTGGGCTTCAGGAAGGGCTGGTGAAAGGGACAAAGATGGGACAGTTTCAGTGTGAGAAACTGCACTAGCTTGGGCTGATCCTGTTTAAAAGACTGTTGTGAAGGTCTGGAATCACAGCTAGCTGGAGGAAGTGACTGGAGAGGAGAATCTTGCTGTCTCTACCACCAGAAGGAAGGGGTTGCAGAGAATAAATATTAACAAATAAAGCGAGTAGTAGCCAAGCGCCAATCCAAATTCCTCCTGCTACACACAGCTGAACTGTGGAATGTTGCTCTGGGACATGTTTAATGCCAAAGGCTTACACAGTGTGTCAGAGGACACTGGGCAAGAAATCCCCAGAGGACCAATAAATATGTAAAAAGGATGTCTGGCTTGGCCAGTCCCTGAGGCACGTGTAGCCCGAAGGCTGGGGTGGGACTAGGACATCAAAGACATTTGTTTTGATGAAACCCCTCCCAAAAATGAGCTTTTAGGCAGGATCAAAGCCAGGGCACCAGCCTGCCTGGGGTGATTATGCACTGTGAGATTCAGCTCGTGTCCTCCATAATAACAGAAGTTCATTGCACTTGCTAGTGGGTATTCACAGAATAATTTATCCTGTTCCCATTTCAGATGACGGTCTCCTGTCATCTGTCTCTGGCTTTACTAATCCCAGCTAACAATCTGCCTGTAGTTACGCCTTGCTTCTTGATCCCTAGGGATGTGATGGAAGTTGTCTTGTGTCTGCTTTGCCCATGCTGGCCCTTCGAGTAGGCTGCAACCCCAGAGAACTTCTGCAGTCGCAGCACAGCTTGTTCCTCTGGGCATGGCAGTCCTGGTGCTGCCAGAGTTTCCACCTGCTCTTTCTAATAGCTTCTAGTGGAGGAAAATGTAGGTAGATTGGGGTTTTTCCCAATAGCTGGTAAATCTGCTCAAGCTTTTTCTTTCCAAGTCCTGAATTTTGGGTTGAACTCCAGTACCCATCCCTTGTAGTGCTGAATGTTTTGTGAGCCTCTTGCAGACAGTGGGTCCTTCTGCTGGTGAGAAGCATCTGTCCCTTTTGTGCCCCCTTCCTTTCGCTGCCCATCCATGGGGGCTGGTGTCCCACACAGCCCTGACTGTGTTTTCCAGCTGCTGGGTCTGACCTCATCTGTAATCTTGATAGTGAGGAAGCCCAGAAATGCCATGTAACCAAGGGGATGTGTCTGTGCTCGGGTTGAACCTGGCTGGGGAGTGTGGGCAGCTCTGCCTGAGGGCAGAACCAGCCTCAGCTCCATACAGAAGCCTCTTGGGGTGGGATTTACTGGATACCTTCCTCTCCAGATGCAGGCAGATGGGCACAGCCATGTGAGGCCAGGGTGGCTGTGCTGGCTCTGGGCAGCTGGTGCCACACTGGTATCAGGAGCAATTAGTGCTGAGCTGACCATGGGCCTCTGCAGAGCTGAGCAGGAGGGATGCTGAGCTGCAGGGCAGTGCTCCTGTACACGTGGGCAGCAGCGAGCATGGAGGGCTCTTCCCTGTTTAATTCAGGCTGGCATTGCAAAGAAGTGCTTGGAGGCCCAACAGGAGCAATCGCTGCTCAGAACAGTCCTTGTGCCAGCTCCCAGTGCCCTGCTGTCTCTGCTTACTCTAAGGCACAAGCCAACATTTCCCAAGCCCAGGACTGGTCTCTCAGCCTGCCCTTGCCCCTCACTCCTGGCTGCCCTGGGACCAGGCCACTGAAGCTGTCACTGTCTGGTTTCAGAGCCGTGTCCATCCACCTTGCTGCAGCGGCACATGGCAGACCTGCTCCGCAGCGACCGCGACCTGGCCCCCAGCTTCCTCAACAGTGTCCTGAACCAGCTGAACTGGGCGTTCTCTGAGTTCATCGGCATGATTCAGGAGGTGGGTGTGCACCAGAGCTGTGGGATGCGGCACTCAGTGGGTGCTGTGTCCTGCACGCAGCAAGGCTCAAGGCACAACTCACTGGGCTGGGGATCGCGGCTCTCCTTTTGGGAAGGGGCACCTTTTTAAGCTGTCTCCATTGCCTGGCAGATCCAGCAGGCAGCAGAGCGCCTGGAGAGGAACTTTGTGGACAGCCGCCAGCTGAAGGTGTGTGCCACCTGCTTTGACCTGTCAGTGAGTCTGCTCAGGGTGCTGGAAATGACCGTCACGCTGGCGCCGGAGATCTTCCTGGACTGGAATCGCCCGTCGTCAGAGCTGCTGCTTCGGAGGCTTGCCCAGGTATCATCCTGTGTGAAGAAACAGCATCTGGAGGGCCATGAGGACCCCTCTGCCCTCTCTCCAGATGTGTGGTGAACTGGGGGCTCCTGCTGCAAGTGCTTTAGTACCTAGAGCTGCTGTGGAACAAGTGGTGCTCCCTAAAATCTCTACACATCAACTGCTCCCCTCCTTTGCAACTGGTCTGGTCGCAGCTGATTCCTACCTCTACTGGGAGGGAGGGGGACAGCTGCTTAAATCTTCTTTATGAGGGGCCAGTAAATGCTGAATTCTCCTGTGACAAGCAGTGTCATGAAGTCTGGCGAGGAGGTGTGGTACATCTGGGTTAGGAGCTCTGGAGAGCATAGCTGGTTTCACAGGGCACGCACTCCAGTGTTTGGGCAGGCATCTTGGTCCTTTATCCCTCAGTCCTAGAACGTGGTAAAAAATGTCTCCATTTTCCTGCCACAGTGACTGGGACAGCCCCATTCCAACTCACAACATCCCTTAGTCTCCAGTAAATTAGTTTCTTCTCTAAAGCATGAGCAATCCTGGAAAGCGCTGAGGGCAGGCTGCCCTCGTACAAGCTGGACTGGTGGAGAGCAGTCAGATGTACATTAGCAGTACCCCAAAGGCTGAGACTCAGGGCTCTGAGCAGATGAAACAAAGCAAGGGGTAGTGGGATCTGATACCATAATCATGAGGGAAGTGCTCAGCTGGGTGAGGAGGAGAGTGAGGGGCCCTTAGCAGGTGACGTAGGCAAGCTGGGGAACGTGCAGCAGAGAGTGGAGTGCTGCAGCTTCCTCCTTGCTGTCTGGTGCTGTTGTGAAGCCGTGCCCCACCACTGACCATGCCCACAGAGGGGTGCTGTGTTCTGCTGTTGTGCATTGGGGCGCCAGGAAGAGGGATGCTGCATTTGAGAGATGGTGCTCAGCTTGCAGCGGTTATGTCAGGCCTGGAGCGGTCCCCATTCCTCCCACTGGGGGGTTGGGTGAGAGCTAATGGTGGCTAATTAAGTGTCTTCACAGCTGATTCCATCTCTGCAGATTGCTCTCTGCACTCACCCTGTGCTTCAGAGCTGGTAGGCCCATCCTGCTGCCAGCTCCAGGCAGGGCAGGACCTGGACTGTGCTTCACCCTGCTGACATTGCTTTTGCCCACAGCTGCCAGCTCACTCTTTACAGGCTGTGGCTGTCCTGGGGACTATACCTTCTCCTTGCCAGGAGCTTTTATCTGCAGAAGTAGCTTGGCTTCTGTAGGTGGGAATTCAGATTTAGGTGGAAGGCACTGACATTCAGGTGTCTTTACCTCAGAGTGACCCTTCCCTGGGTGGTTTTGGTCTAGTACAACCACTGTATGTGGTACCACTCCTTCCATGCCAGGGCCAAGCTAGGTGTGTGTTGTGAGCCTCCCTCTGTGCATCCACCAGCTCTCAGGCACTGAGCCTGTACTGTAAGGACATGCTGCCCCAAAGCTCTTTGGATGCTGCTCACAGGAAGGCCCATCCAGGACATAAAAACCCTCTCTGCTTTTCCCTACACAGCTGTTGAACCAGGTGCTGAACCGTGTGACAGCTGAAAGGAACTTGTTTGACAGAGTGGTCAACCTCCGTCTGCCGGGTGAGTCCACTCTCCACGGAAAACGTGCTGGGAGCATGCCCTTGGGAAGGGAGGGATGGCTTGTACCAAAGGGCAGTGCAGAGCTGCATGGGATCAGACCTCAGACCTGCCCTGCTCTGCCTGTCACACAGTGGCAGAAGCTCTTACCTTTCTCTTTTGCTTCCATAGGGCTGGAGAGTGTGGACCATTACCCAATCCTGGTGGCTGTGACAGGGATACTGGTCCGGCTGCTGGTGGACACTGATGTTCAGGGGTGAGCGGCTTTTGCCTTCCAAAGCACGGGCTATCTGTGTGTGGCACTGCTCTGGGTGCTACAGTGGGGCCATGGGAGGTGTTGCAGGAGCAGCATGGGGTGTGGGGACTAAAGCGAGGTGAAGCTGATGTGTGTGCAGCAGGCAGAAACCAAAGAGCCACATTCCCTGGAGAAGCTGCATCCCAGTGCTACTGCTGGGTGCAAAGCCCCTTGCTGTGGTGGTGGAAAACCCTTGTGAGAGGTGGCTGTGAGATGTTGTACTGAGAGCACGTGTACTCCTTCCTCCTTGGGATGGGGTCTGGCACTGTGTGACAGGACAGCTGCTGTTGGAAGTTGTGGGTGCTGCGTGTGATGGAGCTGTGCTGGCGTGGTGACACACACAAAGTGCTGCAGCACACAGTGATGGCTGGAAGGAAGCTCATTGAAGCTCCTTCACCCTGGACTCCTCTCAGGAATGCATCAGAATGTGTGCAGAGCTCTCTGGCTGCCCAGACAGGTGCCACAAAGGTGAGACAAGTCTTCTCCAGTCACTTGGGTGATGCTGATTTTAAGATGAAACAAATCTTGTCTTTATGGTAGCCAATTATTCAGAGAGGCAGCACTGGGGGAGTGATGTGGCTGGACAAAGCCACAGCTTTGTGTATCTGTGTCTGCTTGTACCGAGTCCTGCAAAATAGACTTGTGCTGACACTGACGCCCTGCCTTTGCTGTCTCCCAGTGTCATATGCAGGTGCCTTGCCTGGTCACTGTGTGCTGTAGGACTGCTGTAGGACTGTAGGAGATGGGGCTCTTCTGTCTGTGCTGTAGATCCTGCTTTTTTCATGTCCGGAGAACACAATAGTCTCTGGCTTTGCAGAGAGCAGAGTCCCATCTGGCCGAGCGGCTCAGCCCTGCAGCCAGTCTTTCAGCTTCTTCTCTCAAGGACTCAAAGATATACACAAATATATCTAATTATAACCTGCCTCCTGTGGCTGCTGCACCAGTCTCACAGCCCCCAGTGTGACAGTGCCAAAACCTGGGCTCAAGGTCATTGATCAGTGGCCTTTCTGGGCTGTGAACAGAGGTGGATTTTGCTCACCCCCAGAACCTTGCTCCATGGAAAGGGCAAACGTCATGAATTTGATGCCACAACTAGACACTTCTTCCTGAAGGGAAGGGGGAGGTGATAAAACAGTTCCCTGTCATGCCAGGATGAGAAGTCCTTCCCTGCCTGTCTCTCCCTTGAACATCTCTCCCAGGCCAGGTCGCTTGTCAGGTCAAAATGGAGAAGGGTTGTCCCTCAGTTTATCAAACTCCAAAGAGTGCTGGGGAGATGGTATCAGTCACATCCTTCCTAGGCTGCAGGGAGTCCTGGGGAGACAGAAAGCTTCCAGACTCTGTCCTTTCCCTGAAAAGCCCGTTGTGCTTTGGGTTTGTGAATTCCAGGCAGCCAGTGTCATCACCAAGTGGCACTGTCCCCTGTGTGCCAACAGCATCCTTCATGCCTTGGGCTGCTCCATTACAAACCAGAGGCACTGTGCTCTAGGGAAGTGGCAAGTCTCTGATGTTCAAGGGCTTTGTAGTCATTTCCCTGAGCACTGGAAAGGAGAAATAAATGCAAAATAGTAGAATGATGCATGAAAAGCATCGTGTCCTTAAGGTGGACCTAACTGAGCGGGAGAAGCAGAAGGCGGAATAGGAGGAAGCCCAGGTAAAAATATCCATAAACCAGAATTCTTCTGCGTGATTTTGCAAAGCCGTGCACTAAACCTGAGGTTTGATACGTCAGTGATCTATAAAAGGCAAGCAAATGTTGCAGGGGAGCCATTGAGGTCAATCAAGACAAAAGAACCAAGGGAGGTGGCTTGGAGACCCTGCACTGCTGCCTGAGCAGAGGGGGGGGTGGCAGAGATCAAAGGCAGAGTATGTCATGGGGAAGGGAGAACTGAGCCCCCACCCTCTTGGCAGTGCTCTGAATTGAGGACTGGGTGTTGCACCCCACTCACAGAGTGCTTCTGCTCCGTGCAGCCACATGGAGCAGTGGCAAACAGAGATGGGATGGAGAAAACCAGCAGGTGTGAGAGGAACCACTGGGGCTTTTCTGCTGCCTGCATTCCTCAAGGGCTCAGGCCTGGTTTCGTGCTCTGTCCAAGGCACCATCACCACAGGGTGCTGAAACCTGGAGGTGCAGTCACCCAAAACCCAGAGAGATGGTGCGTATCAACAATGCCTGGCCCAGAGCACAGCATTGGGAAGCATCTGTCTCCAGGTGAAGAAGAGGAATGGAACAGGAGAATTCAAACCTTCCTCGGGTCTGTACATTCCCATGGGAGATGATTGCCATGGCTGAAGAGATTTAAAGGGTCCTGTATGTAACCAGGCTCTCCAGAGCAGACCTGTTTATGTGAACTCATGTGTAGACAGCTTTTCTTTTTCCTTTCTTCCTCTCAGTGCAGCAAGCAGGATAACAGGACAGGCTTTTGTCCTTCCCCAGAAGGACTCTGCCTGGGCAGTGCTGAAAGCTTGTAGAAATCTCTTCCAGGTCCCATTTGGTAACTCCCAGATTGCCAGAAATCATTAGCAGAGAGATTTTCCAACCCACATTTGCATGTAGGAGCATCCCTGTTGGAATTGCCAGGGACAGGGCGACCCTGGCTGGTTCCCTGTGAGGAGGCTGTGCCCCAGAGAAGGAGGACAGGGACAGGACCTTGGGAGACTTCCTTGGTTTGGCTGTGTTTTTTCTGGTTGCCTCTAACCCAGCAAGCAGACGCTGTGCCAGGCACTTGGTTGGAAGGTGCTGCAAACATCTGGGCCATAGGGAGCGGGCTCATCTGGTAGTGAAGGAATGAAGTCCTGTTTATGGGGTGAGAACATTGCAGTGGGAAAGGAAGTAAGTAAGTAGAGCCAGAGCCCTGCCAACTCATCCAGTTGTGTTACCAGGCTGCAATCAGATGCCTCAGTTGATCCATCTTTTGCTGTAGTCCCTGGATGGAGCAGGCTGTGCTTTTGAGAGAGCAGAGGTGCATTTCCTTGCTGGGTCAGGCAGGACAGGCTGGTGCTGCTCATGGTGAGCCAAAGCTTCAGTGCCTCCTCCCAGCCCTTGGGTCTGAGAGCTGTTGGGCAGCACTGGGGAGTCTCAGGGGCTGGCAGGGCCGAGGGCAGGGATGTCCCTTTGCTCCCTCTGCCAGCCTTAATGACTGAGCAGGGAGGAGAGGGAAGGCAGGATCTGCCAGGCTGAGCCAGGAGCTGGGCTGAATCCATGCCACAGACCCTGGCTGTCTTCAGGCAATATCATCCTCCCGTTTGTCGGCTTGCTAAATAATTGAGCAGATTTTCTATTAAGCCTCTATCAGAGTGAGCTAATGGAGCGGCGTTGGCCAGAGCTGGTGTCAGGATCCTGGCGAGAGCGAGTGGCAGGGGAAGGGGTGAGGCCCAGAGGTGAGGCTGTGGTCGCCTGTGTGTGCAGGCATGCTGTAATCAGGATGGGCTTTGTGGGAAGTGAGTGGCCATCCCAGAGTGGAGATGAGCTGTGTTCTGTCAGGGCAGGGCCACTGCTCTGCTCCTTGGGCTTCCCCCGTACTCCCTCCATCCCTTCAGAGGCAGGGAGGTGATGCTGTCGGGGTGAGGAGAGGGCTGGGGCACATGCAAGGAGCCAGTGAACCAATCTGTACAGGACAAGTCCTAAAGAGCCTTCAAGGTGCTTCTCCCAAGGACTTCTGCATGAAGGACGGAGAGAACAGAAGGAAAAGCACTGTGCTCACCGGGAACATGGTGGTACCAGCCATCAGAGCACAGAACGGGGATCCTGGACCAGAAACAACCATGCTGAGCCAGTGGGATGCTGAACAGGAGCCAGTGGGACCTGCCAGAAGCAGCACTGAGCTGGTGTGATGTTGGGATATTTCTGTCTGGATCTCTGGACTCTTCTCCTTTGCAAACTACAGGTGGGAGCAGAGAGATGGGCTGGGAGGAGACAAAGAGGTGCCCAGGGCAGAAGTAATGTACTGGTGAGCAGAAGGGTGAGGAGGCACAAGACTGGGTGGAAGAGGAAGGCTAAGAAGACTGCTCAGTTGCTAAATGAACAAATGCTAAATCCCCAGGGTTTTGGGATGACCTCCGCTTGAAAGATCAGAAGATCCCAGCCTGCAGGTTCCTAAACAGCCTGGCCACCCACCTGTGTGCTCGAGTGCTGCTGGGACCCTGGGGGCTTGGCTGCTCCTGTGGACATGGTAGTTTTCTGCATAGTTCCAATAAAACTTTGTAATTACTGATCCCTTAAACACTAATGCTCTCTCAACAGTGTTGGTGAGCAGGTTGTGGTGGAAGGAGGGGCAGGAGTAGACATTTCATGGACCAGTCTAAAGGAGTCCTTGGTACCTCACTCTAAAGACTCAGAAAATGGGTGGTACTCCAGTTTTGCAGTGTGTAACATCGGGGTGAGTGTGAGCCAGAGCACGGAAGAATTATTAGCTCTGGCCTAGGTTTTGTGGTTGAAAAAGTACTGTGGTCAGTGTTTTTACAAGCTGCCAGCTGCAAGTGCTGCATCCTGAGTGATGGGACTGCCAGGGCTGGGCTCTCGCAGCCCCTCTGGGCTGTCAGGCACATGCTGGGAGGCTGGAGCAGGCCTTGTGCTGGTCAGCACCAGGCTTTGCTGATTTGAGCTCTCTGGAAAACTGTGAGCATCATAAGGAAAGGATCCAGGCCCCCGCCGTGTTCATCATGTGTTCATCCTTGGTGACAGGAGGACAGGATGGGACTGAGATTCACTGCACCCTTGTTGTCCTAGCTGAGGTGTGAGGTGCCAGGGGAGACAGGAGTCAGTGTTGGACACTGGTCCCCAAAGCTGGTCCTTATCCCTGCACACGCTGGCACAGGTCCCTGTGTGCCAGGGCCACCAAGCTTTGTGCTGACCCATTACTTTACCCTGCAGAGTCAAGGAACAGGAGGGAGGTGTGGCACAGAGCCAGGGGTGTAATGGTAGAGATGGCTGCCAAGAGAGGACAGTGTATTCCTTGGGGAACATCCATTAGGTTTCTCAACTCCTGCCTGTCAGAGAGGCTTTGCTCCTGTCTGTTCTTCCTTGCTGAGATGTTCTGCCTTTCAGGCTGCCTAATGAACTGCTTCGACAGTCCAAACCGCCTTCCAGTGCTCATTTGGATCAGCAATGTGGTGTGGGATCCTTTCTGAGCATCAGGAATGTGTGAAAAGCAGCAGCAGGACTTTCCTGGGTAAAGGCAGTGGGATCCCTTGAGGGCAGCACGGATACAAACCTGAGAGAGCAAGCCTCAGCTTTCCTGCAGAGATAGGAGAATTGCAGCCAGCCTAGAGGAACTCTCCTGGGCTTTTTCAGGCTGGTGTGGCCCTGAAAAAGCCCCTGGGAGCTTTTCTGACACTCCTGAGCTTTCCCCAAGCTTCAGTCATTATCCTCAGCGGAGGATGCCAGTTTGCAGGAGCACTAATGCCTGGGAAGCTGGTGTTGGCAGTGGAGAAGGGGAAGATGTTCGAGGAGACAGACAAGGATGGTAAGGCAATAAGGGGTGGGTAACACCCACTCCTGGTGCTGGGGCCCAGAGCAGCACTTTGTCTTTCCTTCTGGAGGAAGATGTGGTGCTTAGATGTGGCACATGCTCTGGCATGGGCTTCGCACTGTCTCAGCAGATCAGGTCACACTTGGATCAGTGCCCTTGACTGGTTTGGGCCTGGGTGCAGTCAGCTGCATCTCTTCTCTTTCCCAGACATTCCCAGGTCAAATTCAAACCTTCCTTCCCATGTCGTCCCTGCCTGGGTGCAAGGCCAGGGGTGATGGCAGCACCTCAGCTCCACCCTCAAGGTGCCACTCACCTCTGTGTCTGACACCGACGCACCCCATCACCCCCTGGCAGCCCCCGGTGTGGCCGGCACGGCGTCCTGGGCCCATCAGGACACTGTGCTAACGTGAGGTGACAGGGCCAGCGGTGGCGGGTGTGGGGAGCGAGGGCACAGGCCAGCGGGGCCTGTCACTGTGCATCCGTCACCTCCGCCAGCCGCGGGCCACGGATCGCACGGAGCTGTGCAAGGTCACTGTAAGGAGCGGTGCTGGGAGGCTGGGCTGGCTCAGGAGAGCTGCTCTCCCAAACACTCTCCCCTCCTTGGATGGCGTGGGGGGGATGGTTTTAGCAATTTATTTGGGCGTAAAGTCGAGTTTTTGCTGGGATAAAAGCGGCTTGTTTCCTGGCCGAAGAAGTCGAAGGATGTGTGCTAATGTGGTCCCAATGCCACAGGGTTTTACCCTCCCACCAGTCACAGGGCTGCCAGCAGCTTTTGGGACCAGGGTGCTCAGCCGTGGGAGGGGCTGCAGGTCTCAGAAGGATCCTGGTCCTAGTGGTGGCTGAGCTGTGCTCCTGCCCACAGGGTAGCCCCAGCCTCTCCTGTGCTGTATGTGATGGCCACATGCTCCTGCTCCAGCTGTGGATGGGATGCTGGTGACTGGCAGATGGGTAGGATACCCTTATCCATCTGTGGGATCAGACAGGTATTTTGGAGGGGGCAGAACCACTCCCTGTTTCAGTAAGAGGCAAGGGTGGATGCCAGGGAAGGCAGTGCAGGTGACACAAGTGGGGGGGCTCCATCTGCAGGGAGCACCAGGACTAAGCCAAAAGCAGGGCCAATCCCATCCCTAGCAGTGCCTTTCCCCTGTATCTAAACCCTGCTTGTTCCTTTCAGGGTCTCGACATGCCCTCGTGTCAGTTGGTGCTGCTCCTTCCCCAGCTCCGAAGCATCATTTTGGGGTCCTGCCCTCCCAAGGACAAACCACTGGCCACCAGCACATTTAACTCCCTTGCCAAGGCCACCTGAAGGCCATTTGATGGGAACAGAGGCTGCCAATCCAGTGCAGATTGCCTGGCTCTGTGTGCTGGGCCTGCAGGAATTCAGGGCTCCCTCAGATCTCAGCCTCCCACCGCTGTGTCCGTGAGCTGCGGGGTGGCTGCACACTGCTGCAAGGGCAAGGAGACACTCAGCCCAGTGTGAGCTTAAAAAAATAGGCATTTTTATTCCAGTGGAACTAGAGAATTACGACCCAGGAGAGGGGAGGATTACTCACATTTATCGATAGGCTGATTAGGTTACTGCCTAAATAGCTGTGCTTGAGCAGCGCGTGTCCGCCTCAAGGAGAAGCAGCGAAGGAGCGCGTGGTGCATCGGAGACCTCAGTGTCCTTGGTGGCACGGAGAGCTCTGAGCAATGCGGGCTGGGGCGCTGTGTCTCGTCACCTAATCCTGCTTTGACGATTTACAGCTTCTCGGGAAGCAAAAGCTTGTAAGGTTTGCTTGGCTGCATGGCTGGTCAGGCGCTGAGCTCCATCCCTCCTGCGTGGACATGTTTGGGGAGAGGGTGTGTACCCCCCACATGTGATGGGGTCACAGTCCCCTGCTCCCAGCCATGGCATATTGATGGGGACCGCCATGGGCTGGGAGAGGATGGTGGCATCACCATTCTTGAGGGTCCTGGCATGAGCCAGGACAGTGTCCCACTTGTCACAGCTATCCCTTGACCTGGTCTGTGGTAGTGGTGTCAGGTTGGGCATCTCATGCCTGGGGATATGGCAGACCCCCAGTTCTGGTGTTACATTAGGGAGGGTGGGTGCCCAAATGAAGGGGCGTTTCTCCAGCATGCTGGGTTCATCAGTGTTACCCTTGTGCTAACACGGCCATTGCCAGTGGATTATGCAGGGTGCTTTTGCTGGGCACCAATGTGCCCATGGCCCAGAACCCACCAGGAGCCCATGGCTGAAGCGGTTGTGGGTGATGTCAATCACTCCCGTGGGTCGTGGTCAAGCCAGGAATTCAGGATGCCCAATAATCCTGTTCTAGCAGTGATGGAGGAGACCAGCTCTTGGGAGGCCTCAGATCTGCTCCCAGCTCTCTCCCACTAAGACACAATGGGAGTGTCAGAAAAGACAGAGCTGATGGACTCTGAGTCTGACTTGAGCTGCAGGACCTTGAGGTGTTTGGGGTCAGGGAAGTCCTCGCCGAGGGCCAGGCGGATCTTGCCGTTCTGTGTCTCCCTGATGGGCTCAAGGAAGACAACATGTTTGTTGGCACTGGCCTTGCGGTTTGGCCCATCGGTGGCAGGAGGAGTGGTGCTGAGGATGGAGGACTGGGCGCTGCACTCCTGCGGGGGGCTGAGCGGGGCCGGCTTCTTGCAGCAGCCCAGGCAGCGGCACGGCGTGAGGTACAAGTAGATGATCACCAGCAGCAGGCTCACAATGCAGCCCAGCAGGGTTGTGAGGCCAGTGCTGAAGGTCTCCTCAGCTGGCTTGGGGTAGAGGACGGTCACGTTGAACTCGCACATCCTGCTGAAGTTGTAGGGGCTGTTCATGGCCAAGCCTACGTAGACCCCCGAGAGCCAGGGCTTGGCTACAGCGATCCTCAGGCTGCCGTTGCGATAGACCTCCAGGGAGTGATTGCTGTTCCCAGGGTGTTTGATGGGCTCGTGGTTAGGGGTGATCCACATGTAGGTGGTGGTTGATTGCGGCAGGCTGGTGTTACAGGTGAGCAGGATGGGCTGGCCCACCATCACCTCCAAGTGCGAGAGGTCTGTGTCTTTGGTGCTCGCCGAGCAGTTCTCAAACATGTGGCTGTGTTTGAGAAACTTGATCAGGGACCGGGGCACGTTGTCAGACACCTTGCAGGTGTGTTCCTCAAAGAAATCTTTCACAGAGCTGAAACCTTGCTGATTCCAGCGCTGGAGCATCAGGTAGAGGGGGCAGCTGCACCTGATGGGGTTGTTGTGCAGATACAAGCCATTGCCGATGTTTTCGGGCAGAGCTGCCAGCACCTCCACGGGGATGCTGCTCAGGCTGTTGGAGGAGAGGTCCAGCGTGCGCAGGTTGTAGATTCCCAGCCCCTGCACTGCATGGAAGGGGAAGGTGGTCAGGTTGTTCCAGCTTAGGTAGACTTTCCGCAGACCACTCAGCTTGGCAAAGGCGTTTTCATCAACCCGCGTGATGCGGTTGTTGTAGAGCAGCAGCTCCTCCAGGCTCACCAGCGCCTCGAAATAGTGCGTCTCCACGGCGTGCAGGTAGTTGGAGGACATGTCCAGGTGCCGCAGGAAGGAGGCATTGTGGAAAGCCCGCGGAGAAAGGTTCCGAATCTGGTTGTGGCTGATGTGAAGGGCCTCGAGGTGCGGGAGGGCGGCCAGCCAGCGGTCGTGGAGTTGGGTGAGGGCGTTGTGGCTGAGGTCCAGCGTGGTGGTGGTGGGCGGCAGTGCCTGGGGCACCCGCAGCAGCATCTGCCGGCTGCAGCTCAGTAGGTCGGAGGTGCAGATGCAGGCGGCAGGGCAGCGGTGGGGCTGTGGGGAGGCTCGGGGAGCGCGCAGCTGGAGCAGCAGCAGGAACAGCTTTGCCACCCGCGGCCAGAGCGGGTCCACGGGCACCGGCGAGGACATTGTGGTGAGCAGAAGCCTCTGTACAGCCCGGCGGCACAGCCAGGCTCAATGAGACGCGAGAGAAAATCTGCCGCCGTCTCCCTTCTCGCCCCCAGTGCCGGCTTGGCTCTCTGCTAAGCATCCACAGACGCCCTTCTGCACCCCGCGAAAGAGGATCCCGATTCTAGCCGTGGGGCTTGAAAAGACCTACGGGGCGGCATTGCCGTGCTCGGCTCTGCCGCGGCTCACCCTAGGCTGCCTCGTACCTGTGCTCCGGCCGGCCGGGGGCTGCCGGGGGTCGGGCGGGAGCCGGCGATCAGCATCAGGGGGCTGAGGCGCTCGGGCGCTCCGGGGCTGTGTGTCCGGCTGGGCGGGCGCCTCGCTGCCTCCTGGAGCTGCTCATCCCTAGAGTGCGAAGTTTCTCAGGGCTCAGCGCCGCCGGGGCACATCCGCACGCTGCAGCCTCCGGGAGCCCCGTCCGGCTCCCTCCCGGGCAGCATCTCCGGGAGCCGGGCGCGCTCCGGGAGCGCGGTCCCGCTCCTGCCCCTATTTACGCGCGGGCGGTGCGCGGCGAGGGGGCCGGGCGGGATCCCATTGGCCCCGGCGCGGGGAGTGGTGGCCGCGGCGGTGGCCCTGGCCCGGTCCCTGGCCCCGTCCCTCGCCGTGGCCCTCCCTGCGAGTGGGCAGAGCGATGCGCAGCCAGCACCGACCCCGCGCGGTCGCTTGTCCCCAGGGGAGCTCAGGACCACTTCGGCCGTAGCGGTGTGCAGCCGCCGGAGAGCCGCGACCGGCTGCGATCCGTGCAGCGGCTGCTCCGCCACTGCCCAGCCTCTGGCAGAATGCTGGAACAAACCCGCCACCTCTGGGAGCCCCTCGTGTCCCATCCTGCACCTGGGCTGGGAGTGGGGATGGCGGTCACCCCCCGGTGCTGCTTCTCTCCCAGCCGTGGTTCTTCCCTCTGCCCTCGTCCTCGGCACCCCCACGAGCTGGGGACCCCCCGGCACCTCCGGCCTTGGGGTGAGCAGGGGGCCTGAGCTCGGCAGGGTCCCCAGGGCAGAGGGGGTGCCGCGGGCTGCTGGGGGGAAGGAGTGGCCATAGGGTGAAGGACACGCAGGAATGTCATTATCCAGAGCTCGGGCGGTTAGTGGGAAGAGGAGAGCTGGGGAATTGGTTTCCATTAGGGCAGCAAAAAGCTAATTTGGCGGCTGCGGCTGCTGCGAGTCAAGGGGCTGTTAACCCCCTGTGCCCCGGCTCAGCCTGTGCTGAATGGCTGCTCCCTTGCCCCTCCTGCCGCTGGAGCAGCTCTGCTTGCCCCTGGGGCGGCCACGGAGCCAGCTCTGCTCCTTGCCAAGGGCTGTTACCAGGCTGCGGCACTGGTGCCCGATGGAGACACTCATTAAGGCGACCTTCATCTGTCCTGGCTGTCCCCACTGAAGCCAGGGAGAGCCACGACTTCTCCCTCCTGCCTTTTGTGGGGGGACCTGCTTGCCCTGAGGGCACGCTGAGCTGTCCCCTTGGTGCAGGCGGGTCCCAGCCCCTGGCATGAGGCTCTGCGGAGGATCTCACCCGAGGTGCTGTGACCGAGGGCAGCACTGGCTGCTTCAGCTGCCCTGCAGCAACCCAGGCTCAGGCACTGGCCCGAGGGCTGCAGCCTCAGCAAGTGCTGAAGCACCACATCGATCCCGGAGCCTCTGAGTCAGGGTGGCAGAGGAGGAGGAGGATGGCTGCTGCTCTTTGGCTGCATTTGAGCACATTCCCCTGGGCTGAGGGGACACCAGCTGGGGATACTGGTGTGCGATACTGGGTTGTCTGTGGTCTGAGGTCTGTGTCCCTTGGCAGGACCGAGCGTGCGACCGCGGTGCTGCTGGCGGATCCCTGCTTCCAGCTGCGCTCCATCCAGTACCTGCTGGGCCACGCTGAGCCCTCGGCCCTGGCAGCGGCTGCCCCGGCTACGGACAAGCGCCACTTCTCCCTGCACACCTGTAAGTGTTGGCCCTGCGCTGGGAGCTGGGCTGTGCTCACCACCCGCCACAGCTGGGGAGGGAGGAATGGGGCTGCTGGTGTCTGTGTCCCCTGCAACATGTCCCAGCCCTTTTAGTCCTGGGGGCAGGTGTCTGTGCCCTCCTCCACCACCCCAGCAGTAGCACTTTGGATGGGAATGTATCCAGTGCCAGCCAGTAATTCTGCCCTTCTCAGTGCCCAGTGCTCCCTGTCCTGGCTGGTCCCTACGAGCAGCCGCAGCCCCCCGTGCATCACTCAGCAGCCTCAGGGCAGCCTGAGGGTCCCACCCACCCCACACACGCCCAGTTTGCCCCCCCAGACACAGAGTATATCAGTGCTGAGGAGCTGGCAAAGGTGGAAAAGATGCTGAACCATCTGAGTGAGGAGTCCAAGCAGGCGGCTGCTACCACACTGGTGAGTTCTCCCCCTGCCCCAGCCCTGTCCCAGTCCTCAACAGCAGGCCTGGGACATGGGGCTTTGGCTACCACTGCTAACTGCCTGGTAAACCCCCACAGCCCACCAGTGAGGAAGACCTGTGCCCCATCTGCTACGCACACCCCATCTCGGCCATCTTCAGGCCCTGCTCCCACAAGTCATGCAAGTGAGTAGCTCCCATGCCATGTCTGACCTCCACCAGGATGACTTCCAGCCCCTGGCCCTGCCCTGTGCCATGTGGATGGGGGCTGATGCTCTTTCCTCCTCTGTCCCAGAGCCTGCATCAACCAGCACCTGATGAACAACAAGGACTGCTTCTTCTGTAAGGCCACCATCACGGGGGTGGATGACTTCACCAAGCCAGCCAGCTCCTAGGGCCCAGCCCCACACCACGGGCTCCCTCAGCTGAGCAGGGCAGCCCCCCCACCCCACGCTGGCTTCTCCCCAATCGCTTGCCCTGCTCAAGGCTGTGGGACCCTCCCTCACCCAGAGGGTCAGGACCCAGCACGGGGCAGCAGTGTGGGGTGGGAGGGCTGCAGGGTGGGAGAGGCCGGTGCCCAGCAGCCTCTCTGCCCCATGGGCCGTTCTCAGGGAGGGGAGCCTGAGGCCTCAGCTCTGCGGCAGCACTGGGAACACACAGCAGTCCCGGGGCCAGGGCAGGGGGGCTGGGCTGGGCGTTCGGGCTGTTAACTTGCCCCTGGCTGGGGGCTGACTTCATGAAAAGCAGCATTAAATTATTCTTCCTTATGTGGTGCCCTGAAAGAGGGGAAGGGGAAGCCAGGCCAGCCCTGGTGAGTGACCCGGTGTTGGGGCCGCACTCAGGTGATGCTTAACAGTAAATGGAAATATAAATATTTAATCCAAGGATAGCTGGGAGCGCAGGGCCTGCTGGGGCTGCTACATGATGATGCGTGGCTCTGGCACAGACTCGGCGATGGATTTGTGTGGCAGCACATTGGCCCCGTTGAGGTAGAGCTCGTCGTTGACGATGACATCCTCGCCCAGCACAGTCACGTTCTCCATGCGCACCTGCCCAGAAAGGCCCGGTCACATCCCTGGGCTCGGGGCCCAGTGCCAGGCTCCTGCTCCTGCCTGCAGGGACCACATCCCTGCAGCCGCAGCCCGAGGAGGTGGGAGGGCAAGAGCTGAGTCCCGATCCCCTGCAGGGACACCCACGTCCTCACCCACTGCCCCACGGAGCAGCTCCAGCCCACGATGCAGGACTCCAGCCAGGAATGGGACCGGATGCGGGCCCCTTCCAGCACAGTGCAGCGTTTGATGCGTACCCCGTCCTCCACCACCACACCTGCCCCGATTGTCACATTGGGGCCGATGACACAGTTTGCCCCAATCTTGGCACTGGGGTCCTGGAAGGAAGAGGGGCCATAACAGGGTCAGGAGGGCAGACAGCTCTTGACATAGCCCATGCCACTTGGCCAGCCAGGGAAGAGGGCACAGCTTGAGGATGGCAGCGAGGACAGCAGTGGGACAATGCAGAGAGCTCATGATGTGCCCAGGGCTGGTGTCCTGGGGGCTGGCACTTACCACCAGCACATTCCCTACGACACCAGGCCCCGAGTGCAGCTTCTCGGGGTGCTGAGCCCGTAGCGCCTGCAGGTACATGCACATGCCCGTAAGGAAGTCCTTTGGCTGCCCAATGTCCATCCAAAAGCCTGTGGGGACAGAGCCACGGTGACAGCCCCCAGCGTGAGGGTGGCAGTGCAGGCAAGACCCCTGATGCTGCCTGCACTGGACACAGGGCCTTACCCTGCAGCTCCATGGCGTAGAGCTGCCCATCCTGTGCCATGGCTGGGAAGATCTCCTTCTCGATGGAGGTGGGGCGCAGCTGCGAGGACGGGGTGCAGGGCTGAGCAGGGGACACAGACCCCCAGCCTGGCCCAGCGTGGCACCCTGCCTCGTACCTGGATGCGTTGCAGGATGCCAGGGCTAAATATGTAGAGCCCAGCATTGATCTTATTGGACACAAAGACGCGCGGCTTCTCCACGAAGCGGCAGATGCGGCCGGTGTCGGCCTCACACACCACCACGCCGTACTTGGCCGGCTCTTCCACGCGGGTCACCACCAGCGAGCCCTCGCCGCCGTGCTGCCGGTGGAAACGGGCCAGCGCCGCGAAGGGGAACTCGCAGATCACGTCGCTGTTGAGGACAAAGAAGGGCTCCCCGTCCTCGGCCAGCAGGTCCCGCGCCAGCGCCAGCGGCCCCGCTGCGCGCCCGTGAGTGACGCCGCAGGGACGTGGTGAGCCCAGGTCCTGCTGGCCTCACCTCTGCCCGTCCCAGAGCCCCTCCCAAGTCCCCAGGCCCTCTGGATCCTCACCCGGCCCGCTGTCCCTGGTCCTGCCCATGTCCATCCTGGCATATCCCTCCCGATGCCCCTGCTCCTCCCGGCCGTACCCATCCATAGTCATGGTGTCCCACTCCCGGTGTTCTCCACCCCCACCCATCTATACCCACCCTAATGCCCACGGTGCCCCCCTCCCAACGTCCCTAGCCCTGCCGTACCCATCCCGGTATCCCCCCAGCATCCGCCCTGCTGTCCCCAGACTTCCTCCATCCCGCCTGCGCCCGCCCCCCAGCCCCAAGCCCTTGCCGGAATCCTACCTGTGCCCAGCGGCTCCTTCTCGTGGGACATGGAGATGCGGATGCCGAGCTGCGGGCACAAGGTGAGCGGCGGGACAGGCCGGGTTGCGGGGAGAGGCGGGGGGAGGCGGAAGGGCCCTTACCCGTTGTTCTTGCTCCCGCATGGCGGCTTCCAGCGCGTCCGACATGTAGCTCACCGCCAGCACCACATGGCTGACGCCCGCCTGCGGGAGCGCGGGTCAGCCGGCGGCGGGGCGGCCCCCGTGCCCCCCGCGCCCCGCGCCCCCACCTGCCGGAGAGCCTCCAGCTGGTGGAGCAGCACCGCCTTGTTGCAGAACTCCACCAGCGGCTTCGGCCGGCTCAGGGTCAGCGGCCGCAGCCGCGTCCCGAAGCCGCCAACCAGGATCAGCGCCCGCATCCCGCGCGTCCCGCGTCCCGCGTCCCACGCCAGCGCCCGCAGCGACACGTCAGCGCCGGGCGCACCGGGCGCGTCACCGCCCCGCCCGCCCCGACACAGCGCCCGCCCCGACACAGCGCCAGCCCGGGCCCCGCCTCCCGCCGGGTCCTACCGCCCGCCCGGGCCCCGCCTCCCGGCCCCGTAACACCGCCCGCCCGGGTCCTACCGCCCGCCCGGCTCTCAGTGCCCGCCCCGCACACTCCTCCGCCCGCCCGGGTCCCATCGCTGTATGGCCAGGTCGTTGCTGCAGCCACCGCACCCTGCCCGGAGCTGGAGCTCCCTCGGCACGCAGCAGCGACGAGGCGACCCCGATGAGAAGAGAGCAGCGGCACGGCAGCACCGGGCGGGGACATTCACCCGAGCCCCCCACCCCCGTCCCCGGGCTCAGACGGTGGGAGAGGCAGGCACGGCACACCGCGGACAAAAACAGATCCTTTAATGGTTTTTGGTTCTCTGTGAAGCACAAACCGGGTGGTTATTCATGTAAAAACAAACGGGGCCAAGGCTATGTACAAGCTGTGGAGTGCCACCGTGGTGGTCCGAAGGGGAGCGGGGGAAAGGCAGCTCCCACTGAGCGCCGGCAGCGTGGCCCGTCCGTCACGGCCCAGTGAGGTGGGGAAGGGCAGGAATGAGCGCGGGGGGACAGCAGGAGGCTCTCCAGGATCTGCGGCCTGGCCGAGCACAACCCGCGGGGACAAGGACATGCAGAGGTGGGTGGTGATGGGCTACGCTGGGGCAGGACCAGGGAATATACGGCTGTCGTGGGTACCTACACCCCAGCACTCACCCAGCCTCCCTCGCTCCTGCAAACCTGTTCCCTGAAAATCCTGCGAGTCCTGGCACGGTAGGGACCAGCAGGAGCGATGAAGTAACCCAGTGCAGAGCAGCGTGCCATGGATAAAGGTCCTTGTCCAGGGGGTGGCAGGGGAGCAGTGGCTTGGGCAAGCTTTGAGGAGCTGGGAGACAGGCAGAGAAAGCGGACAGCTCTCCTGTCCCCTTCCACACCAGTGCCACGGACCTGTGCCTGCTGTGGCAGCGAGGCCGAGCAGCTGCGCGTTGCGAGCGGCCTCTGCACACATGGAGTCGGCACACATGCGACATGCGAGTATTCCCCTAACAAACTTTCCTGAAGTAATTTAAAAAAACCCCGACCCCAACCCTGGCCTTGTGGGTACACAGGGTAATGGTAATGCCATGGAACGAAGTCAGTGAGAGCAGGAGAGAGCAGCCAGGGCCCCAGCACAAAAACAGGAGCTGAGGTGGAGCAGGGTACGGTCCGGTACCACCAGGCCACAGTATCAAACACTAATTCCTCATCAAAGGAGGCTGGAGGACATTTATTTTGGGAAAGACTGACTCCATGAAGCAAAGCTGAACAGTCAGGCAGTGGTGCTGAACAGTCAAGACAGTGGCACTCACTGCTCAGCTAGGTCACCCTGCATCTGGCCCCTGCAGGCCCTCAGCGAGGAGACGGGGATCAGCCCTAAGCCTCAGCCTCCCCTTCCACCACCCCCAGACCTGATGGACGAGCAGGGCCTGGGGGCAGAGGGTCCCCGGGGGAAGAGGGCAGCTTTGTGCTAGAGGGACGTACTCTGTACTTTACAGGAGGGGAAGGGTTGAAATGGTCCAAAATGCCCCGCTGCACAGCTGGGGTCATGTTAACTGCTACAGATAGTATTGCTAGCCCACGAGCTGAGTGCTTGCAAGTCAGTGGTCCAGGGCAGAGTCACTCCTGCAGAGCCCTGTGCCTGCCCATGCCATGCCACCAGGGAGCGAGCAGACCCCAGGCTCGAGCACAGCTCCAGGTGTGTGGCATTCCCTCCCAGCCACAGCTCTGCCAGGGGTTGCATTTGGTCATTTCATTTCCGTGTTTGGGGTGGCTACTCACAGTGCCCAAACAGCAGAAAAAGGCAGCATCAAAAGCAAAGCCCCATCGGCAAAACCCAGGGCAGAGCCAGCGACACCGAACACAGGGACCAGCATCTGACTTCTCACCAGTGGCCCCACAGACGCTGCCAACCGTTAGGCAAGCGCCCTTTCCAAATAACTCAGGAGAAATTCAAAGGGGAGGCTCCTGAGGCAGGAGGCGCCTGAGGCAGGAGGCTCCTTGCACCAGAGCTCCAGCCTCGTGAAGAGCCCTCTCTCTCCCCTATGTCCAGGTCCTCCCTCCAGAACGCACATGTGATGAGCGAAGAACCAGAACACCTGACACCCAGCAGGCACCTACAGAGCCTCCTCCAGAAGGCAGAGCGAGTGTGGTCAGAACTGTCTGGTCAGCACGAGGAGTTCTTCCATCCTGCCTCACCTCAGCTCTTCTATCCAAGTACATTTTAAAAACAATGGAGCAATACAGTTATTTAAAACCAAATTTGTCTGTGTTTTTCCTGTGGTAGTAGGTGGTCTTGTCTGCTCCTGCCACCAGGACAAGAATAAGAGGCCACAGCCCAGGGCTACTGGTTTTCCTCACGCATCTGTTCCATGATGTTGATGAGGCTTTCCAGCCCGAACACGTAGCCCATGTCAGGTCCGTCGTGCACAGTGGGGTCGTCACGAAACCCTTTGAATGTGCTGTGTGCAAAGTCAATCATGCGCACGTCCACCTTGGGCTGGGCCGAGGAGCCGGGCTCTGAGCTGCCGCCGTCCTGGAGGCTCTCCGGGACAGAGCTGTCCACCCGCTTCAGGCGCGCCTCCGGCCGCCGCTCCCCCAACATCCCCGCCCGGCTGTCCTTCCCGTCGTAGATGATGAGGAGAGAGCTGGAGTAGAAGCGGTAGGAGGCCTGTCTCTCCAAAACCGCCTTCAGGCTCCGCAGTTTGGCCAGGACAGGCTCAAAGAGGTCCTTGCGCAGCTCAATGCCGTTGTGGAGATACTGGTAGAGGGCATTGCGGAAGCCTTCGATGGAAAGGCCGCGGCCATAGTATTTATTCCTGCATAAGTAATGCCCTGTGTCCAGCTGATAGACCTGGAACACCAAAGGAAATGCACATCAAGTGGGAGCAACAGGCTAAGCCCTGAGCTGTCCTGCACTGACAGGGCAGGGGGAACTCATCCTGTCCCCCTTATGATTGGAGCAGGAACAAGACGCAGCTCTGGCCATTCCCTGAATCCCAAAGCTCATGGGAGCAGCCCAGGGGCATACTCAGGATGCCTGAGCATCAGTCCTCTCCCAGGACACCCAAAAGGTGGCTCATCAGTCCCAGTGCCCCAAAAGGCATAGCACAACTGACCCCAAGAGTTTAACAGCAAAGTCTTACAGCAACTCCAACAATCCCCTGGCAGTGGGACCTGCCAACATCTATTGCCTTTACGTGGCAAGTGATTAATGAGGAGCCCTCATTGCTTCAGAGTCCGTGGGCAGAGATCTGGGTTACAAGATCTGGTTCCTTTGGCAGGTGAGGAAATGAGCGATTATTGCACAGCAGCACCAGCAGCAAACCCTTGTGCACAGGGGCCCAGGCACAGCAGAGCAACTTTTTAACAATCAGTGCAGTACAGAAGGAAATGTCGGACACCTCCATCCCCGGGCACTGTCATTCTGGCTGAACACTAAGCCACAAAAATAATTTTATTAGAAATCCCCTAACTGTCAGTTAACAGAAGAGCTCTGGACAAACACACCACCTCAGGAAAAGAAGGCTCCTTTGTTTTAGGCTTAGAAATGAAGACAAAAATAGCATGAATGCTGGTGTACCTACCTGCAGTGGGAAGTTCAAATTCAGTGCTCAGCAGGAAACACTAACTGGGAGGCTTAATGGAGCTGTGAAAAGGAAAGAGCAGCATCTGCAGCCTGGGGGATCCCTACCTGCATCCCACACACACGCACACCCAAGGTGGCTGAAGTGCTCTGTTCACACTTCTTCATCTGCCGAGCAGCCTTCTCCTCAGAGGCATCATCTCCGTGCTGTCTGGTCCCCATCTTCAGATCAAGCACGCAGGGAAACTTGAAGTGATGCACCACATTCTCCAGCAAGAGGAACTCTGGGATATGAGTCAAGGAGAGCTTACCCACCCAGAGACACCCCAGGGCCACCACAGACAGGGACTTGGGCCAGCAGGAGATAGGGCTGGGCAACAAACAAATAGGAACCAAAGAACAGACAAGACAAACAGCTTGGTGAGTTGAAGAAAAGGACAAAACCCAAACAGTGGACCCAGGCTTTGACAGCTGGTAGAAGGAAACAGCCTAGAAAGTGGAACAGCCAACAGCAGGAAGGTCACGTGCATGTGTACTGGAAATTCAGAGGGGAAACTGAAAAGCTAAACACTGGTGTCAGGAAGGACACAGTACAGTAGGAATTGCTGATCCATTAAGAGAAAGCTTAAAGTCTAATCAAATCAGCCATCTGACCATATGGATAAACAATACAATCCCCACAGACTGAAAACTCAAGGGTCAACTAATGGCAGGGTTGGCCTGTCCAGAACAGCAGCACTGCCCAATACACAGGGGGGGAACTGGGGAGGTGACAAAGCCAGGAAACAGAACAGTAACAGGAGCTCTCGGTCACCAGCACACAGTGGGCAATCCCCCCCACATCGGGGCACAGCACTGAGAACACACCCCAGGCAGTCTGTACAGCAACTTGTTCCAAAAAGGGGAAAAAAAACCCCAAAAGTTTGCCCTAAGGAATCCCACAGGGCACAGATCAACATGTTAACATTGAAATGGGAACCAGAGCACAGCTGGATTAAACCTGCAAGAGAGAAACTGTGTTTGGTTTAGAAAGAGGAACTTCATAAAAATAAGGAAGTGTGCTTAAAAAGGAGAGGGCAGCCAAAGAGAATGACTTCTCTGCAAGTGATGCAAGCCATTTAAAAATAAAAGCTGGAGTCTCCAAGCACACACTTGAGAATTCGAGAAGGAAGCCCATGCACTTAAAATGATGAAGAATACAGCTATTAAAAGTAAGTTTGTTTCTATGTGAGGAAAACAGAATCCAGGTGAAACAAATTAACCCCACAAGCTGATAAGTCCAGCAAAAGCAGGAGGAAAGGCACAGAAAAAAAACCCCATCTTCAACCATATGAAGAAGTCAGTCACACTGCCTGGAGGTGGAACAACACGATCTTTAAGGTTGGTGCCTTCCAATCCAAACCATTCTATGATTCATTAGTGTCACAGTATGGGAAGCAGGAAGGAACAGCGAAAAGGAACATGTAACTCAACTGTGGTTGTGTGAGAGACAGAAATGCCAAGGGAAATGCAGGCCTGGCTGCCTCAGGCACAAAACGGGTAAGGCCAGGGCAGCAGCAGCCTGACACACCCAGCTGTGCCTCCCAAAGGATACTGTACAGCTTCCGGTCCTTGGACTCCGACCGCATGCGGCTCAGCTGCTGCTTGTGGCAGCGCAGGCTCCAGGGGTTATAGCTGATCTTCTCGGAGCTCAGGCCGCTGTTCCCATCCAACATCTGAAATGGAACATCTGAGTGGATGTGCAAGTCCACCCTGGGACTCTTTGTTTCCTGGATGGTGCTGGTGTAAAGACAGAAGAAACCAGCCTGTTAGAATGCAGGAGTTCTTCACATACTTACGACTGTCACATCCTCCCTTGGCACACAATCATCTCCTGTTCCTTCTCCTGCTGCACACAACACAAATCTTCTTAAAATCAAGTCCTCACCAATACCCTGGGCTGTGGACCCATGCTCTAGGCTCTGGTTGATGTAATATCTCTGCCAGGCTGTACTCTGCTAATAGATAGAGCAAGCATGAAAACTTGTTTCTGCAGGAGCTCTGGCTGTGGTGAGGCAGCAAAGACCCATATTCAAAACACCCTGGGAAGAATGCCCTGGATTAATAACCAGGTGGACTGAAGAGTGTTCAAATCTACTCTATATGCTTTGGTTCCACATCTGATACACTGCCAACGGTTATCTTGTTGTGTCAGAAGCATTTCACCTGGATGAGTTGGTCCTGAACCTGGCAAAATTCCTGACACAGTCTGCAGTGCCAAAATGCGCTGGGCTATCAAGTGCACAACAGCCTGGCCACCTTAAGGAATTGCAAAACACCCTCAACCAAAGGAGTAAGGAAGAGAGATCTCCTGTTCTTCATGTTGTCACTGGGCCCTCCAAGTTTTACCTTTCAGTGCTGTCACTGGCCAGGCCAGGCTTCTCCTCCTTGTGCTCGGTGCCACTGCTTGACCTGTGAAGGCTCCGGCGCGAGTGCTTGCGCCGTGGCTGGTCCCTCTCTGGCAGATCATCCTGCTCCAGAGCCTCGTTCTCCACGTAGGGATAGGCCACCAGGTTAATGTAGCCATCACTGTCTCCCTCAAAACAGACAGACACCACACCTGCCAGGAAGAAGTAACACATCAGTTCTCCCGGTGAGGGAATACACAACCATTAGCAACCAAATGTTCAGCAGAAGAGATGAAAATGTAGCTCACAGAGCAGCAAAGCAAACCCAGAGCAATGAAAGAGGGGGAAGCTCTGCCACTGCAGGAAATAAGGACAAAAGTGCAGCTGGTAGGCTGAGGGTGTGATTGATTTCCTTCCTTCAGTCTTGCAGCAAATGTCGTCAAACTGGAGAGAGTCAAGTGCAGTCTGCCAAGATGCTGAGGGGAGCGAAGCATGTGAAATAATACCTGGTTTGTTTGGGTAAGTACCTATGTCCGGCTGAAGCATTCCTGCTGTTGACAGGAACATCACTGGCCAAGCAGGACTGTGCTTTCTCTGCTATAGCAGCTTTCCAGCATCAGAGCAATGAAGTACAGAGCCCTAAGGCTGAGGTGACACCTACCACTCTTACCATAAGTCAGCCGTCTCACAAAAAAAGGACCTGCAAGGGCCCAGGGCTCCCTAGCAATAAAAACAGGGGCCCCTAGAAGCATAACTACCTCTGCCAAGTGCAGGCAAGCAGGACCATGTGTCCTGTCCAGTTTTACCTTTAGAAGACTCCTGGAAAGCACCACAGTCCAAGGGAAGTTATAGATCTTTCACAGCACAGACTCAGAATATATCTGGCCAGCCACACAGCAGGACCGCTGACACTTCCAGTTAGGGCTGACATCTTCATTTCTGGGACTGCCCCAGCCCTGAAAATGAGGCCATCAGCCCATCTCCTGATGTGCAATGACAAAATGTTTCATTAGCTTGTCACTAGTATTGACTAGCTGCCAGGAGTATCAAATGACAGATGCACTGAATCAAATGATTCATCACAAACGTGAGAAAACCTTGTCCTGCTCAGCTGATGCAGGCCATCCTGTTCCTGTCCTCCCTTTCTCCTTATCTACACAGGACAATGCTAACAAGGTTCAGGGGGCTCAAACACAACTCCAGAGCAGCTCAGGACTCCAGAATGTCACTACATAAATGCCACTCCAAGTGCTGCCTGAATGTGCTCTTCAAGATATCTCTGTGAAGTCTTACAGTAATATCTGAGTGCTCAGATAGAAAATATCCTCTCCCCCAGATCAGTAGGAAAAATTTCTGGTACTACTGTGAAACTGCACAGCATGAAATCTCACACTGGGATGGACATGCACATCCCCCTGCCATTAGGGTACCAGGAAGTATCTGACCTCAGGAAGACAACAGTCCATCTGGACTATCAGCTTCATTGGTTTTAAAAACACCCCCCCAGAGAACACTCACATCGTATGGATTCTAGGAACTACACAGGCTTCAGTGGCGTTTTTGATGGGATACTAGAGCACTGTGTGGCCCCAGAGTGGCTGGAGGGTATGAGAAGACCCATCTGTTTCAGACTGCACCCCTCACTCATGACCTGTGTGTAGACACTGCTTTGAGACAGTCAGGCTGCAGCCAGATGCAAAGGCAAGACCCTGAACAGATGGTGGTCCCAGCTGTCCATAAAGCACCACCTTCCCAGTGCCACATGGAGACAAAGCAGCAGAGGGAACAGGAACACTGAGCCCCACAGAAGGCTACCTGACCACATCACCATCCTGAACACAAATGCACAAGGCCGGAAGCCTATCGAGCTTCTGAAAGACACAGCTGAGCTGCCAATCTCCTACTACGACACAGGCACTGGAAAATTCCACTCCTTCAAAGCAGCTGGGGACAAGGCTGCACCTCAGCACTGGGAAAGCTGTACTTCCTGCTTCAGCAGCTTGCTGCTATGGGTCCATAAAGAGATTGGATGAGGAAGCAATAAATTATGGAACTGGAACGTGCAAATGCTCAGTCTATGATCTGGCCTCATTAGCTCAAGGTCAAGGCTGCAACTGACAATAACTTGGTAATAAAACTGCTTCTGTTATGCATCCATAATCTTAAACTATGGACTACAACTGTCACACTGCATGCTCTCTGTCTAGAAAGAGGAGCACATTCAACTCTGTGTGCCTACAAAAAAAAAAAACCTTCCTCCTTTCCAAGTGCTGCTATCAAATTGCCAGCCTGCAAAAGAGTAAAGTAGAAAAGTAAAGTAACACCAAAAGACAGCTGCAGGAAAATGGAAGGGCAGGTTCTTGAAAGCTGTAACTGCATTCTGGAATGCCCAGAGGCCTCACCTTTGTACTCAGGTGTGAACTCCTTCATTTCTGGGGGCAGGGACTCATAGAAGCGCTGCTCCCTGGTGATGAGGGGCTTGCAGACAGTGTGGTCGTCGTAGCGCATCATGCTGCTGTGGCCGCCCACCTGGTGAATGAAAGGCTCCAGCAGGACCCCCCGGTCTCCGGATCGAGTGGCATTCTTGCCATACTTGCCCACTTCCATGGTTTGACAAACACACATTGCGTTGGGCACCTGTTGCACTCTTGGAGCATGGGGAGAGCCACATGGGCTGGGAGGGGTAGTTCAGCAGCAGTCAGGCAGCCACAGGGGGGAAATCCTGGCAATTTGCTTCCTTGCAGTGATCTGAAAAAGAAAAGGAGATTCCTGTTAGTAAAGGACCACTTACATTCACTCCCTGTTCACTTGGAGAAGCTTATGGTATTTATTTATATCTGTATCCTCTGTATCCTCTTCTGTTTTCTGTTTACATCCTGCTTGTTCCAGCATGCTCCTCACCACCTCTTTAATCCTACAGGTAAACAAACACTAATTCAGAGGCAGTCCCATGCAGAGCTCCTCCAATAGGATTGACAGCAGACAGGCAAAGAAGGAGATATGGCTATAATGAGCCTCCCACCTTTAGAAAATACTATTTCCTTCCCTGTTAGTTTTATCAGTAAGGCAGTGGAGCAGACTGAGCTACAGCCCACACCTGCGTATCAGTAATGGTGACTGACACAGGCAGTACAAACATTTCCAGAATCTGAATTCCACTCCTTGTGCCTCTGCATTTTTAACACCTAAATGACTAAATAATTCCTGCTCACCTGCTACTGTCACACTGTTTTCTCCTTTAGGGCTCACTGACATGAAAGATGCAGAGTAAGACAGTCATTCTGTCACTGTGTGTGTGCTGGAACTGAATGGATTCTGCTCAGATTCTCTCCCTTATTACTCCCAGCCTTTCAGGACAACAATTTTCTAATACTTTCACAGCACCTATACACACAAGAAGGCTCTGATCTCTAGAGGTAAGCAAGATATATCACTAAATCCAAAGGAGATTACAAGTGCTTTAGAGAGGGAGATGCTCTTTTAATGTTTGCAGAGTGCCCGGTATAGCCACAGGATGATTGAAAAGTAAAGCTGCCCAAATTCTCTCCAGATGACTTGCCCTTTCCAGCTTAGATCACAGCTGCTCCTGAGGCTGCTGGGGAAAATGTCACAGGATTTCCTCACAACGATGAGTTATCCAAATGTTGGTTCAAGAACCAAGTGGTGACTACAGCTTCCGAATGCATCAAATTTCCAGTTTCTTCGCACAGCAACAGCCAAGGGCAGCAATTTAAGAACTGAGGGATCTTGGAGGCCTGAACAAGGGACATGGCTCGGGTTGTTCCTCATCCGGCCGCGGGATGTCTCTGCAGCTACACAACTCTGCCAGGCCGGGGGAAGTTATGGATGAACACGAGCTCATCTCCCCTGCTCCAATTCAACCATGTCAGAGATGAAGCTCAAAAGACTCAAAAGGAGGGGCGATACTTCAGAATATGTTTAACCCAATCTAACCCAAATTCCCCACAACAGGACAGTGCTTCTCTCTCCTTGTCTGCACATTCCCGCTCGCTTCCTCGCACTGGATTTTTGGGATAGTATGAGTGTACGTACATTTGAGTTGAATCATCTCACTGATCCCATGGAAAACATTTCCTTTTGTGGTTACACGACCACACCACCACATTCCGTGCAAGGGAAATAATGTGAATATTTAGCTGGCTTTTGAAGCAGAGGCCAGGGAATAGGAGGGAAAAAACCCCACAACACAAATGGTCCCTCTCTGTAGCAACTCCTGTCAAAGTCTGTTCAAGGCATCCCTCAAAGTCTGTCTCCCAAACTCACTCAGCGCCTAAGCTGTATCACAAACAAAAACATGCTGGGGATTTCTCTCCTCCCTCTTATTTGCTTTATCAACAAGAAGAAATTTCAGCAGCAGACACAGTCATAGATGTTTTAGTTGGGTTTAACATAGTTAATATCCAAGAACAAGCAAGGTACCAGCATCTGCAAGAGGTCAGTGCTTCCCAGATTCCAGACAAATATTTCACAGACTTAAGTCTTCCCTTCCTGATGCAGCTCTGTCTTGGATTCAATTTCTTTTATTTTGCCAGTGACTAAAGCAGAGCTTTCAGCTGTTCCAAACAATACAGAGGACAAGCTTAACTTCACACCTTCCTGTAGTTTAAACTTCATAGGACAAGAGAACACAAGATTTATCTGTGTGACAGTTGTCACTCTCAGGAGATATGCACATGATGCTCAGGACTGCAGTCATCCAAGGGCTGCTGGGAAGGGGCTGTGGCCACCAAGTGTCCTGGGCTCACTGCCAAGTACCCCAGCACCCCCAAGAAAACCCAACATGACAAGTTTGGATGTGCAGGCTCCCTGGGAGGAAGTGACAGCCACAAAAACAAAACATTCTGAGGCTGTGACACCAGAGAAGGAGCTGGGCATCAGGTGGGGACAGAGTCCAAAGCCAGACAACTGCTCCACACATGCATCCACACACTCTAGAGAAACAGTGACACAGGCAGTATTTTCCCACGTACAAGTGAATGTGAGAAAAAAATATTTTCTATCAAGCAGCATTTCAGAGGCAACATTTCTGAAGAGGAAGATTTCCACAGGGCTTGAGAAAGAGACACTTTACACCCCAGATACAGCTTAGTGTTTTTCATCAAACTAACTCAAAGTAAAGGGTTATTACTAAACATGGACACTATCCACAAATAACAACAGAAGAATCCCAGCAGTTTCAAAACAAATATAAAGCAGAAAATTATTTGAAGTCCTGAATATTACTCATCCTTCATCTGTTAAACAACAGCTGAGTTCAACTATTTTAGCTGGCTTATAAAATTGAAAGTCCTTCCAACTAAACTGCAAAATGCAGTGTACAATCCAAGAAACAGCTTGAGGGAGACCGGTTCATTTAATCTGGTAGATCCTTTGGTATCCTCCACCACCACCAATATAGCTCAAGCAGCAGTTTAAACACCCAGGCCTGTTTAGCACCCCCTTCCAACAGACTGATCTCCTCTCCTTAGCAAGACAAAGTGTCCACTGAGCTTGACTCGGGAAGGGTGGGGGGTGAGGCTCAGGAGCAGAGTTATCCGTGACTACACAGACATACCACAGCCCGTATTTCATTATCCTCCCCAGTAACGGACTCGTGCACTGGAACAAAATTTGCTCTACAATACTTAAGTCTAGACATCCCTGTCAGTGTATCTGCTCCAAGTCTGATGTGCATACCTCACTGTTCAAACACTTTTTGGCAATAAGATGTGTTTTCTTGTAGTAACACACATTTCCAAACAAAATTCAGTAAGACATTCAAGATAACTGCTCTTCCTAGCCCATTAAGTGAGGTAAATCCCATCCCCAAAACCAACATCACCCTCCAGCAGGGAATATATCCCTCCATAGAAACAGTGCTGTGCTCTTCAAGACCCAGCCAGAGACCCCTTAGACATCACTGAACCCTGGCTGAAGACTACAGCTGTCTTACCAGACCAAGGAGATGCTCCTGCCAGTCCACAGTGCCAGAGAACAGGAACAAGAACAGGGATGTCTCCTCTGAGGGTGTAACTCAAAGGGAGACAGAAAAATTAGCCTTGGAGGTCACCACATGATGAGAGGTGAGGGCAGGGAGCTGCACAGCCATGGGTGTGAGAATTACTGCTGAGCACACCATGATGCTGATGTCCCTACTCCCTGTAAGCCATCTTGTATGGGAACACTGGCAAAGCTTCACGACTCACTAGTAAAGCTCCTTTCCTAAATGAAAAGGAGAACAAATGCTCTAAATTGTGATGTATCACACAGCAAGAATGCTGACTGCCCTGAGCAGCTTGCACATTTGTGTTTCCAGCACCGCCTCTCCTCTGACTCCATCCCCCAGGCCCTGCCGTGCCGAGGGCTAAGGCAGATGGCCACTGACGACTCTGGAGACAGGCCACAGGCGAGAGATAAATACAGACCTAAACGTCACAATGACAAAAGCTGGACTTTCCCTGAACAACCCCAGAGTGCTCAGGAGCAAAGCACAAGAATAGGAAATACCAGTATAGCAAAACAAGAGGACTACAGCATTTGGTCAAGTGGTTCCTGGTAAGCTAGACCATTAACAAAGAAAAGCAGAAGCATCTGTGCTGAAAAAGCAGAGTTGTTTCTAGTCATGCTGGACTGGATGAGGTATAAGACAAAAACCCAGTCTAAGAAAGTTAAAAAAAAAAGTGTTTCCCACTGTACTATGAGATCAACTTCCCAGCACAAAAGCTGACCCCCACAGGTTTGAGACATGTCTGTCTAGTCAGCAGTAAATGGAGATGAGCCCTGGGATCTGGGCAGAGAACACAGCTCTCCAGGAACCTGCAGCAACACTTACGATGTAATCAGAAACATTTGGCCTTCGTAGTATCCAGGAAGCTACAAACTTTCCTAGCCTGCCTAACACACATCTTTTAATCCTGAGCCTTCTCATGCATCTTGTCCAATACTTGAACTACCACCAAATACTCCTTTTCGGACAAGCTGCTCTCCCCATGACAAGTGTGGCTTGTCAGATTAAGGCCAGGAAGTAGAATACAATCTATATACATGCATCCAAAGTGAAACAGAAGTCTTAGGAAAAGCTGCTCAAGAATGCCAGCTGAGGAGGAAAATGGCAGCAGTGAGGCTTGGGGAGGAACTGCAGTGAACAATAGCCACTACCAGGCATGCTCCATCCTATGCCATGAGCTGAGCTTCCTTCACCAATCCTCTTTCTTCCTCAACAACAGGGCACAAATGCACCAACTGCCGCAGTGTTCACAAGGAAAGAGCCTGAGCTACTTAACATAGAGCTTGTCTGAACCTGGAGAAAAGGAAATAAAATAAAGCTTATAGTACAAGTCCTTAGACACACCCTATGTTTCTGGGTCCTAAAGATCTGAAGAAAGACTGATGGTTTTAGCTGGGAGAGCTCATTTTCTTCCTAGTAACTTGCATGGGGTTGTGGTTTGTTTGTTGTGCTGAAAACAATGCTCATAGTAGAGGTTTTTTTGTTATTGGTGAGCGGGGCTAACACAGAGTCAAGGCTTTTTCTGCTTCTGATGCTGCTCCACTGAGAGGACGCTGGGGGTGCACAAAGAGCTGGGAGGCAACACCCCAACTGGCCCCAGGGATATCCCAGACCATATGGTGTCAAGCATACAGAGCTGGGGAAAGAAAAAAGGAAGGGGAGATGTCCAGAGTGATGGCGTTTGTCTTCCCAAGTCACTGTTACTGTGATGGAGCCCTGCTTTCCTGGGCATGGCTGAACACCTGCCTGCCCATGGGAGGTGGGGAACGAGTTCCTTATTTTGCTTCCGCATGCAGTTTTTGATTTACCTGTTAAACTATCTTTATCCCAACCCACGAGTTTTGTCACTTTTACCCTTCCAATTCTCTCCCCCATCCCACCAGGAAGGGAATGAGTGAGTAGTTGTGTGGGGCTGAGTTGCTAGCTGGAGTTAAACCACGACAGACTATTTTGTGCCATACTTCTATCACACTGATCACAAAGCTTCAGCACTTCTGCCAGCAGCCTGCGAGACCAAGAATTTTCTCCCCTTCTTTTCCTAAGAAAGGAGCGGAAGCCAAGCCTTTTCAGCTCTTTCTGAAGAAAGAGAGGCTGAGCCATGCACTTTTAACTCTGGCTGGAATGCTGAAACCACTTGCTAAAACCAGTGCTTAGATCTGCGGTTAAACAAGGCTTTTTTTTTCCTTAGAGGCCAGATTAGCAAGAATTGCAAAGGCCCTTCTGCTGTCACCTACGCATAAAGCATGGCATGCTTTCCGGGAGGGATGAGGTACTGGGAGTCCTTGTTAGGGATTCAGACCCAGGACACACACAATACCCATTTTCTCACACTGGCACGCTAATGCAGTAGCCTCTCTCTCTGTTTTCCTCTCTCTTTTTTTTTTTTTTTTAAGCCAAGTCTTAGCACACAATCATGAACAGGGAAGGTTTGTCACATTCAGCAACATATGGAGCAGGTACTCTGCAACATTTTGTGAACACCTGTCATGCAGCTGTCTGTACGTGGGGGTAACCCAAGCTGGGGCTCAAATGGCCTCTTCCAGCTTGTATTCCTGTCTGGCCTGATGCTGGACAAGCTGGCACTACTGTGATAACATCATGCTGGGGAGCAGTGGAGGGCTGCATGTAACAGGGATAATATGATTTAATTCCCTTGCTCTTTTCTCCAGGCTTCCCCTTCCTCACTGGAGAAACGCAGCACGCTGGCTGCCTGGGGATGTGCCAGTCCTTGTCACTGCTATCAGTGTCACTGCAAAGGCTGCAAGAAAGGCCAGTCCTGGTCTGGTCGTCACCACTCTTTCCTCTCCAGTAGGCACAGAGGAAGAGCAAGAGGGATGAGCTGCTGAATCCTCCTGCTGCACCTTGCCACAAATACACCCTGCCTTGGTAGAAAAGGGCACCTTCCTTCTCTGTTCCAAAGCATTGGCTGCAGTTCAAGCCTGAGAGTTTCCATAGCAGCAAGACCTGATGGAATACATACGACAAAAGGTTGCTTTATCAGTACCAGCCCAGAAGACTTTTTTCCAAGCTTGTACCTAAGAGAGCAGGGTCATCCAATATCAGCTTTGCATTTTATAGGAGACATGAGATTATGACACATGCTTTCATGTGTCAGAGAAGGGCTTAGGGAAGATCAATGCTTGTGAAGCCTCATTGCTCAGCTTTCTGTGAGCTAATTTCTGGCTTCACAAAGAAGAAGTCTCCACAGGTTATTTTAAAATTATTCCAACGCAAAAGCTGCTGTTCTGCACAGCTTTCCAATCCAGTGGTCAGAGACAGTTAGAAAGGAACATACTTTCAACAGTCAAAAGCCACAATGAATCAGCCTAACCCACCAAGAAAAGACATTTTTTGAATTTACATTAAAGGGGCTCAGAAACTCATCAACAGGCAGAAAATTGTCCTTGCATTCACAGCATGACAGGGAAAAAGATTCATGTCATTCCCACTGAAGAAGCCCAGCTCAAAGACTATCTCAGAAAGAATTTGTAACTCAACTTATGGGCTGAATAAGCAGAGGACACGATTTTACCTCCTGTCTCAAAAAATCTTATGTTTAAATTTTCATCTAAAATAAAGTATACCTACTCTTTAGTCACAGACCTTGGCCTCTTCGTGACAGTGAGGCTTAAATAAGGCAGCCACATCCCTAAGAAGTCCTGCACCCAAAGGTAACCACCCAAATGCCTCTCCAGCAGGAAGATGATGGAATGACTATGCTGAGTTCAGCATGAGGAAGAGTCTCTTCAAAAGCTGCACTTTCATGTCAGCTGTGGGTACCAAATTCTACACTCTCAACAGCATTGCAAAGCAGGACGGATGAGCAGGTAAATGCACCACACTTGCTGACAGCAAGAGAATGAGTCAGAGCTGGTGATGGCTGTGCTGAACCAGAGGACAAATGCATTGCACAGTGAGCACTGCTGGCAGGAAGAGGGAGGTGTGATTCTGTGGGAGCGTGGGCAGAGCTCAGCCAGATAGATGGCACTGGGAAGGGCTGCCCCACCAAACTGAGCAGAATCCACTGCAGTCAGGCGAGCAGGTCTCAGGTTTGTGCTACAACAGGGGGGAAGAGAAAACTGGCACCTCCTAAGTACTTACCTCATCTTCTCCTGGCTAGAAATGCCTCCGAAGACCTTGGAGGCATCATGCCAGAGCCAAGGAAAACAATCCGGCCTAATCTCCTACAGAATAACTGCTGGCATTCAAGCTGCAAGGTGCTGTCGTCATCCACATGTGCAAACACCTCTGGAGCTTGAGCTCCACTCACACCTCCACACAGACCGGACAAGGAGAAATGGTTGTGCACCTCAGCCTTGTGTCCCTCAGACTCCTAGCTAGTACAGACACCTGGAAAGCTGGTGGAAAGATGGGACAAGAATCTTCCAGCTTCTGTGGAGAAGAAACAAGAGGAAACTTCCAGCAAAAACACCAAAATCCCAGAAAAATGAAGTACTTGTGCAGCAGTAAGAGCAGTTTTTTCAGGCTTCAGAGGGTGCTTGACAGGAACTGAAAGGAACAATCAGTGTGCTGCACCTTACACTTGTCACACAGAGAAAGCAAAGCACAGGTGCCAAAGTGAGGATTCTGCAACAGGAAAAACAGTCAACTCCCCCAGTTCAAGAGCAAGAGCACACAGTTTCAAACCTTATGTGGGCAACATAAAAAAGAGAAAGAAGTGTTTTCTGGATCTTTGCTCTCCACAATCTTGTAAGAAATAAGGGAAGATAAAGGAAAACACAAAAGAGAAAAAAAAACCCAAACAATAAAATTTGAAGCTAAAAGTCAAGCAAAAAAATTTAATCTATCCCAATTTTTTTTTTCTACTTTCAGAATGTGTAAAACCAGTGAATTAAGAAAACCCAGGTGAACACCTAGGCCTCCAGCTCTTATAGGGAAATGCCAGAGAAAACACATACATCAAAAGTTTGGTCTGCACAAGAAAAAAGTGCACATTGATACTTTATTCATCCACCACATTCTCTTTAGGCTGGTAAAACAGGGCAGGTTTTGGGTTGAAAAAAGCTTGCTTGTCTTGGTTGCTCTATATAAAGTGATCCTCCACAATGGAACCAATGCCATCCAAATGCTTGGCTTTAAAAATACCACCCAATACTATGTTGAGATTCCTTCTGGCACTGACTGAGCCAAATCAGTGTCTAACTCCTCCTTCAGTTATTTCTTCAGACCATGGTTACACAGGCGGGCAATCCTTTGACATCTGGAACAGCATGAACACCACCCTCCCACTCAACTCTGCTGCACTGGTACAACTGTTTGCAGCCTCACCATGAATCAAAACTGATCACAGTTAAAAATAAACCAGCACTTTGTTTTGTTTTTTTTAAGGATTACTTTTCAACCCAGGTCAGATCCCCAATCTATTGTGCAGCTGTACAAACAGTTGTATCAGCAGAAGGTGCCTGAATTGCTGATGGTTATCCTTGTGCCTAAAGCCAGTGTTTGCATTCCCAGCTCACCTTGTTCCGTGGCTGCTGTAGAACAGGATCACTGACTAAACTGAACACGTAGGGGACTTCACTGCCACCGCTTGCAACCGTGAAGGGTCTCTTTAATGAGGCAAAATGAGGTCACACTGATGCCTATCCTACAGCCAAGGCATGGCTACTGAGCTCCCTCAAGCTGTTGCTTGTCCAAAATTATATGTCATTTTTGCAGTCTGCATGCTGAAATAAACATAAAAACATGACTAACCAAGTCACTAATGCGAATGAACAGCTTTGGGCCAAGTTCTGCAACAAAACTCTCCCAGAAATTGCATAACCACTAACTATCTTGGTAATCTTCCATTCAAGAAACACAAGCCTACGTGATGTGCAGATTCCCACTAATTTGAAGACTGTGACATTCAAAGAGTGAACAGGGGAGCCTATCTGCAGTTTTGGCAACTCTTCAAATTGCAGCTGAATTTTTATTTGAACATGGAAATACAAACAGAAATACTGAAAAGCAGAATAAGCACTAAGCACGATGCCATGCTAGCATGCTTTATAAACAATCATGAAAGAAACAGACGGAAGGTTTTCCCAAATTACCAGCTCAAATACTGTTTGAAACAAAACCAACTGAAAATACCTCCTTTTTTGATGGCTGCCTGAGAACCTACTGGGAAATACTTGGTTCTCTGCTTTCAGCTGGTGACAGGTACCTGCATCAGACACACACCATTGTGAAAGGCCTTCTCATTGAGAACAAGGCACAAAAGACTGAATAAAGATCTGACTTCCAGAATAGGGCAGGAGACATGTTAATGAAACAGCTTCAACGAAACCAGCTTTCTACAGTTTCTGTTGTGTCTGCTCTAGAAGGCAAAAAAATAAGTCTCTAAGATGTTCAGCAGCCTTTTTTGTAGATGTCATCACATCAATCCATGAAGACACAAAACTGAAAAAATTGCTAATTGGCAAACCTTATCCTTTGTTCCTTAATACGCATCTCAGGCTATAGTTCCATGACAGGTTAAGTAAATCTAAGTCAGCATTCTTCAAACCCATCCTCTCTCCTGAGTCAGCACTGGCACTCACTGATCCTGCTCAGAAACCAGCCTGGCAAACAAGTTAACCCAGAAGAAAAGAAAAGTTGTTTTTGCCAATGTGGCTTCCTGAACTGGTTTAGTGCCAGTGCCCAACGCAAGTAAAAGGGGACAATCACTGAGCAGGGCAAGGGCAGGCACAAGAGTAGCAGAGCCAGTTCCATTCAGCTCCAGCTGCCCTGCAAACACACGCTCAGAGAACAGTCTCACTCCCTGACTTTAAAGAGACAAGAGTTGTCACTTGCAGCAGAAACATCATTTGACTTTTTCACCTCTCCTGACATCCTCTTTACACCAGCATCAGCACTCCTGCAGACAGCTACAGTAAGTACCCAATCTGGTAGGAAAACAAAACAGCAATATATAAAACAAAACAAAAAGCCTTCAGTTTTCAGTTGGATTAGGTCCCCAATACATCTGACCAACAATCCCCCAGCATCAAAAAATGGGAGAAAGTAGGAACCAAGGCACAGCAGAAGTCCAGCTCCAAGCAACTGTGAAGCTGCTCTCTTACTCAACATAGATAAAATATCACACCCCATAGTTATACATAACCACTTTGGTTCAAAAGATTTAAACTGTACATTAAAAAATCTGCAATCTAATTCTTCATGTTTTCATCTTCCACAACACACCATTAATATTTAAAATGCTCTATTTCCTCAAAAAAATCAATCTTTAATTTATTTGATACCAGCATTATTTTCAGAGCAAAAGAGCTGCTAAAATATATACAGGAGAGTGAGGAACAGCCTGTTGTGATTAAATAGGGCATGACAAACAGCAGCAGCATGCACAAGCAGTACTGGGGAGCAAAGCCAGAGGGAACAGTGACAACAACATTATACAAACAACACTGATTCATGAACAACAAAGAATTCTTAGAAACTGCTGCCTGGGTTACATCCAAGGTTCTCTTTACCTTGGTTAAACTATTAAGAAAGTCACTTCAGAAAGCTGACCGCTTCTGCACAACGAAGCTTTTTAGGAAGGAAGAGCTGACCCATCTAAAGGGCTCCGTGTAGGAAACCACTGCAGCAGTTCCTGTGAAGCAATGGAGTTACAACAACACTGAAGGTGACATGAAGCTGGAACTATTCATTTGTCCCCTGTCTCACCATGAAAGGGCTCTTGTGCCAACACAGCTCCAAAAGCTGCATCTATGTACGCACCCCTCATCTGCTGGAGAGCAGACACACGTCACCCTCGGCCGTGCACAGCAATCCCTTAATGGTAGGGACATCGTAGAGTCTTCTCAGGAGAATTTCACTAAGGTTTTCTCATGATCAACACCTGCTGTAGCAAGCTCTCATCACTGCTTGTAACACCTAACTCTGGACACTGCGTTCGTCAAACTGGGGATTCCTGGAAGGCACGGATTTGCTTCAGAGATGCAGAAAATTCAATTTCTACTTGCCATCTGGCTGCCATGTGGAGGACAGCACACTCAAGAAACAGTCTGGGCCACTTCCATGCAGAATTCACTCCTCCAAATGCAGAGATTAAGTTGTGGCTGCGTCTTGAACAAGCTGCAAGTTTCCACTGTATTTGGACAATCTTACAAAAACAAGTAGGTGTTTCAAAGAAAACACTAAGTTCACGAACAAATGCTACATCTCTGTCTCAACACATCACTAAAATATCGTAACTCACAAGCAAGAAGTTAATAAATTTCTGACTGCTGACAGTCACTAACATATTGCACTTTAAGAAAATTTAGTAAAGCCATCATTTAGGACTGCATTTAGGCATCTGAATTTCTCACAACTCTCCAACACAAGCAAAATACAGGTGCAACAAAATAAGGCAAAGGTAAAACTGTGGTGAAGCTGCAGAGCACCAAGCAGAAGCACATGGTCATCCCTTTTAGATCAAAGCACGCTCAGAGTGTCTCATGAGGAACAGACCTGAATCTCTATACAGTGCGACTTCATAACCCTGTCACGCAAGATTATCAACCCATATAGACACAGCTGTCTTCTGGCAGGTAGTCACACCTGAGGCAGTGGGAGTTTTACAGGGGTCAAGACTCTTGCAGGATTCATCTAGATCTATTTCCTGCTGCTGTAAGATGAAATATGAACATGGGAGAGGAACTGATCAGAAAGGCAACAGAGCTTTGCATACGGATTGCTTCTCACCCCGCAAAAGACGACCTTCCAAAGCTTCTGATCCTCCTCTCCTTTAAGAGGATTATGAATCCTACCCTTGGGGGACTGCTGCTCAGCTACCAGCCCACTGCTATTACACATTAATACTATGTCTTGCCTCACCGTTCTCATCAGCAGAGAGAGATTAGAAAAATTTGTAAAATTGCTGCTCAAAGACCGGACTTTTAATGGAATCTCTAATGCAAGTAGGGAAAGCCACAGCCAGTGATGTTTGGAGGGGACTCTTCTTTGTGGCTGTCACATACCCAGCTGCAGATCTGCTTAGTGCTTCCCTCCTCAAATCCCAATTCAGCTTACCTCCTCATGCAGGCTGCTGACTACCCTGGAAGCAGACATTTCATCAAGGAAAGACTGAAAAGCACAAATTATCATATGCTAAAAAATTAGGGCAAGTCTAGTGAATGTGGTTCACAGCTCCTCAGCTCATGTACCAAAGCAGAGCCTCAGCAGGCACTAAGCCCAGGTGGGCTGTCAGGAAGTGAGAGCAGCAATGCCCTTCAAGAACATCCTAGCACCTCAGAAGGAAAGCCAAGGAGCAGAATGCAGCACATTCAGTTACATAAATCTTTCTTTTTCACAGACATCAGACACCAAGAATTTGAGGACAACTCTCCCCCTGTTCTTTTGGGTTTTTTTCACCTTCCAACAAGACACCATTTGGACACTTCTGAATGGAGTCTACAAAGCAAGTCCTGAATCTTCCCTAGACAACGTAACCAGGAATCATTCCCCTTGCCACTTAACAGTGCACAGATGTAAAGCAATCCATGCTGCCGTGGAGGTGAACATACACATTTTTTCTACATAAGGTAATCAATGTTACAATGCATTATGAATTCCACAATTACAAAAAATGTGGGACTAGACATGAAGGGAAACCTCCACAGGAAGGAACACACTGCCAGCATCTCTGTGAATGGAGATTCAGGATGAGATTAGACACACATACAAGCTAATCCTAATGGATACAGTCAGTTCCCATTTGGGACAAATGGCAAAGTGTTCTCAGAAGAAAAAAAAAGTACTGGCTAACACAACAGAAGATCTCAGATGCATCTGTAAGAACACTCCATGGTTTTGGCTGTTTCAGACTACACAGTGCAATAGCAAAGTGCAGACAAGAGTTAAAGAGTTTTAACCAGTAACTGCACAGAGAAGCTACAGGGTTAACAGACACACAAAAGCCATAAGGAGCTGAACCCATGAAGAATTATTACAAAAGCCATAAAAGCAGAGGAGCTAAAATTACATTCCTTAGGCAGTTCTGATAAAATAAGAATGATCTACAGCTTTTCAAGAGACCACTAACTGAAAGACAAATATAAGCAGCTTGTGGTGAACTTGGATTTTTAGTACTGTTTTCAACTTTTAAATTATGATGCTTTTAAAACAGAAAAAACCAGCTTTGATTAGAAAGTCAGTTGCTGCAGATAATTGATCCCCACAGAAAAATACACAACTAGGACAAAAAATGAACTTCTAATTGCTATTTTTGATTCTGCAGCAGCAAAAAACCTCAAGACCAACATTATGTAAGACCATTAACCTCTTTGCTCATAACTGGCGCCTTAATTTAGCACACTACCACACTAGATAGCTTAAACTGAATTCTTAATGCCAACACATACCACTGGCTGCAGCAAGGCAGTAATAGCAGTATTGGAAAGGAAAAAAATTCCCAAAGCAAACACCATACATTGAATTCTGCAATTACAGTTCCTTGGGCACAAGTATATACACCTTAGTCTGACCAGATCCAATAAAACAGTATTCTTTCCAGACTGGCAATCCTGAAAAGATCCATCAGATGCTCCACAGTATCTTAGGAACACTGAAGAGAATTCAAAGTACATATTAGGTCTGGACTGACGGAAAACCTCCAGATCACCTTTTGTAACGGCAAGTTTGTCAAACCCAAAGAGGCTGTAACCTGCTGAAAACAAAATTACTTTGTTTTGACTGATTGTTTTCCTTCTTTTCAAACTAACCTCACAGCATTCCAAACACATCCTCCCTAGGTATGACTGAAATCTCCAAAACTACCATGTATTGTATTTAGCTATAGTTCAATCACATACACACGTGAGTGAATGAAAAACAAAACAAGGTAATCTTGAAGAACATTCATGTTAACTCCCCCTACTTCTTCCCAAGAAAAGACAGATTAATCTTCTACACTGATAATGAGCCAGACTGATGAATTTCAACCAGACAGCCTCTTAAATACTGTCTTCCATCCACTCTTATCACATTGTGGCAAAGAATGACATTCAGGAGGAAAAAAAATGACTGATTAAGAGCCTACTTTCAGAAGCTAACGTCCTGCTGTGTGGAAAGAGCTCTATGAATCACCCGTTCATCCCCCTCTGACTCCATTTACTCTTCAGAATTCCCTGATGTGCTTGAATTCATACTCCACCCATCCAGTCTGTAATGTCCCAACTTGCATACAAGAATACTGTGGGAGAGTGTGAAAACACCCAGTAAACTTAAGCTAAATGGCCTCTAGTGCTCTTCCTCATCCACAAATCCGATTATTTTATCACAGAAGAGAATGAGGTGCGTCAGACACAACTTATAGTCAGTAAATCCATACTAACTGTTCCCAGTCACACTCCTTCACATGTTCCACACAGGCAAGGTGTACCAAAAGGACCTGACCCATGACTGTCCCCAGGAGTCAAGTGAGATTGACCTCCTTGGATTATTCTTTGGGCCTACTTTAAAGATAAGTGATCAGAGATGTGCCAGCACCTCTCCAAAATGACCAAGACTGGCACCACAGCACCATCAGGTCCCATGGACTCCCATGGCTCAAATTCTCTCAAGTAATCCCCCACTTTGTTTCCATTTGCTTCTGACTGCTGGTTCCTCTTTGAACCTTGTCTTAAGACACAGGAGCCAGGAGATCTTGCAGCTGATGACTCGGGCATAAAAAGCACCAAATACCTCAAGCAAGTCTGTGCACCACTCATCCAGCCCCCTTATTCGGCAGTGTCTTTGTTTACCCTTTTACAGCCAATGTGGAGGTAGAAGTTATGTCAAAATTATCAGGAACGTTACAAAAAGCACTTCCTGTGAGAAAGTAGCTGCTTCCCCAATTCAAAGACAGAAATGCAGACTAACATGGCCAAGTTTGTTCTGCCTGTATTCCAGGCTGTCAAAGAAACCCCAGGCCACTTTGCAGACATAAAACAAACTTGCTGGAGTTGCATGACCCCATTTCCAAAACATTTGGCAAAACAGCCGCCTTCTCACTGTTGGCCAGGCTGAGTGTCTTTAGCAAATGGAAGTTAGGTCTGTGAAGAGCAAACCTAGACCCTCCTGAAAATCCCTAATAAAGCTGCATGGAGATGCTTCTTTCCAGCTTTAATTAAGAATAAAAATCTAGATGACAGAATAAGGAACTAAGATTTTCACCCACGTAGATGCCAACCATCCAGATTGCTCTTGGTATAGAAATGGGGATGTTAATGACAACTATATTCTCTCATGTCTTTTCATGAATATCATTTCAGTATATCAGATATGGGGGAACTGCAGGAGAGAACTCTGAGCTGCTGCAATGCTCCCCAAGAGAAAGGAGAGCCAAGGCACGGAAGGCTTGCAGGCCAGGTCCCTTGCTGCAGGCTCCTGGCACTGAGCAGGCGTCTCATCGTGCCACGCTCCCGCTGCCAGAGCGGCGGCAGTGCCTGCTGTGCCCGAAAGCCAGCACGGAAGTGTCACAAAACCAAACAAAAGTACTTTTTAATCAAACTCCACAACTCACAAGTCTCCCCTGCCCCCTTCTGGGAACAACATGGATTTGAAAACTTCAGTATCTTCTTCCAATGATAAAAAAGTTTACTTGGGCAAACAACAAAAAGAAATGGAAAGAGCTTTTGCCTCAAGCACAAGTCCCTTCAGCGAAGACATGGATATTATTAAATGCATCTCCTGCAGCAGCAGAGACAGACTCACACTGGATTTTCTTTACCCATACACTGAAGCCACTGACAGGAACTCTTGCCTGCCAGAAAATGGCCGGACAACTCACTACAGCTCAACTCTTATGACTGAGCTGATTCACTCCTCAGGTGACAATGCAGATGCACAATGCAGGCTTCCTATCCTTTACCCCAATAACTCAGCTACTTACTTCCCCAAAATAAAAAAATAATTAAAGAAGAAAGTATAGAAAAAATAGCAACTGCAGCAAAACTTGCATGATATGCATTAACTGCTCAAAAACCTTCTCCACCAGTTATAGAAACCACATTCTATTAAGCTGCTGACTGAGACCTGACTTAAGCAAAAATCCCTTTGCAGTGACTTGCCACCCCACATATTTATGTTGAGACTTTAAACACAGAAGACAAACAGGCCTCATTAGGGCCAGAGGTGAAAAGTTCTTCTACCACTGCTAACAAGGAAAACATCATGCTGCGGTTTATATGTGCAGTTTTCCATTTCACAATGCTTAAAAAAAAAAGTTGCACTTTCCTCTTTACCTTCAGAGTACAGTCCTGCAATACTCTGCTACTCAGAAAACTTAAGCAGATATTCAACACTTTTCCTTTGTCTTTGCTTTCCATGTAGACTACAGAGGAAAGCTAAGCCAAGATGCCACATCCCACTCCCACCTGTGACAAGGAAATTTTCAAAGCATGTCTACTGGTAAGCAGCCACTTAGGATCTGTGAAGGGAAATGTTTCTCAGCTTGAAGAAACTGACCCCACAATCAAGATCCAGACACTCCATCCAAAGAGCACACTGTGAACAACAACATGTCCTGTGCAAAGGGAGGGGAGAGCAAAGTCAGCTGGTAAGGAGCAGAAGCTGGCTCCAGTACTCAGGAAGCAGCACAAATGTTTTGTTTCCTTAGGAATTAGGACAACATATAGATTTAAACCTATCAAGTCTAAGAGTTATGCATCAAAGCCAAACACAAACTTGCCACAAAGAACCATCACAAGCCAGCTAATCTCACCCTTATGGCCTCTGAAAACCAGTGTTTGATTTGGTTCACTTCAAGCTCACTGTAAAGCAGCTTTGCAATTCCTATGACACACTGTGGGCTGTGACACCACTCTGATCCATCTTCTCCTCAATTTATACATTGCCCTTTTTCTGAGCTGCCTGAGAATTAATTATATGGAAATGAACAGTGTTAGATAAGGGGATTCCAAACAACTGGCTCTCTTAAAGGAGCTGAGGACTGCAGGATCTCTGCCTTCAGGAAATCTGTGGCAACACCCATTCAGTACAACTCGTGTTGTTAGAGAATGAGTTTAAGGCCCAAACAAGCAAACATTGGTATTACACCCATCTTCTCACCTCTGTGGCCAGAAACAAACATCTGCTCAGCCATGGCTTGGGCTCTCCCTCTGCCTCTTGTCACCACCAGACCACATCAGAGCAGCATCCTGACCTGAGGATGTTCTGCCAGAACAGCAGGTGATACACAAACAGCAGCTCTTAACAAAAAGATTAACACTCTGACTTTTAATATGTTGTCTGCATAAGCTCCACCTACTCCTCCATGGAATGCAAGGCACTAACAGCTTCACTGCCTCATGTGAGCTGGAATTTCAGTACCCAAGAGGGCTTTAATCTCACATATGCAGACAGAGATACACCAGAGCATTTTGGCAGTTACAACAGTGTTTGAGAGTGAATGGAGGGGCACGTGCAACAGAATTTTCTCCTTCTCTGTCTAACTGTGAAGATAAAGCTAAACAAACATTTTGCCCCAGCTACACTTGTCGTCTTCTACACGGGGAAGCAGAAAACACTTACATTTGGCAGGCCCCTAATGGCATCCTGCTGTTTTATCAGACAGCACGACTTCTGTCTGAACACTGGTAAAACACTTAAAGCCACGAGAAATGCAGCAATTCTTACATCTCTCTGCTGAAGCTTAACAGGTCAGCAAAGTGCCCAGTTGATTTGATTAACAGGTTCTTCAGATAACCATAATCTACCTGAGGTTATCAAAATACAAAGGAAAGAACCAGGAATAGGCTACTGGTTTTGATGCTTCCATGATCTTGGTAAAATCATTCAGCTGTGGTGTACTTCAGCCAGCAGAAAAACATCTTTTCAGAAAGGAACAATTTACATGACTATCCTGCTACTTCTATGCCATATTTTAAAGCCAGCAGCTTGGCAATCATTTCACTTTTCATGATCCCCTTGTACTTCATTTAAATTTAGTCTTACCTGGTAACTAAATTCACAAAATTTAAGGAATTTGTGTCCTAGTACATCAACAACTGAATTGTTTCTGTTAAGACAGATCCAAGTTAGGGCACCTCTTTCAAGTGAATGTGGTGCTGTTTGGCTGAAGATCCAAATCCTTAAGCAACTTTTCTGCTCATATGACAGTAAACAGAAAGACAATCTAGGAGCACACATCAGTCCCACAGAAAGACTTAAGAGAATAAAAGCAAGATTATCCAAACAAGCTCACTTCACCCTGGTAAACAAATTCTTGTGCCAAAAGCACAAGGAGCAGTTGTTATCTAGCGGTTTGTTCTGCTACCGTAATTCTGAGACATCAATACTAACCAAAATTTGGGGCTTTCTCAAGCATCTGAAAAAGGCCAGAGAAATGCAAGACAGCCAGTTATACAGTACTCCAGATTATACCAATGCTCAGAACACCACTGAATTTACTCTATGAGAAAATGGAACTGCAGATTGCCCTGTGATTTCAAGCAGACACCCGTTCTTAATAAATATACCAAGGTTTGTATAGATAGGTAAAATCTTTCATGCCCAACTGAGAGAGGATCCCCTCCTCTCCCGCTGCAACCCCTTCTAACTTTACACTGCCAATGAAAAAATTAATTCAGCTGGTAAAGATATATTTTGGGCCCCTACTTTTTTATCTAATCCTTCTTCCCTTGAAATACGTGCTAATCACAATGACAAATAAAGCACTCCTCACTCTTTACCTTATCAACACCTCCAGCAAAACAAGTTTTATCTTAAAAGTGTCATGTTATCACTGTCACTGTATCTACATCAAGGGATTCCACTGGCAGAGCTTCACTAGGTAAGGATGAACATGCTGATTAATGCAGCTGTCCCAAGCAGTTGTAGCAGAAACAACCTTATAAGCACATCCACAGGGAGATAAAGCCACATAATCACATTGCAAATCCATGTTCCCTACTTAATACCAGTTTAATTTTCCTAAGCAGGTGACCCTTGAGGGTCATAGGCAAGAAAACATGAGCTATAACTTCTCAACTGGACACTTCATTGTGATTTTTTTTCCCCATGAGAAAGTACCAAAGGAAGGCACATTCTTTTATACGGTATATTCTCATGTCCTGTAAACCCACTAAAAAAACAAACTAAAAACACTGAAAAGGAAAGAGAAAAAACTGAGCTCTGTGTTAGGGGGGAAAAAAAAATCTCAATGCCAAGTGCTGCAAGAAAGTAAACAAAGCCATGGAAAAATCAAGGATGAAGGGCAACATTTCATTTCTGAGGTTTGGAAAGGAAAATAATGAGGTCTGTTAGAGCAAACATACTTTAGACAAAGACAGTGCACTAAATCTAGTACTTAATTTAAGTAGAATATATGACACAGTATCAGGGACTAAAAGCTAAGGTAGTCATTTCATTTGAAACTAGATAAAACTCTAAAGACAATTTCATACAAGGATACCCTCATCCCTTGTGACATTAAAAAATTCAGTATGGCAAAACATACATGACACACAACTCAGGGTCAAGGAGGGGATTTTGATCTGGGCCTTTTCTTATCCTGTTACTCTCCCGAGGATCAGCATAATCTGCAAGGCTTTCAATCACTCATACCGAAAATCTTAAAGCTGTTAAAATACCTTGGGGTTGTTTTGTGGCTTGCAGCATGTTCTGGAAGGTAAAGGACAAAGAATTAACAGGAGGCCCAGCCACCTGAGTGGAAATGAAAGGCAATCTGAACCTGAGGCTGTCTTCTCAGGAGACGCATGCACTGGTCAGACAGTAACAACTTCAACCTTGGCAAGGTGCTACATGTTCTGAAGGACAAAACCCCAAGCCTGGCACTTAAAAATGTCTGCCTGATCATTTTACCTAATCAGGAGCCAGCACAACCATCTTTTGGTACCTTCTAGCAAACCTCACACTTCCAAGGGATCCAACGTAACTTGAGTTTGCAAAAGGAAATACCCAAGAAGGGAGCTCTGAAAACAGTTCACTATATTTCTCAAGCACCTTCCAAAGGGACTTTTAATATTCCCAATCTTCATTATTACTCTCCTATATACCAGCCCTGCCCAGTAGGCTCCTTGAAATGCTCTACCACACCAACCAGTTCTGTCTGAGGGTTTGAAACAAGAAACTTCTCCTCTTCATTTGAAGTGAAGAATCAGACAAAGCCTATATTTAACTTCCTGTTCACTGAAGCAGTCGTAAACAAGCTCCTGTAAGCACTCTACAGGTCACAAATTCCCAGTATCTTATCCAAATGTTAAGCTGCTGAAGTGGATCTCAAAGCTCCTTCCAACAGGCTTTCTAGTGTGCCACTCACAACAACTGAGGCCACTGGTTACATAAGAGATGTAAAGCCAAAGCAAAAAGTACGTTAAACCTGATATATTGTCAAATTGGTTTGTAGATAATTAAATGCAGCACCTGCACATACACAAAAAAATAAATTTCTTCTGCCCCACATGCTAAAAAAGCACAGCACACTCATCTGGAAGTCATACAAACTGATGCAGGTTTGTTTCTAATAGCAAAAACTCTCTTAAGTGTATTACAGCTACCTTGGTTTTTCACACTTTAAATTCTTCTAAAGATACTGGAAGGATATGTTGCAGGTTGATTTGAGTTGGGTTTTTTTTCTACAAAATAACAGTCTGCTAAATCACATGTATTCTCACAGCCACAATACATCACGGGCTGTGTATAGCTAGGGAAAGCAAATTTCGCTTTAATTTTCTCTTCCAGATCAATAAAGTGTGATAATACGTGCCAAAAGCATATCATCTCAGGCTGAAAAACACAAAATAACAAACATTATGGATGGAAAATAACACACAGTTCTCTTCCTTGAGAGTCATAAAAAAATTGCAAATGACAGGAAACCTGAAACAAAGTGCCTTGCACTCACACGAGAGTCAACCTGGCAAGCTCACTACTACAGGACACTGATCTTTAGCAGAATTCTTAAAAAGTTTTGAATTTTCTTCTGGTCATCACGTCACAATAGGATGAATTCCAAAAAACATAGAAGTCTCAAACACTTCGCCATCTAACTCGTGATTTTTAATTGCCAGGTTTTAGGAAGACATTTTAACTGCAGTGAATAAAGACCTTGGTTCACTTCTGGCTGGCAAATGATACAATACCCTTAACTATTTTAACTAAGAATATTTGAATCAAGCTGCATTCACAAATCAGAATTAATTTTTAAGACAACTGGTTTTTGTCATTAGGTGAACCAAATTGTCAATAGGATCCATTTTCTAAGCTGCTGAAATTCATTGGAAGTGTCAGTGCTAAGGATGCTACATAACTAACACACAGACAACAGGAATGGAAATTTCTGTGATCTTACTTAACTAAAGCTAAGAATAATGAAAGGGAAAAACAGAAACCCCCAAGTGCTGTTATCACAGGAAAAAAAAAAAACAAACAATGTGCAGAGCACCTGAGGAAGAGTGAAAACTATTTGGATTCTGCATGCTGCACAACAGTGATACCTATTCAGTCTGACTAAAATAGAGGTTTTTCCTCAGTTCTATAAAAATAAAAGATGCATAAAGCATGGCTGATAATGCTTACTCGTTCACATTTAGCTTACTGTCAAATTTAATAAGTCTATTCAGGTCAACATTTGTGGTAAGAACTGTGAAGTATTAAGACCTCAATTACATAAAGATTTATGCCCAAGTAAAGGAAATGCCCCTTGCACAGCATAAGAAAATACAATATTTGGTTTTAATGGAAAATAAAGCAAACCACTCCATTATTTGCAAAAGTATGGGTATCCATAAAGATTTTATACAATATAACATTTAATCTAAGTAAAATCCACATCTTCAAGATTAACATGATGTGGGTTTAATACAGGAAGTGTGGGGGTGTTTAAGAAATTATCTAAAAAAAACCTGCATATGTATTGTTTCAACACAAACTGAGCTTCAGACTGCTTCAACAATTCTTTTGGGACACACTCAAAAGACTGAAGTTAGAAGTTCTTTTTATTTCCATATTTGTGAGATCAGAGTCAACCCCTGTGAATCCAACAGGTCTATTCCTCAGATGTGTCACACAGCTTTATACAAAGACCACAGCTTGGGAAAGTGGAATAAACCTTCCACCAAGCAGCAAGTACTGTGAGGGTCTTCCAAAACTCCAGGACTTTACCATTTTTTTAACCAACAAAGCAATGCAAGAGCACCATATCCCATCTTCTGCAATAGCTCCAGCAATTTCACGGCAGTTACTTCATGGTTTGATTCAGACACTGAGTAAGACACAGGACTACGGAGCCCCCAGGCTTCTTTCCCAAATCCTTCCTGCTTTAAATAACTCACTGACATCTGCACTCCGTAGTGCACTGATTTTGGTGCTCAAAGCTGCTTATCGCCTATAGTTAGCTGTAATGAGATCATGACTGCTCCCCACACGTGCTTAAGCTGCTCAGACAGTACTGTCAAAGGACACAGAACAAACAGCCAGCCCTATCTTCTTGTGCCCTTTTAAGATTTCTAAACTCACTTTCAGGAATGCTTGACAATACTTTGATACCAACAGTGGACAATGTTAATTGGAATTAAAGATCACGTGACATTTTGCATTAACCCGCTCTGGAAGTTTAAAAAATTGAGGAAAATGCAGCTCAGCACAGAACTACAGGGAGAGAAAAAAAGAAAAATGTCAGAACAGAATATATAAGCTATACAGTAGTTTAGCTTTAGAGCAGAACTTAAGGTAGCAGTGACAGACACGGGAGCATGCCCTGAAGAGAAGGCACCACATGTCTCCTCTCCCTACCCCAGGAAGGTAGTTGTGGAGCTCAGCTTCTCTGGTCATTACCTTCTGCTAAGACAGAACATTAGGCACACAGGTCAGGGGCCTCCCCACCAGAAAAATGAACTGTGTGACAACCACTGTTTAAACACACCGTGTCTCAAGAAAACGAGGTCATTTGAGTCTGTTTATACCACAGGTATACTGAGTCATATCTTTGTTGATAAAGAACTGGGGGAAAACAGGTATGATAGACTTTCTTCCAAATTCAGGACAGCACAAAGTAACCTCTTTGAAACTGAAAGACTATCAGATCAGCCTTATCAACTTTCAGCAAACTAACTTCAGAATAGAAAGGAAAAAAGGAGACAATGATAAGAGTTCTGAAATCATCGTAAGGTGATTCAGCTGAACATCAGCCACCTAAATGGCCAGAATTACTAGAGCATGAGTGAGCCTCCAGATCTTGGAATTTTAGCTCTTATTACAAAGAACTGACACTGAGTTGGTGAATGAACAGAACTGAATTTTTCACTCTGTGCTAGTGCACTTACCTGGGTGTGCCTGTAGTAGCCTTCAAAGATAAGAGCAAAACTCCCACAAACTGTATCTATATATCCTTACTTGAAGGGTAAAATTACAAAGGGAGAGGTGAAAAGCAAGTGTTTATTTCTCTTTGCACGATCTCTAAGGTGGCTGCATATGTATTCTGAGCAAAACAGAAAAAAGTTACCTTAGAGATGTCACCCAAGCTCCTTTGGCTGAGCAGTCACTGGAATATGGAGCCAACTTCTCACAATCACGAGGGAGCAGGACCCCAGAAGCAAGTCAGCCTGCAAGATGATGTATGGAAACGAGTTAGCAAGAGCTAAATTAGCTTTTATTTAGATCTTTACTTGCTTGTCAACTAGGAATGTTTGAGAGCATGCCTCCCCTAGAGATTGGGACTGGAATTCACAGCAAGTTCCTTTCAGGATGCAGATGCTCTCACTCATTCCTGCGGGCTCTGACAGATGCTCTTTACGAAACCCACCAGCAGGGCTGAGGGGACACACTGTCCCCAGTTGCCTCAGCCACCCTCAGCTGAAAATTCCCGACCAGGGGTGGAACAGAGCAGGATGCATGACTGTTCCTCACCAGGCAGGGATGGCCATTAGGGAAGAAAGGTTGAAGCAGAGTATATTAAACCGTAGCAGCTGAACAGGCCTGGCTGTAGGCCCCAATACAAGGGAGGTAGCAGTTGGCAAAAGCAGCTGGACAGCTGGTGAAGGAGATAACCTTTCTAACTACAAAAGCTAAATCAGAGACAGCTTATCTACTGCAGCTCCCAAACACGTGTAGTGACGTCCTACCAGGATAGGCACATCCATCTCATAACCTCCTTCACTGCTTTTATCAGATTTGGTTGACACAGATCTTCTACTAATATAATTATGGCAGCTATGTCTGTGCTGTTTTTCAACAAAACAACTGCACCCATTTTAACTATTGTGGACACATTATACAGATAGAGAGGTACCCTTTAACAGCAAAGCTTATTCCTTTACTCCCAAAGAAAGGGTTCAAACATTAATGACACCACATACTGACAGGGGTGATGCAAAATAAATGCAAGCTGAAGAAGCTTGTCTTTTACACACAGTTCACGCCACCCAAAATGCACATGGAGGAGCCTATGGAAATAAACAAAGGCAAAGCATTTGCACCTCAGTACCATCTGCAGAGTGGTTCACACCAGCATGGACTACATAGGAAGCAGAGGCAGCCCAACACACTGATTAAGAGAACTGCATCTATTAGGAAGCACATCTACCCGAACAGCACACTGGGAAATCCAAAAATAACAGCTGCTGCCACATCAGAACGGCACAACAGTGCGCACAGGCGATGCCTGCAAAACAGAAACTAAGCAGCCACGCACACACACTTCCTCCCCCCACCACCCCTAGGACACCAGCAACAAACCTGATACTAAACACTGGCCAGCATCCTGCTCTGCATTCCTGTCACATCAGGAATAGAAATGAGGGAAACTGCTAGCTGCTGCTCCATATAGCTGAAGGGCTCCTTCAGTTTACAGCACGTAACACAAATACTTGACATGACTGTTGCAGAGGGTTCTGTCGCATTTTCTTTTCTTTTGCTCCTTTTCTCGAGCTCACCCATTTCAAATCTCACTAGGGACCCTCTGTGCTTACTACACTTGTTTTTGATACATTCCCTCTCAAAGATTGAGAGGTCTGAAATAAAAGCAGTTGTTCCTAGGCAAGTCACATTATATAAACAAGCAAGCAGAGAGCCACACACAAACTCTGCAAGTCAAGTTCAACACTAAAACCTGTCCAGCACCAAAACTGACAATGTGACACTGTCAAATGCAAGCGTAAATAAATTAGACTGCAACTTTTTGTCAGTGCTAAGTTCTGAGACTACAAATCCCAGCATCAACACTCCACTGTGACGTTCACATCTCCAACACGTTACAAGCTAATTTGTGATGGACAGATTGGGGGAATCTACTGACAGCAAGTGAAATGCCTGGGTTACACTGCAATAATCAAGGCCTCTGACAGATTCTCCATGGTGTCTGCATTTCAACCACAGATGGAAGAAACGCACCTCCTCTAGAGCACAGGTTCTGGATATCCAACTTCAAACTTAGCACCTACATTTCTTATCCCAATGGAAAGCACAGTCAGTGCCACCCCACTCCCAGAGTGCCAGGCAGAATTTACCAGATCCACAAAAACCTTTAGGCATGGAGAAATCAACTAAAAACTGAAATGTGAAAAGAGATCAAACCTTTTTACAAACATTCGGTGATCCACTGGACCAAAGACACTGTGCCCTGTAAGCGAATGGGCAACAAATAGCCCCAAGCTTGTACAGGGCTCCTCATCTCGCAGCAGTAAAGCTCAATAAGGTCACATTTCAGAGTTTGATCATTTTACCCAAAATGAATAAGCTCCATATGTGTGGGAGAAAAGGAAAGAAACAAACCAGGCAGCTCAGATGGGATGAGGAGAGCATGCAGCTGTGTGATTAAGAAGAAATCATAATGCTTGTTTAAAAGGCCAATTAGCTGATTAAGGACACAGGTACTACTCCAGCCTTGGGCACTTTTTTGACCTCTGAGTGCTTGCTACTCTAACATTGACTTTTCACTACGTGCAATGCAACACAGAGTAACTTCCAAGTCAGTTGACCTGCACACAATCTGCCAAGAGAGGGGATCTCAAAGCACATCTAATTTTTCTTTCTATATTATTTTTATAAGAAGGACATGCCCAGTGCTGTCAACCTGATGATGAGGCACACGATGATTCACAGAAGGAGAGAAGCATGGGCACTACTGTTTCATTTAATTTTTAAATACATGTAAAAATGTGGTTTAAAATCGTATTTACATATAAGAAAATAGATAATGTAAAAATACATTGTTGCACTGTTACACAGTCACACTGCAGATTACCCTGAGCTCGGATAAGATCCCATTCCTACACCAGCCCCATTTCCCTTGCACCTGTAAAATCATTTAAGCACCCACAAAGCTGGGTAGAAAAACAGTTTGTCTTCAGCTTGATCAGTCTGTAAGTCAGGGAACTCTGATTCTCACCTGCACAGGCACCAGCAAAAAGGCAAGAAACTCCTATGGGTTGCAGTCTATACTTACATGATCTGAAGTACCTGTGAAACCACACATGGAACATGAAACTGGTGATCAGAAGATCTTAAAAACTGTTCCCTTTTTCATCTCAACAGATAATCATGATGCTCACTTGCTCTTCTTCTATGCAAGAAACATGCAAAACTGCCACAAAGTGCCTAATGAAAAACCAGAGGGTCCAGGAGAGTCTCCTACCAGCATATCCTACTCTTTCAATCAGAGATTCCTACGTTAATGCATCAGCTTCCCCCTCCAGGAGCTAAGGATCACTTCCCCTGTTCTCCCAAAAGTCCTTATTAGACAGGAAGCAAAGGCAATGCCATGAAAAAGGACATTTCAGATCAGCCTAACAGGCTCTAACCAGGATGGCACAGGTTGTACATCCATGCACCTGGAAATGGTTCTGCTGAAAAAGCTGAAAGGGTATGAAACACTCTCTACGAAAGAAAAACAAAAATCAGCATTAGGATAATTCAAAACATTGACAAGACAAGAGTTTGATGCAGTTGAAAAAGCAACCCAATGTTATCTTGCTTTACAGAGCTCACAGCTAAATCTTTTCACAACCTACCACTTTCCTTCCAGCTCCAAAACAAAGCACTTACTTTAGGTCAGGGCTAAACTAACCTAGAAAAATACTTCACAATCTAAATAATAAGAATTTGGTACATGGGATTAGGAGAGACCTGTTTAGGGTTACAGTGATAACATGCAATAACTGATCAATCTAATTCTGAAGCACTTTGAAGCTCCTGACAGAACTTCTCTAAAAAGGAAATCAGAGTCTTAGTTCAGTGATATGCAAGGATATGCATTATTATTTTTCTCCATCAGAAGCCTGACCACACACACAAGTGTTAGCCTATCAGCTGCAGGTGACAATTCACTACAATGAGACTTTCACAAGACACTACTGCATATTACTTTGTGAGACAAGCTACTAACTATGTTTACACAGCCCAAACAATCACAGAAACACTACATTAAGAATGAACAGAGACCCAAGCCCACACCATTCTGGCACCATTCAGTGCTTCGTTAGCAAAGGTCAATTTTGGAATCCAGCTCTGGAAGCTCTGAATACCAAGTTAAGCCAGGTGAACCTGGAGGGACGAAAAGCAGATGGAGCAAAAACAGAGCAAGACAGGTTGAAATGAGAAAGGCAGCACACACCAAAGTATATTGCTTGGAGAAAAAAAAAAATAAATAAAAGGGCTGATGCTGAGCTTAAAAATGAAGGAATTGGACCCTAGGACCAGTTTAAATTCAGAGTAGGTCAAAAACGATCAGGAGTCAGTATCACCTACCCTAATTCAACCCGTCCTTGGAAATGCCGGGGAAGGTTGGTCCCGGTCCAGGTCTGCAGCCCCATGAGCACACCTGCCCCGGGGGACTGCCAGGCACGCCGGGTGTCCCCACCCCACCGGGGCAGCCAGCGCTCCGGGACCACCCGCACCCCTCCCCTGCCGGGGGGCAGCACGAACGGGCCCCCAGCCCCACCAGCCTCCTCACCATGTTGGTTTCATGTTACCGCCACGGTTTCCGAGCTCCTTCCTGCGCGCAGCTCCTGTGGAAGGGAACGAAGGGCACAAAGGGAGGGGACGCTCGCTCTGTCCGCTGGGCACTGCCCTGGCCCGGCACCGCGCTGCCCAGCCCGGGGAACCCCGCCCCGGCCGTGCCCCGCAGGGGAAAGCGCCCGGCTCTCACCGCCGCACACACGGGGACGTGCCGGGCTCCCGCCAGCCCCTCCTCACGGGGCCGCGAACGGACCCCTCCAGCCCAGGCCCATCCCGGTGCTCGCTGCCCGCTCTTCCCAGCTGCTCACGGGGCCGTGCCTGTGTATACCCTCTCCGTTCACGGGGCCGCACCCGGGTCTCCCCTCACGCCAGCGCGCTCGGATCAGCCCCTCGTCCCTCAGCCCGGCCAGTCCCCGCCCGCCGCGGCTCACCGGGGCCGGCGCTGCCTGCCCGGCCGGGACACCGGAACGCGGAGCCCCAGCGCCGCCGCTCCCCGCCGCTCGAATCAACAACAAGATGGCGGCCCCCGAGCGGGCGGAGCTTGGCGCTGGCCGTCATAGCAACCGCACCACCCAAAGCCCGCCCCGCCGCCCTCCGCGCCAATCCACACGCGAGCCCCGCCCCGCGGGGGCCCTCTCGGGACGCTGATAGGTTAAACTCAGTGTCGCTCAAGAGAGGAGCCGCCCCGCCCACTCCCGAGCGCGGACGGCAGCGCACGTTAGGCACACGTGACGCCCGCCAATGACGCGCCCCCTCACGGGCAGCGCCGTCTCATTGGCTGCCAGCCGTGAAGGGGGGGGCTCCGCCAATGGGCGCGGCCCGCGGCTCCGCGCTCCGAGCCCGCCCCCGGCAGCTCCGCGCTCCGAGCGCCATCCCCGCTCAGAGCCGCCATCCCCGCTCCGAGCCCGCCCCCG
>NW_024580659.1:306480-332466 GCF_017639235.1 Corvus kubaryi
CGAGCCCGCCCCCGGCAGCTCCGCGCTCCGAGCCGCCATCCCCGCTCCGAGCCCGCCCCCGGCAGCTCCGCGCTCCCCGCTCCGAACCCACCCCCGGCCGGTCTGCACTCCGTGCTGCCCGATACAAACCCACACCCAGCCGTCCCGCGGTCCGCGGACACGCTCAGAGCTCCCCGCCCCGAGCTCCCGGGGCCGCTCCGCGTCCCCCCACGGCCGCCGCTCCGAGCGGGGTGTCGCCAGTGGGACGAGCTCACGCACCATTCCGGTACAGTAAAGGGTTCAATTCCCGAACGGTCAGGGAAAAGGGTTCGGGGCAAAAGGGACCCTCAGGCAGAGTCACACAGGTGACCCCTTTCACTGTGAAATTTCACGGCTGGCTCCTGTCCCCCCTCCTTCCCCTTAGTCACCTACTCCCCAAATTAGTCTCTTCCCTCTTATCCCGACAGCGCTTCATTTCCCCGGGAGCTGCCAGGGAGGCGTCCCGCGGCGCGATCCTTTGAAATTCAAATAACCGGTTTCCCACCTCTCGCTGACTGACGCCTTCAAAGCTTCCCGCTGCTCCCAGCTCCTCCTGCGGCGTCCCGCTCACCTGCACCCCCGCTAATTCACTTTTCCTCCCAATTATCAACCCATCCACTCCGCCGACCAGCTGCTCATCCCACCCGTCTGCGCCTGCGAGCGCTGGAACAAAGCAGAGCTTGAGGAGGGTATGGGACTCGAGGCAAAAGTTTCTCAAAATTACCCGTGGCTGAGTTTTCTTGAACCAGATAACCTTCCTGTGGAGGACTGCCCCGGCTGGGTCACATCCAGAGGCTACAGAGATGCTTCTGTCACTGAAGCAGACCTGGCCAAAGCTCTCGTAATATTTTTTGCAGTGCCGAGCCTGCTGCCACCCTTGTCCTGGGTCATGCCACTCACATCGCTGACGAGACAGTGCTAATGACCACCACAGCAGGACAGCCACCAGTGTCACTGCCCGGCAACGGGACTCCCTAAGGCAATCACAGCAGCATGTGCAATCTCTGACACCATTTATTAGGTCTGAGGTGGCTCAGGGTCTGGCTGCACCCCATGTGCAGCTGGTTTGGCCACAAAGGACGGGTCTCCTCCTTGGGGGTCACACCAGGTGTCTGCCAGAACCCAGTGCTCTACCCAGCACTGCCCACATGGAGCTGTGGGTCACAAGGAGCCCTTGTCAAGCCCTTCAGATCCAGCGCCGAGCCCCAGTGACGCTGTTGAAGAGATAATCCCTGCCGGTGCCTGAGATGGAGGCAGCACTCAGTCACTGCCCCGCGGGCCTGGTCCCCATCTCTCCTGTCCCCAGACCCCTCTGCCCTGGGGAACACAACCCGAGGCTGCTCTTGGGGCTGTGAGACAGGGCACTCACGTGGGTCCTGAGCACGGCCATCAAACTGTCCCTGTGTGGAGGAGAGACAGGAGTGGCTGCTGAGGGCCACAGGGCTCTTCCTGCCTCCCTGGCAGGGCACCCAGCATCGCTGCCACCACTTACTGGGCTGCTGGCATGTGGGTGTCCCTGTTCCTCCTTGCCCCTGGTGTGCTCCACCACATCCCAGGAGCTGCAGAAGGAAGAGAGCAAGGGGAGGGCACTGTCAGTGATGGGCCCCCAGCCTCAACCCTGAGAGATCCTGCTGGGAACAAGTTGCCAGCCAGGCTTTTCCCTGCCAGCTGCACCCAGTCGAGCCCATCAACCCTACCTGACTGTCCCCTGGTAAAGACAGGGATTGTGGCAGGGCTGCACTCCCCCAAGTGCCTGAGAGCACCAAGCAGGCCTGCCACCACATCTGCTTGTTTCCCCATGTGCTGGCACACATCACTCTTGTGCTCAGAGGATGCTGTGCTGGGGGAGCTGCCAGGACCACCCAAAGGGGCTGAGCCCGATTCTTCTCCCTTGCATGGTCACTATGGCCCCAGTGCCACCAAGTACTGTGTCCCCAGCCTCACCAGTGAACCTGGATCCAGCTATGCATCACCTCGGGGCAGTTATGCCACCGGGGGTGGCTGTTATCCTGCCCGTGGGCTTGCATGTCTCCTCCTTGCTGTGCAGACACTTGGCACAGGCTGGCCTAGCATCTCTTCAGGCTCTCTCCTCTGTCACCTGTCACCATCAGTGATTCTCCAGGGGGTTGTGCAGCCTGGTCACCTTCTCCCTGTGAGCTTTCCCTGACAAATGGGGCTCACCCCTGCCAAACAGAGGCTCCCCTGGTGAGCTGCAGTTACCTCAGCCCTGGTGCCAGGACCCAGCCTTGCAGCAGGCATTGGCACCAGCACTGTGCCACCCCACCCTGTCCACTGCAGAGTTTGTGCCCCAGCCTGGCCATCGACATCACTGTCTACTGGCCAAATTGCTCTCTCTGCTCCCATAGTTCCCATCAGGGCTGCACCCTTGCCCTGGGCAGAGACGGCTCCCTGACCAGCAAGCCATGGCCAAATGCAGGGTATATTAAACATCCCTATGTGCTGTGTCTTCCTGGCTACCTGCAAGGACAATACAACTGCCCATATGACTGCTCTGGCCATATAGCACTCACCTCTTGCCCAGGAACAGCTTGCCAGGGGCCCGGTTGCTGTGGGAGGAGCAGAAGGCAGCCGTGAACCCCTAGTCTTGCTCACTGTGCCATGCCGTGGGGTGGGCTGGGGCTCACCCGCACAGCAGCTTCCGCACCATGCAGCCCAGGGTGGCCAGCAGCAGGGCACCAGAGATGGTCAGCACGGCCACAAACCAGGCCGGCGGGTGCCACATTGCCTCTGTCTGCGTGACAACCAGCGGCTCCTTCGGCAGCGTCTGTGGAGGCACCGGGGTGAGGGGACATGGGAGGTTCAATGGACCTTGGAGCACCACCTGGTCAGTGCGCTCTGCTCACCGTGTGCTGGGTGGTGGTGCTGGGTGGCACTGGGGTGCTCCAGGGGGTGACGTGCACCACCAGTGCCACCACGCTGCTGCGGCGGCGGGCACCAGAGCCGCCCCACACCTCCACCAGTAGGACAAAGGTGCGGGGCCTGGCTTGGTCATTGGGGAGGTAGACAAGGGTGTTCCCTTCCAGCCGAAAGCGCCCATCCTCATTGCCTGGATGAGAGGGTCTGCTCAGTGTCACACCATGGCCGAGGGCTAGTTTGTGCCGTGGCTTGGCCATTCCTCACCTCCAACAATGGTGTATGTCAGCACGACACTGTCAGGGCTGCTGTGGCACACCAGGTGGGTGACAGGCTGGTGGCTGCCCGGGGACCCAGCCGTGATCCGCAGCTCCTGCACCTCAGGGATGCACACCGGCAGCTGGTCTGGAACAGCCTGCCAGGAGCAGGGGGAAGTGGTAGGGCACCCACAGTGCTCACACCCACCACAGCTCACCCAACGGGCTGCCCTCACACCTGCAGGTGCACGGACACATCACACAGGCGGCTCTGCCTCTTCCTTAGGTCCAGGTCATTGTGGGTGTCCGTCAGCTGCACCACCAGCCTGTAGCTCTTCTGCTGCTGGGAGTCCAGGGGTCCCACCACGCGGATCTCACCTGTGGAGTGGCGTGAGCTGCTGGGAACCGGTAGGTGCCATGGGGAGTGGCGGGGGCTGGGAAAGGGGCTGGGTGCTCACCAGTGCGCCTGTCAATGGAGAAGGGCTGTGCAGGCCCAGACCCCCCCTCCACACTGTACTCAAGGCTGTCCGGTGGGTAGTCGCGGTCAGTGCCAGCCACACGCCCCACGACGCTGCCGAAAGCTGCCGTCTCTGGCACAGTGAAGGTGGCACTGCTGGGGCACGCCGGTCTGAATTCGTTGACAGGTGTCACCGTCACAAGCACAGGCACACGGGCTGTGTGGCACACGGCAGCTCAGCCATGCTGGCACCACCCCACAGCCTGTGCCAGGCTGTGTGACATGGGGACAGGGGCACCAGCCCTGGGGTGGGCATCTCTGGGGCAGCAGGAAAGGAATGTTTCCTCTGTGATCTGCTGGTTTGGGATTGGGAAAGGTCTTTTCCCACCCTAGGGACATGGGCACTCACTGCTCTGTAGGGGCTGCCCTCCCACTGTCACCACAATGATGGCCGTGAACTGGAAGCCCAGAGCAGCCATGGCCTCCGAATCATAGTCCAGTGTGGCGTTGACCTGCCAAGCCAGGAGGGAAGTGTCAGACAGAGCTGAGATGCCCTGCAAAGCTGAGATACCCTGCAAGGCTAGAGCATCCCGCAAAGCCAGGGTGTCCCACAAAGCTGTGATGACAGGGGAGAAGGAGGGAGCGAGGAGAACAAGCAGGCCTTGGGGACCAGGGAGCCCTGAGGAGCCCTGGCCCAGAATCTGGCATGACAGCACATGTCACAGGGTCCCACTTGTCCCACCGGGCTCCCGGGGTCTAGGCTTGCTGTCCACCTGGGCCCTGACCATGACCCTGCTCACCTTCAGCCGTGGCCCCTCCATGCAGAAGTGGGAGTGGGAGGAGGGAGGCCCCTCAAGAGCATAGTGCAGACACTCATCAGTGCTGGTGGAGTCGGTGCACCTCAGTGTCACCAAGGTGGTGCCAGGGGACACCGTTTCGAGCACCTGGGACCTGTGGCAGGGCAGCCAGCAGCTCAGCCTCTGTCCCATGTCCTGGGTGCAGCAGAGAGTCCCACACCCCCCACTCCCCCCTGAACCATACACAAAGATGGCTGGGACACATCTTGGTGCCTGGCGGTCTGTCCCCTGCACAGTGATGTTGACCGTGGTGGTGGCGTGGTCGTCGGGATGCAGCGCATTGTAAGCCCGGATGAGGAGGTAGGCACGGATCACCTCCAGCTGGCGGGTGCTGCGGATCTCACCTGTCACTGCAGGAGGAGCCACGGCCTCGCACTGGGCACAGGGATAGGGACAGGGCATCCCTGGGGACTCCTGCTGCCCTGCTCACCCTCGTCAATGGTGAAGAGCGTGGGTGCCACAGGAGCGAGGATGGCATAGCGGACATTGTCACCTCTGGCATAGACCCGTGTGACCACCTCCCAGGGGCCAATGCCTTCTGTCACCGTCACAGCCCAGTGCGGCTTGCTGCAGGCGAGGTGGGCAATGAGGCACCGTCTGATGCCACCAGCACCCCCTTTCCTGTCCCAACCCCACTCACAGGAAGGTGACGCGGGGACGGCGCGATGGCAGCACCTCCACCCTTACAGCCCCACTGCAGTTGTGCCCATGACGATCCATCACCTCAATCTCCAACCTGAACGTCTGTGGGGCAGCACCGGGGCAGCTGTGGGACAGCCCCGAGTGGCACTAATGATGGGGATGGGGACAGGGATAGGGACGAGGATAGTAATAGGGACAGGGACAGGAATAGCAAAGAGATGGGAACAGAAACAGGGACAGAGACAAAGAAGGAGAGGGGGCAAGAGACGAGAATGGGGCTTGGAGCAGGAACAGAGGTGGAAAGAGGGGTAGAGATGGAGACGAGTATGAACTGGAGACTAGAATGGGCAGGCATACAGACAGGGATGAGGATAGGGCCAGAACCTGAGATGCAGAAGGGGATGGGGACAGGGCTGGGGCCATCCTGGGTTCAAGGGGAGACAGGAGCCTAATGAGAAGAGCAGGATGTGGAGAGCTGTGGGCAATGCCAGCATGAGGCTAAGCCCCAGCAGACTAAGAGGTGTCTGTGACCAACCTGAGGCTGCTGGTGCCCACCTGGTTGTCCTTGTTGGGGTCAAAACCATTGTCAGGAGCCAGCACCAGGCCCCGGCGGGTGAGTGTGAGTGGTGTGTTGTGGTTTCGGAGCCTGAACTGCAGAAAGGAGGGTGATGAGAACCCCTGTTCCACTCCTCCACACCCGGGGTTCTGCTGTCTCCAAGGCTGCTCCCTTCTATGGGGGTTTGGGCCCCCAGGGAACTGCTACTCACCATCAGCCCGCCAAGCGGCTGCCGCAGCACTGCATACAGGGGTGTCCGGGGTGCCACGTCGGCCAGCACCTCCACCACATCACCCTCTGGAGCACAGCACGGCTGTGGGAGCTTGGTACTGGCTGGCATCCACAGCCCCCACTGCCCTGTGCCCCTGTTTCCTACCTGCACTGGCAAAGGGGGTATCACACCGCAGCACCTGCCCCGTTGTCACCCGGACAAAGAGCCGCCCTTCCACCTCATCCTCACCGGGACAAGCAGCCCTCAGGCTCAGCGTGTACTGGTTCACCTGGCGGGCATCGAGCTCCGCACCAGCACGCAGTGTCACCTGCCGTGGGGACACGTAACTCAGCAGGGCGCCTGCCAGCTCCTGCCCCACTCCCTGTTCCCCAGCCGCACCTCTGCCCGGAACGTGGTGGCATCTGTGGGGTCAGAGCTGATGGCGATGGAGTTGAAGGGGTGGTCAGGCTCAATGGTATCCAGAGTGACATTGGGGCTGCTGCTTGAGTTGCTGCAGGACACGGTCACCTCAGCCACGCGGGTGCCTGGTACTGTGTCCTCACTCAGGGCCACCACACGTGGCAAGTCAGGCAGGACTGGTGGGAGACCCCAGGGACCACTGATGGCTCATCCAGTTGTGCTTATGGAGCTCTGCTGCTGCACCTAAGCACCAGTGCAGGCACACATCTCCCTGCAAGGCACAGCTGGGTCCAGGGCAACCCACTCTTACCTGTTGCTCTGACGAAAGTCCCTGCAAAGAGGACAGTATCACCCCAGCCTGCCAGGTGTGCCCCAGCAATGCCGTGGGGAGGCCCCAGAATTCCCTCTGTGATGCTCTGATGAAACCCCAGTGGTGTCTGGAAATGCCACAGTGATGCCCTTAAGATGCCCCAGTAACACCCTGGCAATGCTGAGGACACTCTGAGGACACCCTGGTAATGCCCTGAGGATGCTCCAGTGATGCCCCCTCCTTGCCTCAACCCAGCCAGGCAGCTGCCAATCCCTCTGCCCATCCTGGGGTCAGCCCCAGGCATGTGGGAGAAACCGAGGAGAGCCTCTCCTCTGTTGCCTTCCTCTCAGTCATCCACCAAGGATCTGGCAAAGAGCGCCTCCAACATTGTGACCTTGAAGCACCTACCTGGGACACAGAGGCTGAGGAGGAGGAAGGTGAGGTGTCCGTGCATGCCCATGGCTCGCAGGGTGTTTGGGACAAGCTGAAGCCGGTTGCCAGGGGCGCTCGGCACCACCCCGGCCCGGCGTCACGCCGTCCATCCACACCCGTGGTGGCCCGCCCGGCCAGGGAAGGGACAGGGCACGGCTCCAGTGCCCCCAGCTCTGCACGCCGCCGCTTCCAGCCCCTCGCCACTCGCAGCTCCGTGGGGTTTGGCTGCCACCCCACGCTGCTTCACCACGCGGCACGCTCGGAACCGGGAAAACTAGCTGGGAGGTAATTTTTGGCCGTGTTCTCGTTCATTTGCAAACCAGTGCCGCTTCTCCCAGGATCCCCATTAAGCGCTATTAGTTCCCAATTACGGGCGCTGCGGCCAGGGTCACTCTTCCCTTCCCTTCCCTCCTCCCTGCTCTGGCAGCCCGGTGGCGGGGGGTGCCAGCGGTGGGTGCCTCCGCCGGGGCCCTGTACCGGGGCTGCCCTCCTTCCCGCCGGGGCATACCGGGCTCCAGGACCCCCGGTACCCGAGGTGCTGCCGGCTGGGACACAGATCCCGCCTGGCCCGGCGGTGCCCGGCGCGGGGCCCCGGGGCGGCGGGGAGGGGTCCGTGGGCGGGGCGGGGCCCCGGGGCGGCGGTGCCGGTGCCGGTGCGGGCCGGGCTCACGTTACGGCGGCCCCATTGGCCGGGGCGGGGCGGGGCGGGGCCGCCGGGCAGCGCCGGGAGGCGGCGGGCACAGCCGGGTGCTCCGTCCGCTGCTGCTGCTGCTGCTGCTCCGGCACCGGCGGCACTAGGAGCGGGGCCGGGAGCAGCGCCGGGGGAGCAGGACCGGGCATGCACAACGCCCGCCCGGACGAGCTCGGCGCCGACCGGGTGAGTGCCGCCGCGGGCACCGGGAGGGAACGGGACGGGACGGGACCACCGTGCCCGCGCCCCACCGCCCCCTGATGCCAGTGACGTCCGGGCGCTGTCGATGATACCAGGGCCGTGACATTACAGGCGAGGCCAAAGGCGGCGCAGGGGACGTTGGCGTCCGGTGGGACACTGGCGGTGTGGGGGCACGGGTGACCAGCGGCCACAGTGTCCAGCTGTCAAGATGCCAGCGGCACCGTCCCCCTGGAGCTGCCACCCACCTGGGCTGCCCCGAGGGACGGCGGTGACAGGGTGGCCCTTCGGCTCTCCTGGGGCTGCCACATGCTTACCCAGCACCTCACAACCGGCTGCCCCAGTGTTCCCGGCCAGCGGCGGGACTGGGCGGCTCGGAGTGGTGGCACGCTGCCACCAGGGCTGGATGAGAGGGTCGCAGCCAGCGGGGAGGGGGACAGGGATCGGGACGGGGACGTGGAGAGCAACAAGGACAGTCCTGCCAGCAGCTCTGTCAGGGCCAGCCAGAGGGGACAGAATTATCGGTCCTGGAAGCAACCCCTTCTGCACACTCAGCTTCCCGCGACTCCAGCGCGGAAAGGAAAGCGGACGTAACACCCTGCTTTTGGGTTCAGACAATAGGAATTCAAGAGCGAGGAGCGGCCCGGCTGCGGGAGCCAGGAGTCTTTTCCAGCGCCTGCCCGGCCGTGCTCCGTTCAGCCCTGGCTGCCTTGGTCCCCTGTATTCCCCGCCGTTTGGGGGGGCTCGGGCCTTGGGCGCAGGCCTGGCTGCACCCTGACGTCACCTGGGGTGTCCCCAGCTGGAGGGCACAGGGTGGGTGGGTGGCCCTGCCAGCGCACGGGGGGAGAGCCCCACCCCAGCACCCGCGGGTGCCCTGGGGCTGCCGCTGGCTCCGTGCCACCGAGTGGGACTCTGCTGGAGGGGTGTCCCGGTTGCCTCCCCACAGAGACGGGGGCACTCGAGGGGCTGTCGGGGGGGCAGTGGGGCGCCCGCTCCTACGTGCCGTGGCCGTCTGTCATTTCCCGCAGGCACGGCCGGGGCTGGGTGCCTGCTTGCTCACCCGACAAGCCGCTGCACGCCGGCCGGCTCCGCGCAGGAGCCGCAGGAAAGCGGGGCCCGGGGCTGCGGGCAAGCCGGGGCCTGCGCCCCGCTCTCCGCACCCTGCTGCACGCCCATTGCGCCAGCGAAGCCCCCCCCGAGCCGGGGCGGGGGGGACGCGGGGTGCCGGGGTGGGTTGGGATGGGAGATCGCGGCGCTGACTGGGGGCAGTGGCGACAACCGTGCTGATGTGCCCTTTCCCTGCAGTGGTGCCGGCGGGACGCAGGGCCGACGCCGCGGGCGCACATGCACGGCATGCGGCAGGCACCGCACCACCTGGGAAGGGCGCCGGGGCCGGCCCCTCGTCCCCCGCGCCCCGGCTCGGCGGCGGACTCGGCCTGCAGCCTGGATCCGGGTGGCGAGGAGGAGGAGGGAGGGGGGCCGGCCGCTCGCTCCCCCCCGGCCAGCGAGCGCAGCCTGGAGTTCGACTCGGGGTACTCGGAGGCCTCGGGGGGCACGTGGAGGGAAGAGGAGGTGCCCGTGCGCCGCCGGCATCTGCTGCCCTGCCAGCGGGCACACCGGCTCTCCGCCGGCCCCGCCGCCCCACCGCCCGCCCCCGCCCGCCGTGTCCGCCCCAAATCCACCTCGGACGCCTGCCTGGAGCAGTGGCGGGCGCTGGAGCCCGCCGACACGCAGGACTGGACCGTAGCACTGCTGTCGCAGAGCCGGAACCGGCAGCCCCTGGTGCTGGGCGACAACTGCTTCGCCGACCTGGTGGAGAACTGGATGGACCTGCCCGAGGTGGGCGCTGAACCGCGTCGCCGAGCCCCCGCCGAGCCCTCCCGCCGGCTGGCCAAGCCCCCCGCCTTCCTGCTCAGCCTTTCGGGCAACGTACGCCGTAAGCTGGCCAACATGGCCCGGCCCCGGGGGGCCGACGGTGTCCGGCCGGGGGGCCGCGACGCCACCAAGCGTTTCTCCTGCCCGCTGGGGCTGGGGGGACAGCCCAAGGGCGCCTGCTTCCACCAGTCCCACAGCAACATCGCCCAGCTGGCCACGGACTTCCACCGCTTCACCGCCCTGATGAACAGCCGCAGCCGCCAGCCCATCATCTGCAACGACGTTATCGGCTACATTTAGCCCTGCTGCTGCGGTCCGCACCCCCACCCTGTAAATAAACCCCTGTTTTGTACGGTCTGGGCGCCGCAGCGTTTATCAAAGGGTGTGCCTGCACCCCGACTCTGGGCAGGGGCAAGCAAGGGCTTTTTGCAAAAAGGGCCAGTGCAGCCTGCAGCTTTTATTGCATGGGGTAGGAGGTGCTGGCCCCTTGCTCAGGGTAGGGAGCACAGGAGAGGGGGACGGGTATCTTCAACCTCAGCGTCCTCTCCCTCGCACATATACAGCAGCTCCAGGTCCTGCTGCTGAGGCATCCTGGCATCCTCCAAGTTCTCTGATAACCTGTAGCAGGGAAAGGGGGTTTTGGGGGCACTGGCTTGCCCTCCAACGCTGGCTGAGTGCCCCGGGGATGCCTTGGGCCCCTCAGGGGTGTCCGGCCAGGCTGGTGGGATGCAGGGGCCGGCAGCAAGGGGCCGGGCAGGGGTCCTGCCACGGGAAGTGCTGCCGGCAGGATGTTTATCCAGCAGCTGGCTGGGAACTGCACTGCAGCTGGAGTGGCTCAGGATTGAGGCAGTGGGGGCTGGAAGCCGCCCCCCCGGGGCAGGATTGGGCCCTAGAGCCGGAGACCTACCTCTGCGCCTGCTGCCGGGCCCGTGTTTCTTCATCCGCCTTGCTGTCATAGAGCACGATGTCACCACACAGGAGCATGGTCACGGTCCAGCCATGTGTCCTCTGCAAGAGGTGGGTGTCAGGATCTGGCCCTGCATCCCCCAGGGTGACCTGGCTGAGTGCTGCCAGCGCTGGGCTCACCTGCAGCCAGTCCAGCACCTCCTCCACCGTCATCACCTGCCCGTCTGCGCCGACTGCCCGCATCTCCAGCCGGTCCCAGCAGCTCCACTCCCGCCCGCCGTACTGCCAGGGGGTAGCAGCCAGCACTCGCACCCCATACCCTGGCTGTCCAGCCCCATGGGGCAGGCACTGGTGCAGCACCAGGGCTGGGGGACATCAGGGCAGGCAAAGGGGCAGGGTGATGGGGGCACCATGGTGGTGCACGGGCAGTGGGGGACACAAGTGTCCCCCCAACACTGCTGGGGTCCACTTCAGGGATCAGCGTCAGTGTGGGGCCGGCACTGCCCCTAGCCCCAGGCCAGGACAGGCACACAAAAAGCCATTGAAGCACTGCCCAGCCCCACACAATCACCTCTTCTCATGCCCGTGGCCCCACGACCCCTGCTCTGGCCCAAGGAGGCCAGTGTGGTGCCAAGCCCGGGGCCACGCGCCGGACGCGGCCCCGCGCCGTCTGGCAGGGCTACACGGCCATCTGCCCTCGCTGCAGGCAGCGCCAGCACTGCCCACCTGGCCCCGGCCCCACTCAGGAGGGGTGTTCACACCTGGTCACTCTCCCTCCTGCTTTCTGCTGCCTTCTCACCTCCGCCTTCTGCTGCCTGCACTTATCCCACTGGGGGAGAGGAGGGCTTAACCCCATCCTCACCGGGGCAGCAACTGTTCGGCACAGAGGGAAAGCCATGGCCTGGCTCTCCACCACCGAAGTACAGTGCTCTAGCCCTGGGAAGCATATCCCTCTGGAAAAGGCTGGCCCCCAGTGTGGGCTCCCCAGGTCCCTGTGGGGACGTAGGTCATGCCAAATAGGCCTTGGGGACGTGTTCCCACCCTAGCCAAGCAGCTGGGTGTGAAATGTCACGCCGGGTGTCCTCAGCCTGGGACATGCAGGTGCTGGGTGTTGCTGCAGGGACCTGAGGACGTGGCTAGACCCAGCAGCATCCTCCACCCGGGGGTGATGTCAACCCAGGGGCACTACAGCCAGGATTGCGCAGGGCTGGGCCTGGGGCTTGAGGGGGCCATGGGGCAGCCGTCAGCCCGAAGTGGTGCTGGAGCCGGCGCAAGGCAGTGGAGTCGCCTCCCTCCCCCTCTTCCTGCCCCCGGCCCTGGGCCCCCCGGGCCAATCTGGTTCCAATCGGCGCTTCCTGCCGTGCCGGAAGGGCTGCCTCGCACGCCATAAACCCCCAGACAAAGGGGCCTCTATAGCCCAGACGGTCCCAATCTGGGCCTGCCCCCGCCCCCGCTCTCCCTCCCTGGTTCCCCACCGCCGGGACCCCCGGCCCCGCTCCCCCGGGCGGCCCTTCCCGGCCCGGTGCCAGCTGCTCTCTGGCTGCCGCAGCTGGTTTCCATAAGCCAGATGTGTGCGGCTGCAGCAGCCTCCCACCCTTGGCTGTGGAGCTCAGCGTGGGGCCTGCCATGGGGCAGTGGGGCTGCCTCGGTCCCCTGGGCACCCCAGAACATCACAGCTGGGCCTGAGGCTGGGCAAGTGGGACAGTGGCAGCGTCTCAGTGCTGGGGGGCAGCCAGGGGAAGGAGCTGGTTCCTCAGTGCCTGGCAGTATCCCCAACCCACTGCAGCACCCAAATCCATTTCTGGAGTGCTATGGCCAGGGCCACCCTTGCTGCATGGCCACCTCCTTTCTCCTGGGTCCCCCTGGCACTGTCCCACAGCAGATGCCACTGGCCCCTGGGTGTCCCCCACCTGCGCTGTCCTGGGGAAGAGGGTCCTACCCAGTAGGTGGTGGATGGCAGGGGCTGGAAACGGAGCAGCAGGCAGTCAGACAGGCCGATGTTGCTGTTGCGGTAGCAGCTGAGGTCCTGGCACCCCCACACCAGCTTGTAGACCTCCAGGCACGCCAGCCCGGCCACGGCTGCCGTGGTGGTGATGATGGCAGGCACGATGCGCCCGGCAATCCGCTTGCTCTGAGGACAGGAGGGGTGTCACCAGCTGCCCAACACAGGACAGGGACTCCTGACCCCACAGGTTGCCCCTCTCACCGTCAGCCAGTTGGCAGGGGGGATGCCATAGTTCTCCGCACGCAGGTTGGACGCTGCCGTGATAAAGTCTATGTGAATATTGTTGTCCTGCGGGGAAGAGTGCGGGGACATCTGCATCCCATGGGGACATCAAGCCCCCAGGCTGAGCAGGGCCACCTGCCTGGCTCTGCTACCTTCTCAAAGTGGATGGACTCCATCAGGGGTGTTTCTGCCTCCTCATCCCCCACCAGCTCCTGTCTCCACTGCATCAGGTCCTGGGTAAGCTCTGTCAGCTGCCTGCAATCTGGGGGCACAGGGACCCCTGGGATGATACCCCTGCACTGTGGCACTGCAGGGGTACCCCCACCTTGGTCTGGGTCCTCTTGAGTGCTGGAGCAGGGACAAGAAGCCACAGCCCCACCACAACCATGCTGGACCCAGGAACATGGCTGGGAACCTCACCTGTGGGAACCTGTGCCTCCTCTGTGAGTTCCTCTGTAAGGGGAATCTGGAGCCCGTCCTGGGGTGCAAAGGGTGGCAGGACCACACCACGGAGGATGGCCTGGATGGCTGCCCGGTCCGTGCATGGTGGGACCCTGTGTACTTGGGCAAAGAGATGGGCAGCAGCCAGGACATAGTCCAGGTGGGTGTCCTGTGAAGTAGAACAGGCGTAGCCATGAGGTGTCTTGCTGAGGTGGTCCCACACTGCCAAGGGCTGCCAGCACTGCCCCAAGCTGGTAAAACTGCCTGGCTTTACCCCAAAGTCGAGGTGAAGGAGCCTCTCCTCCTCCTCTGGCCACAGAGCATGTGCAGGCTGTCCCCAGCAGTGACTGGTGGACAGGGATAGACCCAGTCCAGGACCTGGCAGCCCTGCACAGGCTGTGGCAGATGGAGCACAACTACAATTCAGTATTCCCAGTAATCCCAGCACAAGCTTGGCTCTCCCTCTGGCCATACCATTCCCGTGTGAGACCCCACAGCTCTCCCTGCACTCACGTTGTCGGGGTTGAATGTCAGTGGATGGGGACAGCTCCTGTCCCCTGCCCAGAAGGGGACACCCGGGCTGGTTTCCTGGCACAGGGAGAGAAAAGTCAGGCCCAGGAATGTGTACCCCTGGCTGCAGTGACACGGCTGGTGGAGGCAAGGGGGTGCAGGGGGTGCCAGCCCTATGGTGCTGGGCTCACATGCTCCGGAGGGTAGATGTGCAGCAGCTGGGTGATGGCATCGTGGTAGCGGCTCTGCCAGTGCTGGCGAGCCCAGCGCACGCAGTCCTGCCAGTCCCGCGGCCACTCCCGCAGGCTGTCCCACACCTGCTCCAGGACCTTCCCTGGCGGCGGCTGCTCCAGGAAAGCTGGGTCCCTGCAAAACCAGGCACTGCTGATGCTGGCCCAAGAGCAATCCTGTGAGACACCTGGGTGGGACGTGGCCATTCCCAGCAGTGCCCTGGCAGAGCTGGAAGCTCCTCTCCCAGCGTCACTTCCCCCAAAGCCCACTCACTTCATGAACTGGTTGACTTGTTCTGCAGGCAGCTGGAAAAGCCCCTCAAACTCATCACGGGCCCACTGCAGAGGAGAAACGGGTGCTGAGCACTGTAACTCCCCCTTATGCCCCCAAGCCCAGGGGGAGGGGGAGGCTCTGGCAGGGCCAGCAGCAACACTCAGGCTGCCAGCAGGAAGCAGCTGGGGCTGTATCCTGCCTGCGGCCCACCACTGGAGGGGAAACAGGGAAGGAAGACAAAGGTCCCAGTACCTCCTCGCTGGGTGCTGTGGCTGGGGCAGCTCAGCCTACCTGTAGTGTGTGCTGGATGGTGCGGGGGAAGTGCCGCAGGGTGCAGAGGGGGAAGGTGCCATCCCTGGGGGTGCTGGCCGGCCCCAGAGGCTTGGTCAGGGGCGGTACCATGGCCAGCACATTCCCCCGTGTCCCCTCCGTGCCCGAGTCCAGCAGTGGTGTGCGGCAGCGGAGACAACGTCTCTCCAAATAGGCGCCTGCAGGGAGCCAGAGGTGCTGGGGACCCAGGGAGCACGTCCAGGGGCTTGGCCCCTTTGCCCTTCCTGGCACTCACGGGCCTCTAGTGTGTCCAGGGCGCTGGCAACGCCATCCAGGTGCCGGAAGAAGTTGTCCCTGTAGAACATCTCGGTGGCAGGTCCCACCTGGTTCTGGTGAGCTGTCACCCTGACATCAGGGTTCATGCGCTGCACGGCTGCTGCGGCCACCACCGACTTTGGCTTCTGCCAGGGTAGAGAGGGGGTGGGCAGCACTCCCCCAGCCCTAGGGAGCCCCTGACACAGCCAATATGCCCTTTGGGGGGAGCTCAGCCCCTGCCTCATGCTGCCTCACCGAGATATCTACTGAGCGATAGAGGAGCTGCCGATGGAGGTTGGAGAGGGCAACGGTGTCCATGTCGGTGACGATGAGTTCCCCATCCGGCCCAGCCGCCAGCCCCATCATGGCAAAGTTTTTCAGCAGCTCGCAGCCGATGGCACCAGCTCCCACCTGCCAGGGCAGAGATGCTGCAGCTCCCTGCATGCCAGTCGGATGCTCCGCAGCTTCCCAGTGCCATGGTCCCTGCCCACTCACCACCAGGTACTTCTGGTGGCCCAGCTTCTCCTGGAAATTGGCCCCGAAGACAGCAATCTGGCCATCGTAGCGAGAGCCTCTCTGCCGGGACAAGGAGCTGTGTAAGCACAGCAGCCACAGCACCCCAGGCAGCCAGGAGGGGCTGGACATGGGGTCTCACCGGGGCACAGTCCGTCTCTGTCAGCTGCGCAGCCCCCGAAAGCGCCAGGCACTCCAGGGCGTCGAAATACAACCACTGGTCCAGGGGCAGGAACTTCCTAGTGATGGCCTGGGGCGAACAGCCCGTGGGCAGGTGGCCAGCGGGGTGTTCCCCCTCACTGCGCCCCAGCCCTGCTGCCGGACCCGGCGTCCCCAAGCGGGCAGCAAGTGCCCTCTCGTGGCCACCAAACGCCACCGGACAGCCATGGCCAGCGGGACCCCGCCCCGCTCACCTTCAGCACCTCCTGGGCCGCCAGCGCCCCGACGACGGCGGCTACGGGGCACAGGTCCCCCGCACTCACGCTGGCGAAGGCACGCACGATGTCCTCATCCAGGGGACCCTGCTGTGCTCCCAGGCTCCGCGCCAGCTCCAGCACGCGCTCGGCATCTGCCTGCGGGCAGAGGGGAGAGGGCAGCTCCCGGCAGGGTGGTGGGCTTCGGCAGGGCCAGGCAGGAGCAGGACAGGGACTTACCGGTGCCCTGGGCCGCGGCAGGCGGCCCTGCTCCCTGCGGAAAGCGTGAAGGGCCTGGAAGGCGGCGTGCAGGCTGCGGCTGTGTGGCAGATCCTCGGGACTCGCCACCTGGATTTTGGGCTCCTCCAGTGACTGGCACAGGGGCTCCTGCCAGCAGAGCAGAGCACCAGGGATTGGGTGAGTGCTTCCCTGGGGCCTGGCGTGGCACAGCAGTACCCCAGCCTGGGTGGCAGCATCGTGGGGCCAAGAAGGACTTACATGAGAACACTCCTGGGGCTGCTGCACCTGTGAAACCAGGCCCCCGCAGCGGTAGGGTGAGAAGGAGCTGGTGTCACCGATCTCCAGCCTGAAGGCATCTGGGGACGAGCATGGATATCACATCATGGTCACTGTCAAGGACCCAGTGAGTTCCTCAACCCTGAGCTAGGGCAGCCGGGACCCCCCTGGAGGTCTCACCCAACACACGCACGGGGACGGGCTTCTGGCTGTTCAGCTCTGTCATCCCCTGCACGCCAGAAAACGTCACCAGGTCTCCATCACAGAAGAGGTGGCCATGACTGTCCTCTGTCCCCATGCATGTCACCACTCCTGGGTTGCCCTGAGGAGAAGGCTGTGTGAGAGTGGGGCACTGGACTAGGGTGGCATAGAGCCAGAGGAGCAGGCAACAACATTTTGGGGGATCCTGGAGGGGCTGCCCTCCCTCCTACCTGGGAGATGTGCTGCACAGCAGCACACACTGGGTCCCCTTCTGCTGGGTCATCAATGACAAACTGCTCCCCGAAGTCACAGAACAGCTGCCTGGAGAAGACCAATGGGGTTTTGCCAGAGAAAGTGCCCCACCAAGCTTCCCCAGCACTGCCATGTCCTGCCCAGGCCAAACAGCCCTGCCAGCTTACTGGGGACATGAACTGCAGTGCAGGGCTTGGGGCTCTGGGAACAAGGTGACTCAGAGCCAGTGCAGGACCCCATGAGACCCCTTACCCTGCCAGGCCCTTGGTGTCTGCCACGATGAAGCAGATGCCCCGGGCATGGCAAAAGTCCCCGACGCGGAGCTGCTCCTCCAGCGGGGATTCAGTCAGCACCACCACCTGTGCCAGGTCTGTCAGTGAGCGCTGCCATCCCAGGGGTCCCCATGGCACAGGGATGCAGGCTCACCTGGAAGGGGGCAAGGAAGGCCTCCGACAGCTCCCCGGTGTGAGCCTCAACCACCACACAGGGGTTCAGCTCGGTCAGGGCCCGCTGGGATGCCTTGGCACGGTTCTGGCCCAGATCACTCTCCCCCAGGAGGAACTGCAAAGTGGACACATGGTAGGGCACCCTACGGGTCTGGGGTGCAGCTCACCACTGTGAGGTGCTCCACAGGCCCTGTCTGCACTGGTGAGGGGCCTCTGCTAAGGACCCTACCTGTGACAATGAAGGGCACCCTGTGCCTTACCAGCATCCCCAACCTGTACCTGTTATTGGGAGCCCCTCACCCCACACCCGTACCTGCAAATGGGGATTCCCCCAACTGCACCTGTACCCATTCCTGGGACATCCACCACATCTGTACCTGTTACTGGGACTCCCACCTGAGTCTGCACCTGTACCAAGACCCTTGTCAGTACCTCTATATGTTATGGGGCCTTCCCATCCATACCTGTACCTGTTACTGGGATTGCTGTCTGTACCCATTATGGGGATCCCCATCCATACTCATATCTGGTACTGGCACCCCCACCTGAGTCTGTACCCATTACTGGGACCCTTGTCAACACCTATACACATTATGGGGCCCCTCATCCATACTTGAACGCTGGGACCTGTGCCCATACCCATACTCACTAGTGGGACACCCACCCATACCTCTACCTGGTACTGGGACCCCTGTCTGTACCTATTATCAGGACTCCCCCTCATATCTGTATGCACTACCGGCGTTCTCACTAGTTCCTGTTTTGAGATCCTCACCTGTACCTGCGCCTGTTTTGTGAACCCTCACCCGTTCCTGTCACCAGCGGCCCCGCCCGGCCCCGCCGGTACCTGGTGGGTGCGGTCGGCGGTGCAGGTGGCACTGCGGTCGTGCAGGACGACGCGCCCGGTCCCCGCCAGCACCAGCGCCGTCGCCACCTGCGCTCCGGTCCCGCGCAGCCCCGACACCAGCACCGCCGACTCGGCCAGCCGCCTCCCGCCGCCGCCCAGCACGTACCTGCGGGTACCGGCGGGGCCGTCAGCGGGGGCCGTCAGCGGGGGCCAGCACCACTGCCCCGCGCCGTGCCCTGCCCCGATCCTGTGCGGCTCCCGTCCCCGGTGCCGGTCCCCGCACTCACAGCTGCCGCGAGTACCGCGGCTCCTCTCCGCTTCCCGCCATGACGGCCCCACCCACCGACCGGGCCGCGGCCCTGCCCTGGGGAGGAGCCAATCCCCCAAGGCCGCGCCCCTGAAACGGGGCCCCGAGGCCGCGCCCGCCCTGCACCGGCAGAGGGCCGGCACGAGGAGGCGCCGCCCCCCGGCGGCCGCGCTGTGGCGGCAGCGAGGGCGGGCTGGCGGGCCGAGGCTCCGCCCCCTCCGGTCGCTTCGCCCCCGGTACCCCGCGGCCATGGCGGCGGTGGCGGCGGGCTGGCAGCCGCCGTGGCGGGCGCTGGCCGCGCTGGGCCGGGAGCTGGCGGCCGAGTGGGCGGCACAGGACGTGCGGGCCGCGCTGTGCCAGCTGCTGCTGCTCTGGCTGGGCCTCAGCCTGCTGGGCGTCCGCCTGGCCTGGCGCACCTACGGCGGGGCGGTGGCCGCGCTCTGTTACCGGACCGGCCCCACCGGCCGCCGCTCCCCCGGCACCGCTTCCGGGGCCTCGCCTTCCCGGCCCCGAGCGCATTCCCTTTCCCCCGCCGGCCCGGCGGGACGCAACGGCGCCGCCGAGCGGCACTGCCCGCCCCGGTGAGTCCCGACCGCTACCGGGCCCAAAACCGCTGATCCCCCCCGCGGGCCTGCCTGGCTTCCCCCGCGTCCGGCCAGTGCTCTTGGAGCGCAGCCCGGTGAGCAACCCCTGCCCAGTGTCCCCCAGTGAGTGTCCCCCCAGCTGCACTCCTGCACCAGTACAGCCCAGTGACTGCCCGCCTGCCCAGTATGGTCCGGATGGGGTCCTCTGGGACACCGGCCCCGGTTACCCCCCCCAGCTGTGGCTTCTGACAAGTGCCCCCCAGCAATTGCCCCAAGCTGTGCCCCCAGACCAGTGAGCACCCCCACAGCTGCACCCCAGACCAGTATGCCCCAGTAAGTGCCCCCCAGCCCTGCCCACCCCACACAGACAGACAGGTGCCTGCCCTGGTGCTGGGGTGCTGTGCTGGGTGCTGCCCCACCCATGCTCACGCTGCCTCTCTTTTGCAGGGATGGCCTGGCAGCAGAGCCCATGAAGACGCACCGGGAGTGAGCAGCACCAGGACCATCGGCTGGGTACTGCCAACACCATTAAAGTGCTGTGCCCACCTGCTGCCCCTTGCTTTGGCACCGCCACCATCACCAGAGAGGAGGCCAGGGGAATGGGACAGGGTGTTTATTTGGGCCAGGGCACTGTGCCCACGGCATGTGCTGGCCTCACTTGGCCATGTAGTACTGGGTGGGCACGAAGGGCATCTTGGTGATGACGGCAGGGTGCTGCTTCTTCCGCACCTCGACGGTGAGCTCGGTGCCGGCCCGGCTGTGCGCTGCCTCCACGTAGCCCATGGCGATGTTCTTGCCCAGGCAGGGTGAGGGACAGCCGCTGGTCACTGTGCCTGGAATGTGAGGATACGGGGAGGTGAGTGGGGGCTGGTCAGCCCCTGCCCATGCCATGGCCGCAGCTCAGGGTCATGCCCGTACCAGCCCCACTGCCCCCACCTACCCACAGGCCTGCCTTCGGGGCCCAGGATGGCCATGTGGGGCCGGATGGCAGGTCCCACCGATGTCAGCCCCACACGCCTGCGCCTCGGCTTCTCTTTCACTTGTGCCATGATGACAGCAGCACCAGGGAAGTCCATGGCCGCACGCCGGCGTTTCCCTGCAGGGCAGAGATGGGTGAGGGTTGGTGATACCTGACTGGTCCCCTTGTACCCTCTGGGGACACCTTGCTGCTCTGCCTGTCCCAAGGAGGAGGTGGAGGCAGAGGTGGACCTACCTAAGGTCCACATCAGCCCAGCTTCAGCAGGGGTGACGGTCTCGTCGATGTCATTGCCGTAGAGGCAGAGCCCAGCCTCCAGGCGCAGGCTGTCCCTGGCTGCCAGCCCTGCTAGCCACACATCGGGGACACCCAGGAGCTGCTCGGCCAGCTCCACTGCCCGCCCCGCGGGCACCGAGATCTACAGCGGGACACGGGCAGCGTCAGTGGGGCATGGCCTTCCCCTGCATCAGTACCGCAGTGGGGATGCAGGTGCAGCTCCCAGGGTACCTCCACGCCATCCTCGCCGGTGTAACCGCAGCGCGTGACACGGCAGCCTGGCACGCCAAAGACGGTCGTGGTGATGCTATTCATAAAGGAGAGCTTGGCCAGGTCATCTGACAGCCCTGCCTGCAGAACCCGTGCCATGGAGGGACCTAGGGATGCAGGTGGCTGGAAGATGGCAGTGCCCAGGGGAGGGGAGGGAGGTGGGGAGGGCAGTGACATCCACCAGGTGAGGACCTGGAGGAGGGCAGGTCCACGTGGGGCCCCCACTACCTTGCAGAGCCAGCAGCGCGTTGTCTGACACCTCCAGGTGTACGTCACTGCCGGTGGCCTGCAGCTGCGCTGCTCTGTCCTGCCAGGGTGACAGTGGGCTGCTAGCACGGGGGCCAGGCCGGTGCCAGCCCCACATGTGGCCATGGCCACCTCACCCTGCGCAACCACGGGTGTCACCAAAAGGCGGAAGGACTCCTTCCCACTGCGTGTCCCCACCTCCCGCTCGTGCAGCCCCATACCCTCAAGATGGCCAAGTCTTTGTCAGCACAGGCGGCGTTGGACACTACGTAGAGGTGATTTTCTGACGTGTTTGTGACAATGAGGTCGTCCGTGATGCCACCCTTCTCGTTGGTGAGCAGCGTCAGGGTGCCCTGAGGGACACGGCCCATGGAAGAATGAGCGGGCTGCCTGGACCCTCCCAGGCCATCCCGGGGACCTCCGACCCTGCTGGATGCCTGGTGCCCGCCCAGTGCGCTGTACCTGTCCTGGCTTCAGCTCGGCGATGTCCCCCACTACCAGGCTCTCCATGAACCTGATGCGGTCCCGGCCGTACACCAGGGTCTGCAAGGGGCCGGGGGGGTGGGTTGTGAGTTGGTGCGGGTACCCCCCTGCTCCAGCCCCCTCATCCCGACCCCGCTACCTGCAGCATGTGGGAGACGTCGAAGAGGGAGCAGTGGCGGCGGGTGTGCAGGTGTGACTGGAGGTGGCCCTGCCCGTAGTGCAGCGGAAGGCTCCAGCCGGCGAATGGCACCATCCGCCCGCCGCGGGCCCGATGCAGGGCGTCCAGCGGCGTCTGCTTCAGCCCCTCCTCTCCGGCCTCGGCCCCCGTCCCGGCCCCGGTCCCCCCGGCCCCTCTCCGCGGCGCCGAGCCCGGGGGCCGGCGGGACAGCACGGCGCGGCAGCCCGCCCGCAGCATCTTCCTCTTCCTCCTCCCTCCCGGCACGGCTCGGACCGGCCCCGGGGCGCCTGGGACATGGAGTCCGCCCGGCCCTGGCCCCGGCCCCCGCCCCCGGCCCGGCCCGCCCTCGGCACCGCCTCCCCGGGGCTGCCGGCACGGCCACCCCCATCCCCCAGAGACAGGCGGGCACAGGCAGGACCAACGTAGCAGCTTTTAGTGGTGACCGAGGTGCCGCTCCAGCACCCCTGCACTCCTCGGTCCCCCCACAGCCCCTTGCAGTGTGGGGTGGGGGTCTGGGCTCTGCCCACGGGATGTGCCCAGGAGAGGTTCACAGGGGTCTCTGGGGTGGCAGTGCTGCCCCTCACTGCCAGGCAGTGCAGAGGGAGTCAGGGAAGGGGCACAGGGAGGGCTTGGGACCCCCGCGGGGTCAACAGCCAAGGCGGGAATGCAGGAGTCCAGTCAGGCCCTGGGAGCATGGAAGGGGCACTTTTCCCAGCTGGCACCGGCACCAGCACCAGCGGGCTCAGGTGTAGGAAAGCAGGTTAACATCGTAGCAGCCATCCACCTGGGAAAGAGAGCGACTGTCACTGTCTGCACAGCACTGCTGGGATACTCCAACCCCATCCTGCTGGGAGCAGCCTCTCTGGGAGGGCTCCCGAGCCATGTGGCACGGCCGGGGTCCCTGTCAGCAGGGTGGTGGGACTCACGTCGAAGCGCCCAATGCGGGCAGCTGCCTGGCGAGCCCGGATCACCTCTGTCAGCACCCACATTTGCTGGACCTCTGTCGACACCTTCTCCGGATCAGGGAGCTCCTGGAAAGAAGTGGGCACAATGCTGTGGAGCAGGGATGACCCAGATGGGTTGGATCACCCTGGTTTTGGGCAGTGGTGTGGCTGGATGGCTGTGCCTCCCAGGGAGCCGGGCACGTGATGGTGCCCATATTCCTGGCCTGCTGGTGGTTTCCCAACATGAGGTGAACAGGGCCCCTCTCTAGGAAAACAAGCCACTGAGGACACAGGTGAGTGACCCTGATCCCTGGGTGCTGCAGCGCTGACACAGCCCATCTCTGCTGACAGGTGGCCAGGACGAGGACAGAAAGCTGATTGCTGGCTAATTATTAAAAACCTAATCACGCAGTCCAGAGTTTCCCAACAGCCTCACTGTGCAGTGCTCCCTGGGCTTGGGTGCAGAATCCTGGGCGCACGTGCGGGTTCACCTCAGGGACCTTTAGCCAGGTGGGACCCGTGGGCTCAGCAGAGGCTCTCCCAGCTGGGGCACAGCTCTCACAGGGGCACAGCTCTGTCACACTGGGCTGAGGGGTGCCTCGTGGTGACGTTGGGAAGAGTCAATCACAGAGCAACCTCTGGCATCTGTCCCAGATACTCCTTGCCAAGGGGAGCGTGATCCAAGCAATCAGCAAGGGACTGGGGTGCTCTCCCCAAACTGTCACACAGCTGGTACAGGATTGGGAACAGCAGCCTCACTGCTGGTGCAGTGTGAGCACCGTAGCATGAAAGCCCAATAGCAGAACTGCCCCAGCAGGTGTGGCTGATGTGCCACCCTCCTGCAGGCAGAACCTCCAGGTGATTCAGCAGGTTCCCATGGGCGAGCCAGCTCCCATCCTGGCCCTGCTCTGCCCAGACTTTGCCCACCAAAGGCCACCAACCAGGCAGATGTGGCTGGCAATCTGTAAACACGTGCTGTGGCTGTGATGCCCCTCTGCCCATGTGCTGTCCTGGCTGGGCAACATGCTCCCCAGAGCACACCCTCTGCGAAGTGCTGGGAACCAGCCCTGTCCCCACACGTCCCACTCACCACTGAGCGATGCTGTGCACCCACTGCTCCCACAGGACTGTCCCTGTCCCTGTTCCACACATCCGACCTGCCACTGAACCATGCTGTGCACCCACTGCTCCCACGAGGAGGTTTTTGTTCCTGTCCCCACACATCCCACCCACCACTCCCACAGGGACGTCCCCATCCGTGTCCCCACACGTCCCACCTGCCACTGAACCATGCTGTGCACCCACTGCTCCCACAAGGATGTTTTTGTTCCTGTCCCCACACATCCCACCCACCACTCCCACAGGGATGTCCCCATCCGTGTCCCCACACGTCCCACCTGCCACTGAACCATGCTGTGCACCCACTGCTCCCATGGGGATGTTCTTGTTCCTGTCCCCATGCCATTGCATCCCACCTGCTGGCTGAGTGACACTGTGCACCCACTGCTCCCTTGGGGACATTCTGTCCCCAGACTAGAGAGCAGATAGACTTAAGTGTCACCTCAATTAGCACATCCCCATGGAGATATTTTTCTTCTTAGCACTGCAAACTACTTCCAGCACAAGGCGGGTTATTTCAGGGCTCCACAGCTATTCCTGGTGAAAGCCTGGAGCCAACAGGGCAGGTATGGGCCTGGCAGCCTCTTAAGGGATGCTCATGGCTGGTACCCCACAGAAGTCCCTCCTTCCCCCAATACCTCAGCGGTGATTACTCACCTCATGCAGGCTGGCTGGCTGCTCCGGAGGGGTCAGCTGGGAGAGCCAGGAGGGGAAATCCTTCTGGGGACTCTGAAACAGATCCAGAGGGTCACACAGGGTGTTCCCAACCCTACCTCCATCCTTTACACCGGGCAGCATGCTGAGGTTTAGAGCCCACCCCTAGTGATATTGCTATGGAAGTGTCACTTTACTATCCGTAAAGAGAATTTTGTAGGGAATTCTGTGTTTTGAGTGGTTGTCAGAGCAGTCCCTTCCCCAGCACCACTGGAGCACAAGTGGATCCCAAGTGCCCCAGTAAAGGACAAGGACTTGGACCCACACCCCTGTGTGTGCTCCCCAGAGCTGCGGCGGAAAATGCCAGGTACAGAGCTGGGGACAGTGACTTGTCCTGGCCCCCTACCCGTGCCTGGCAGTGGGGTAGCTCTGGCACCTGCTCACCTTCTGTCCAGGGGGGAAAATCTGCAGGTCCTCGATGGTGAAGTGGAGCCAGACTGGGGAGGGCTGTCGTAGGATGAACCGCATTGCTGTCACCTGGTCCATGTCACACAGCATCTGCAGGGCAAGGGCCGGGGAGTGTAACCACAGGGGCTGGCACTAACTGGGGGCAGCTTGGCACTGACTGGGGGCAGCTTTTGGCATATCCTCCCAAAACCCCCAACCCACCCCAGACAGAAGGAGCCCAAGGGAAGCATTGTCCCTTGAGGGCTGGCTGGGCTGTGTGGGACACAGGGACCTTCGCACCCATAGGGGTCAGTGGGGCATCAGTCCCAGACCCCCGGGGCCAGGAGCCATCCCAGGGTGTGGGCGAAGTGGGGTGAGCCCCAGAGGGGTGGGGGAGAGCACGGTCCCATCCGGACATGCTGACCTGGTGCCGGTGGAGGCAGAAGTAGTCCTGGGAGCCCTCCTCGGTGTGTGGGCAAGGCATCAGGCACAGGTCCCGCAGGCAGGTCACCCAGCGCCGGGACCCGCCGGGGCCGGGCCGCTGCACCCGCACGCTCAGGAATGCCGTGTAGAAGTTCCTGAACACGATCTCCTGCACCTGCGGGACCGGCGGCCTCAGCCCCACAGCGGCATCCCCCCATACCTGCACCGGCATCCCCCACCGACACCGGCATTGTCCCCGCAGTACTGAGACGGGCACCGGCAATCCCCCTCCCATACCGGACCAGCACGCCCCCCATACCCGCACTAGCACAGCCCCATGTCGGGGCCCGCACCAGCATCCCCCACTCTACTGGGACGGGCACTGCATCCCCAGCATCCCGCCCAGCATCGGTAAGGGTGGTACCCCAGCACCGGCATCCACCCGTTACCGGCACCGCCCCCAGCATCCCCTCCGCCCCGGGACCGCCCCTCATATTTTCCCCGTACCGCCCCCGGCATCCCTTCTGTCCTGGGACCGCCCCTGGCATCCCCCCATACCGGCACCGGCATCCCCACCCACCCCGTCCCCGCTGCTGCCCCCGGCATCTCCCATCCCACCCCGGCACCGGCACCACACCCGACCCCGACTCCCCCGACCCTGCACCGCCCCCGCCATGGCCCCTGTCTTCCCCCGGGACCATCCCGGCACAACCCCCGCCGGTACCGCCCCCGGCATCCCCTCGTGACCCCACGGGACCACCCCGGTACCCCCCCCCCTCTCCCCCCCGCCGGTACCGCCGCGGGCGCGGCCGCACTCACGTCGGCGGCAGCGCCGCGGGGGAAGCGGAGGTCGATGACGGCGACGCCGGGCCGTGCGAGCTCGGCCCCCCCGGCCAGCTGGAGGGGGGCGGCGGGGCGGG
>NW_024580659.1:332866-382459 GCF_017639235.1 Corvus kubaryi
CCCCGCCCCGCCGCGGTCCTGAGGCGGCCCCGCCGCGGCGGGAGCGGGGCCGGGCCCGGGGCCGCGCTGGGCCCGAGCATCCCCGCACCGGGGCCACCCCAGCGCCTCCCCCACACCGGCACCGGCATCCCCGGGCGGGTTTATTTTTCACATGGCGAGGACATCGCCCCGCGGCGCCGAGACCGGAGCCGGGGATTGAGCACCCCCCAGGTGCCCTGCCGGGGCCACCCCGGCGCCCGGGCAGCGCCGTCCCGGAGGGAAGCGGCGGGTCCGGCCCCGGTGTGCGGGGTCAGCCCTCCGCCCGGGGCACACACGGGCAAATCCCGGCTGGGGATGCCGGGGCGCGGAGCAGAGGGGATGGGGACGGTACCGGTAACCGTAGCGGGTCCCCGGCGGCCGGCCCGAGGGGCTGAGCCCGTACAAACTGCTGGCAGCCGCACACCGGTTTGTAAGTCTTTTTTTTTTTTAATAAAACAATCGGAGTCTGTATCAAAAATTTAGTAAAAAATTAGATTTGAGAGTTCACCGATTTTTTTTTTTTTAACTATTAACTATTGCTGGCGCGCTTTTTTTCTTTTCTTTTTCTTTTTATTTTTTTTTTTTAAACTTTTTTATCTTTTCCAACAGTGTCCAGGCTGGAGTGCCGGCGTGAGGCCAGCGAGGCCGTTCCTGCACAGTCCCAAGGAGCAGCTGGGAACACACCCTACACTGTCGTCAAAACACCCCACGGGGAGGGGGTTTTGCTTAAAACAGACCCCCCCGACCCCCGTGCTCGCTGGGAAGCAGAGATGTCGTGGTGGCACAGGGCTCGGCTCATCCTCCCACGAGCATTCCCCGGCACAGCGATGCACCCCGCGCTCAGCCATGGGCACCCCAGGCCAGGCTGACCCAACTCATGACTATTTTATGACGCGTGAGAAAGATAGGATTTCTTTGATTAAAAATAAAATAAAAATGATAAAAGAATCAAACCCCGAACCAAGAAGCTGATCCACCCCGAGAGGAGGAGGAGGAGGAGGCTGGCTGGCCCCGAGGGCCTTCCCCTGACCAGCCCATGGAGCTTGCCTGCAGCACAGCACTGCCCTCCCCTTCCCCAAAATCTACACATCCCAGTTTAGGTAAACAGCAGATTAAATGTAAAAACTTAAACCATCGACTTCAGAAAGTCCCTTGAATTTAATTATTTTTAGGCTACCTTTCATGTTACGTCCTGTAGCTAGACACACGTGAATAGAAAAAACAGTACAGTTAGTGTTAAAGGCAAACAGCGGAGACCCAGAGTGCTACCCCAGTGCTGCCTGCTCCTCCCGACCCGGCCCGACCCCCCTCCCTGCCCACCGCCCCGGCCCTGGCAGAAGCCCAGCCGCCGGGAAGGCGTCTTTGAGCCGAGAATATTTTTCTATGAATAAAATAAAACCAAAGCTTGTTAGGCAAAAATAAAACAAGTGTCCCCCCGAGTCCTGCGAGTGCTCCGGTGTGGCGGGCGCAGCCGGGGAGAGCCTGCTGGGGGGCGGGCTGGGGTTTATGTTCCCGGCTGGCAAGGGGGCTGCCGGCCCACAGACAGCACCGGTGTGGAGCTGGAGGCCCCTTCTCCCCCGAGAGCCTCCCGTTTGTTAAGGGGGGACGTAGGGCGGTGGGGACCTGTACGGGGTCATGTTTTTCGGGCGGGAGCCTTTCCCCTCCATGGGTGCAGTGAAGGGGGGGGGAGGCTGGTAGGGCGGCGCGTTGGGGTCCTCGTCCCGCAGCGGAGTGTACTCCCCGATGGTGTCCTGGTTGAGCGGCGTGGTCTCTGGCATGCTCTGGTTGGGGTACTCTGGAGGGGGCAGTGGGGCTTTCTCCTCCTGGAGGATGAGGGGCATGCTGGAGGACGGTGGGGGCTTGGAGTCGTCCAGCTCATCGGCAAAGATGATGGGCACACCTTTCTTTATGAAGGTGGCCTGGTCTTCGATGGTCAGCTTGCCTTTCCTCTTCTTGCGGTAGCAGATCATGGCAATGATGCCGGCCACGAGGAGGATGGCGGCCACCACCACGGCAGGGATGACGGTGTGCAGGTACACATCGTCCTCACTGCTCTTCTCGGGGTCTTTGCCTGCTGCCACTGTCGGCGTTGCCTCTGAGATCACCCTGCCATCCTTGGTCACAGGGACAAACTGGATGTGCCTGCAGCTGCCAGAACCAACCACAGACACATTCAGAGGCTTGAACTCAGGCTGCAGGACATTGGAGAAAGCTGGGCTCGGCCTGCCGGAGTCATCAGCAATTTTTTTGCTCAAAGTCCGGATCTGCTCCCGAGGGCAAGGCTCCAGGGGCAGTGTGTTGTTTGTCCACTCCACTACGATGGAGCCTTTGGTGATGTCCTGCACTGTGATTGTGCTGCTGTTCCTGTCACCGAACGCCAAAGCCAGCTTCTTCACCAGCATTATCTTCTTATGGATGTCATTCACCACTGCATTATGGTCTCCTTCCAGCCTGGCCTTGAACTTCACTGGAGACTTGTCCCCATGTGGGCGTTTGTGGACATGGATTTCAAAAGCATCCACGGCAAAAAGCCCGCCCTTGTCGGTGGCATACATGAAGTACTCGTGCTTCCCAATGTGGTTGTGGTCTGGCATGCCGTACATGAGCTGGCTGGTGCTGTTGAACTGCACCCACGAATTCTCCTCGATCATCTGCTGCTCCTTCAGCTTCAAGGTCAGCTGCAGCTTGTCAGTGGTGGTGTCTTCCTTGTCATAGAAGGTATCCGACGGTATCTTAACCTCGAAGTACGTGCCCTCCCACGCGTCAACCCTGTCTATGTGGTTTGTCAGCCTGGGTGGCTCGTTTGGCTCCCAGGGCCGGGGCAGCCCGCTAGCTGTGGTGCGCACACGGGACGGCGGAGAGGCCGTTGTCAGCTTGGAGATGGGGGATCTGGTTGTGCTGGGAGGCTTCGTCGGACGGGGCGTTTTGGGCCTTCGAGTAGGCCTTCGTGTTATTGCTGTGGAGGAATCTGTTGTGGATGGTGTGCCTGGCTTCAGGGTGGAGACTCTTGGTTTCTTGGTGGTAGTTGAGGGTGGTGTGATCACTGCTGTGGGCTCTACGTACCCAGGCATCGTGGGGCGAATCGGCACGGAGGCCGTGCCCGTGCCTTCTGCTACCCTGGTTGGCTGGATCGGCCCCAGCGTGGGCGTCTGGACAATGGGGCCTCTGGTTCTGATGGTGACCGTCGGCTTTCTCGGCAGCGGAATGGGCTCCCGGACGGGGGGTGCCATCGTCTCCGTGGGAGGCGCGATGGCGGGTGACGTCGGGGTGGGGACAATCCTGGTGGGTGGCTCTTGCGCGGCAGTGGTGGGCGGCCCGATGGCAGTCAAAGGCGTAGGGGTGGCGTTGATCTGCCGCCGCATCCTCTTTGGGAGGTGAGGTTTCTTGTTAGCAATGTGCCAGCCAACAACAGGATAGCCAAGGCGGGCAGACATGGTTCCTTCCTTAGCTGGAGCCTCCACCTTGCTGATGTTGGGGACACTGTTTTGGCTCAGGGAACATCCCAGTTTCCAGGAGAGTAAGGCCCCGTTTTCCACCACCTTCTTTGCATTTCCCGGTCCAGCCATGAAGGCTGACATGTCAAAGAGTCTGTTATTTACAACAGGAACTAACTTCATGTTATGAAGCTCCACCTCTGAAAAGCTTCTCATTCTGTTTAAGAGTTCAATCCTCTGCTTTGGTGTCATTTTTGTTAAGTCGGCATCCAAAATGACAGTCAGGATAGTGACTGGCTCTTCCGAGCCACACACGAAGGGCGCTGTGTCACTTGTATCTTGGACAGCCACTCGCACTGACTGAGGCTCGTTGTGGTCTTCTTGGTGGACCTCAACGGAGAAGACATTTGTGGTCTGTGGGACGTAGCTCCCATTCGGGAAGGGCTGCAGAGTGGTCACCGAGATGTAGTGGACACCCTTGTCCGTGTCAAGCGGCAGCCCTTCCAGGCAGCTGCTCTCCGTGTTCCAGTGCAACCAAGAAGGCAAGGAGTCCTTCCCAGCTTCAGAGATCTACCAAACAAAAAAAAAAAAAGATGCTTTAGGAAGTACAGCATTAGGACATGTTCTAGAAGCAGTAACACCTAATTTCAAGGATTAAAGAAAAATATCTGAAGTGTAACAACTGGGGAAGGAACATCCTGACCAGAGCACGGCAGCCTTTGCCTCCTCCTCCGCATGTTGGCAAGGATGAGGTCTGCAGGGTGCACTGGACCCAAACGGCTTAAGGAGCCACAAGAGGTCATAAAGTCCCACAAGGCCCCCTCGCCTGCAAGTGCTCCAACACTTGCTGTGCAACTACCAAGCACAAGTGGTTCATTTTCTCTGAGGGCAGACAGGGAGTTTACGTCATGGGGACAGTGACACAGCTGAGGGCGAAGTTATGCTGTACAGCAGAGCCGATCCAACAACTGCCCTCTTCCCACTCCTTCCTCTCCCAGCTTGGCCATCTCGCTCCTTTCCTCACCCCATCACACCCTGCCCACCCTACACATATCAAGCCCACTGCTCCAGCAGCTCAGAACATGTATTTTCTCCACTAACTTTCAGCTCATCCCACTGTCCCCAGAGCCAGGATGACCCAGAGGGGCTGAAAGTTGGCCAACTATGGTTCTGAGTCCCTGGCCTGGCTGGAGCACACCTGCTCTCAACAAGCAGCAGGAAATCTGGAAAATCCCGAGAGCTACACAGTGTTGTCCTGCTCTGCCAGAGGAACAGCAGCCGGGGATGAAGGAGGGGAGCAGACCCAACGTAATGGCCAGTGTGGGCACGCCAGGATGTGGCACATGGGCTGGGGAATTGCTAGACATCACACAGGATGGTGTGCCAGCCTGGGTTTATCCTCAGGCTTAGCTTAAAATGAAGGATTTCACTTTCACATAATAACTTGCTGCTGCAAGCAAAGGCTTTGTCTCAGAGCACAGGCACCTCAGGCCTCCAACACACTCCTTACTACCTCTTTCAGCCCTGGGCCTCCTGCCTCCTGCCCTGGGTTGCAGCTGAGGGTGGGTGCAAACCCCCAAGCCCCCCAGTTCCCGGCAGCTGACATCCGTCCGCACTACAGCGCTCGCGGATCACGCAGCACCGCGGAGCCGCTCGGGCTGCACGGTGGAAGGGATGAGGCTGCCAGCTCGGTGGGCTGTGACATTTCCCGGGGCTGTAGGTACTCCAGAGTGAGTAACCTGAGCTTCACCACCTCCCAGGCCCGGAGGCGTTTGGCAAGTGCCCTGGCTGGGCTTTCCAGAACTCCACGAGGCATCTCCCCCTGACGCTCAGAGCAACAGGATGCTTTGGGGCCCATGGAGACACATTTAGCAGCCTGGTCAAGGCTCTGGGCTCACTGCAGTCCAACACAGAGCCAGGCTCTAGCTCTCCTCCTGAAAGGGTGCTTTGGTTCTCTGCAGTTCTGTAAAGCTTATGCATATTTCATCATTTACCCAAATGCAAAGCTGGGAGAGGAGCTCCGCAAGGAAACCTGCCTGGCAGAAGCATTCCTGCATGCAGCAGCAGGTGCAGAGCTGGGGCTGGACTAGCCAGACTACAGGTCCTGCTGGGGAAAGCCCCTGGATGGACAAGGAGTGATGCCTGGTGCTGCAGGGCTGGGCACGCTCTGAGTCCTGGGTGCCTCTCCCACTCCCTGGCTGCAGGCAGGATTCAGGCAGCACCCTGGGGCTCACCCCCACACTGTGGGTTTCAGCATGCCAAAGGGTCTGGATGGCACAGCTCTGCCAGGATAACGGAGGACCCAAAAATCTTTTGGCAAGAGCAGCACAAAAAAGCTTTTGTGCAAGAGCTGCTGAGGGTTTCAGCCACGATCACACAGGCAACACCCTCATTCCTCTCCTCTGTGAAGGACCAGCCCCAGTTCCAGCCAGCCTGGACAAGCTGGAGAGCACATCATGAGACACGCGCTGGGTACAGCTTATAGAGCAGAGTTTAAACCTCTCAGCACAGCTTTAGTTAACTCCTCACCAGCAATATCCCAGAGCAGGGAATTCAGATTCCTGCTTACAACAGCTGGAGGAAGCTGTCCCAAGGGCCCTGTACCTCAATATATGGCACCATGCACCAACATGTGAGCATCCTTCCCCCGGGCCTTGCTGTGTACCCATGTATCTGGCAGAGGATAGAGGGCCTTGGCAGGGCTGTGGCTGCGTTTGCTCCTCCTCCACTGCAAGAACAGGAGCTGCTTTTAGCCCAGACATCCCAAAGGAAAGGCAGCTCTTCACCTGAGCTGGGCACAAGGAGCCAAGCCTTGCTCCTGCAGGAACAAAGGACCGAATTGTCCTTCCTTGGCATTTCTTCTGCCAAGAGAGAACTAAGGCAGGGTCTGCTTCTGCCCAGCCAGAAGCACTGACTTGCCCGTCTTCCTTTAAAAAAGTGTCATTTCATCACACCCTCTAAAAACTCAGAAGCCAGGACAGTGCCCAATACAATCCAGCACTTCCAGTAGCAGGAGCTGGATGGTTCCATTCTTTATCCTCTCGTGTCAAAATTAGCCACTAACCTGCCTCCTGTGGAGATGGAAGGGCTGGACTGGGCACACGTAAGGAACAGAAACATAGGGAGCCCAGACAAAGCCACAGCCTTATTGAGGCTTACACAATCAAGAAGAATAAAAACTTTAATAGTGAGTGGTTAAATTCACTCTGAATGTGTAATTTTAGGCTACATTTGGAACAAATCTTCCCCCTCTGTGCACTCTGCAAAAGCCCTTAATTATGGGATCACACTCCACACAGCTTTCCTAAGAGTCGGGGTTTGCTGCTGCTGCTGCCTGCTCCTGGGCACTGGCATGACTTGAGGAGGAGACCTACAAGCAGCAGTACTTTACCCAGTCTCATGTCACCAGGTGATTCTTCCTTCAATCATATCTGCTCCTACTTTTGACAGCCAAACTCACCTCAGAAAGGTGACTGACCCCACATGCAGAAATGACGGCAAGGGAGGCACAGGCCAGTCTGAATATTCCTGCTTGGAAAACCATTTTTAACCTACAGTTTACATGTAGGGCTTGTGCTAGAAAAGGAAACTGCAGCCAGATAGATTCACACCAAAAACTAGGCTCTCCTGAAAAACAAAAACAGGCCAAGCAATCACTGACTGGGATGACTTTTTCTAGCAGGGATGCGACAGTTGCAAAACATTTATAAACCCACTTAAACTTGATTTAAAAAGAGCTGAGTTAGTTCAGCTGTATTCAGTCTGCAAGGAGATGTGGACTGTTTCTAAAGGCTCTGCAAGAGACTATTAAGAAAATCAAATTTGTGGATTACTTCTATGAAGCCCATGAAGATGCCTGTGCCTCCCCTGGGAAATCTTTGGGAAGGCAACAAGTCACAAGCATTTGATGTCTCTGCACTGCTTTAAACACAACAACTGACCTGATAGCAGAAATCACCCAAAGGAAGAGCCCAGAAAGATTCGAGTAGATAAATAAAGCTGTTATGAGGATGGATAAAAATATCTGTTCCTAAACAAACGCTGACCAATGGAGCCCTTGGCGTGGCTCTGTCCTGTTCATCGCCACTGCTGTGTTCGTGGTGGTGCAAAACTGGGAGCAGGGAGACCTGGACTCTGTTCTAGCAACGTTTCCTTCAAATATTGCTTCAAAGGGTATTTGTTAAGGCTACACATAGTTAATGATTTGGGATCTCTAGTTTTCATGTTAAAAATTCCCCAGTTTTCCATGTATGCAATAAGTATCAGCCTTAAGCCCTGCCACTTCCCTCAAGGGGTCTGGTTTCAACATAACTCTTCCGTTGCCCAAGTTTAAAAAAAAAAGGCTGTCTTTGTTTTCCCATTATTTGAGATAATTGTAAATGAATGCTTATTGGCTAAAGATTACACAAGCCTAGCAATGTATTGAAGACCATTAAAAAATAAACCACAATTGTGATTTAAAGTACGTACAGTGGTCGGGCTGGTTTTGAAGACCTTGTTCACAAAACCCTTTCAGATAGACATGGCCTGTTATTTTTAGGCCAGCCAAGAGCAGTCAGCTCATGAAAGAAGATAGCTCAGTTTGACTTGTTTTTTTAAACTTGGATCTTAAAGCCCTGTAGCCAACAAGACAAAGATAAGCAAAGGAGCAGTGAGCAAAACTGCTGCCTCGAGGGAATTCAGGCAAAAACTGCATTCTTGCCTACAAGAGTGCCCTTTAATCCTCCAGGTATTTAGTCCTCCTCCTCCTCCTGATGAATCCCCCAAGAAGCAGGCAGCGAGCCCTTTAACAGGAGACAGGTACCGTAGGATCCTGCCACAGGTCTCCACTATGGCACACCACTATGAAATCTTCCCAGTCCTGGAAGCATCCGATGGGATCTCCCCTGTCTGTGCTGCCAGACCTTCACATGGGCAGCAGCAGCTGGGAGTCGGCTCCTTTCAAATCAGTCCTAAAACCCCCTGACTGCTTTTGGGCAGAGTCAGCATGGACAGTCCTGCAGCTCTGCCAGATCTCCCAGTGCCCCATTCCCCTCCCTGTGTCCAGCTGCTGCTGAGAGGCAGACCTGTGCCAAGGGTTTTATCTGGGGTATAATTACTGATGACAATTTACTGTAGCCAGACTCCTTCAGCATCACCCCAACATACATGGCCAGCAATGAGGAATACCCCAGCTGAGCCCTCCAGAAGGTGAGCTGAGCTGTGCCCAACCAACTGACCCAGCCAGTGTCACACCAAGTCTGCAGGCTCAGGCTTCTGCAAGCAATTAACCAGCAGGCAGGGGAAGAAAATGGAAATTCAAATGCAATTCAAATGCAAATATAACTGCAGAGAAAGAGTCAAGCCTAAGCTGTTTGCCTAAGCCCAAGCTTCACCTTAAACCCCCTGCTAATGCTGCAGCATGGGCAGTGTTGGCAGCAGGAGCAACAGCCAGCCTCAGCCCCGAATCAGACCCATGGGCAGGCAGATTCCCATTGCCTTGTCCCACACAAGCAGGGGGAGGGACACTGGTTTCAGATTCACCCCAGTGCTGCTGGAACTGTGGGCACTGCAATGATCCATGGTGCTGGCACAGCCAGACTCGAGTCAGGAGAAGTGATGGGCATGGAGCCTGCAGGCTCCAGGTCAGAGGACAGAGTCCTTGTTTTGGGAGGCAGGCTCTGCCTGTGGATCCATCAGGTGCATTCCCCTTCTCACCTGGCACGAAGGCTGCACCAGTGCCTGCAGACCAAGCTGTCCAGGCACCACAGCCCCAGGCAGGTCCCACAGCAGCAGAGGCTGCTGCACTGCATCAGGGAATGTGATGGTGCAAGGCAGGAGCTGGACAGCCCTCAGCTCACAACAGCTGCCAGAGCCTGCCAGAGTTCAAGTGTTTGGACAATGCTCTCAGACACATGGCAATTTTTCATGTTGTTCTGTGGTGGGCCAGGGCTTGGACTTGATGGTCCTTGTGGTCCTTGATGGTCCTTCCAACTCTGAGTATCCTGTGATTCTACGAAGCTGTGAGCCTCTGGCCCCAAGGAACAGCCCTGCCAGGGAGGTTGGCCTGTGTGCACCCAGGAGTGGTTGTGTGAAGGAGCCTCCAATCTTACTCCCCACCTCTTTTCCTCAAACACAACAGAACTGCAAAATACGACATCAGACAGGCCATGCCTAGAAACAAAAGGCACAGAAAACAGTGGTGCAAGGAGGATGGGCACCTCTCAGAGCCACCTGCTCACTGGGCACAGCTACAGTGCTGTGCTATGGGAAAGCTCAGGCTGGAGAAAGGAAAGTTGCACTTGGCACAGTGAGCAGGGAGGACTTGCGAGACACACATTTTGTGTGTAGGGGACTGCGATACCTGCCAGGGCTTTTGGGTATCCGCAGCAGACACTGCTCCTCGGGGCTGCTGTGTGCCTTGCACAAAAGGCCCAGGAACTCACGGACAAAACCAAGCTGCTCCAGGACATTTCATGCAGATGACTCTGCCCCTGGAAGTCTAAATACAGCCCAGAGACTCCACTGGCCCTCAGAAGTACGTCAGCCTTGGTGACCCAAGCCTTCATTATCAGCAGGAGCTCCCCACCTCTGTTCAGAGACCAAAAGCTACACGAGAACAGCCGGTAAATTGGTGCTTCCTTTGTGCAGAGGTAGGTCAGGATGGCTGAACTAACCCCACATTTTGGCTGGTCCCAGCCAAAGTGCTGAAAAGCTCTTCCTGTATGTCTCCATGCACTGAAGCTGTTGCTTTAGAAAAACAAATCAAACCCAGCCCAGAAAGCTGAGCTAAGGGGCAATAAGGCTTGCAGAGGCCACATCACTGGTCCTGGCCCTCATCTTCAAGTTCAAACTTCAGCCTCTGAAGGACCAGGTAGCCAAGCTACTTGAAGGAGCTGCTCTGCTTTTATGTGCTCATGAAAACCTGAATGAGAAGTTGATGTGTCTGCTGCTAATCTGCATTTTCCAGCCATTCAAGGGGCGAGTGAAGCCTCACGCACAGAAAGCAGCCCCCCTCCTCTGCAGATGTGGGTGTAGGGCGGTGCTGTGGACTCAGCCTGCCTTCCCCACGAGCTGGGCTTTGTCTGACCAGCTTACCATCAGTAAAATGGCTCCGCAACAGCGCCGGCTGAGCGGCTACGCCCAGCTCATGCCACCCTCGCATACTCCTGCCATGACGGCTTCTTTTCCAGATGCGCCTCTGTGTTGGCTATAAGGACACCATTCAGCGTCCCACTCTGCCTGGGCAAGGGAACACAACAGCTGTTTCACTGGGAGGTCACTACAAAACATTGAGTGTCCCAAGAAATCCTCCTTTCATCGGTCCATGCAAGCAGCTTGGAAGGATTTGTTTAGCCTTATTGTTGGAGCGGGAAGGCGCAGCCCGCCCGCGCCAGGGCTGGGGTCAGCATGGGCTGCCCACACCCCGCTTTATCCCTTGTCCGGGGGGCGAGCACGGGGCAGGAAAAACCTCAAACAGCTTAAAAAAAAAAAGTTTGGTCGGGCTCTTCTTTCAGCGCGACTTTTTATAAGCAAAAGGCCAAAGGGAAGCAAAAATACCACAGAGCGGGGATGCCAAGTGCTGGGGGTTTAGTGCTGCCACCGCACAGCCCTGGCAATTTATTTCTGCCATCAGCAGATTGCTGGAAAGCTGGCTTTCAAGAGCATGGCAAGGAAAGGCAGACCGGATCTTGCAGTCTCAGGTCTGCTCCTTCGAAGGACGCTCATTACCGTCACATTCCTCTGTCTCCCTCGATGCTCAGAGCAACAACCTGTAAGAGCAGGACAAAACAAGGAACTTCCCAGCCCGTCTGAAACGCCAGTTTATAATTAGATCGAGTCACATTTTCCACTCGTCCAAATTCAGAGCTTGTTACTAAGCGTGCACTGAAAATGTCAAATTCTCTGACTCGGTCTCGCTGCAGGAAAAAGATAAGCGTCCCCCTTGGCCTCCCCAAAGGAATCTTATCAGCTCATCTTATCGCTCAGATTGCAGCGTGGCAACCAAGCAAAGTCCTGCCCAAGTCCTCCTTTGCCCGGACCTGTTCCAGGCACTGCCATTTATCCCCATGTGCTCCCCTGTAACTAGTGGCTGTTGCTGCACCTCCCCCAGTTAGACCAAGAAAACCAGGGACCCCAGGGAGGAGGTGAAGCTCAAATGCTTTGACACAGAGAGCCTTTTAAGATACCCAACTTGATGACACAGCCCCTCAGGAGCACTCTTTGCTTCTCTTCTTCCTTTGAGAAATGCCACTTTAATAAATCTCACATTCAGTTAAAATGCTTTGAAATAAAGATCATTGCAAGAGAAAAAAAAAAAAAAATCAGTATTTTGTGTTTTTCTTCCCTGAAAGCAAGTATGTCCTGGCACTGCAGGCTGGCTGCCAACATCCAGCCCTTGGCTTCAGGGCTGGAGCAGGATTGAGGTGAGCAGCACAGCCCTGACAGTAGATACCCATGTCAGGACTCCTGCAACCCAATCTGTGTGGGTCCTGTTTATAAATCAAGGTCCCTGACATCTGATGAGAGCAAAGCTGTTCAATAAAAGCTACTTCAGCAGATGGCAAATAGAACGACCATTGGAAACTCAGCCTCCTGCGTGGAAAGTTTAGTGGTGGACTTGGCAGTGCTGGGTTAATGGCTGGGCTCGATAATCTAGAAGGTATTTTCCAACCTAAACAACTCTCTGAGATTGTATGAAAGCAAGTCTCCTTTTTCCCCAGATGGATATCCAGTCTCTGATAACCTCCAAACCCACTCCATAACCACACTGTGTAATTCGTCTGAGTGAATCCCGTTGTTCTAATCACTTTCCCACCAGCTATGTTTGCTTACAGAGACAGCTTCTCAGGGCCTCTGCTACGTGTTTTACCTGTCTTCCCAACAAAGCCCAGGTGAAACGGTGCACTTCAAACCTAAAAAACAATCAAGGGCTAAGACACAGCCAGGAATGCTCACCTGAGCTCCTTAGTATTGGCTACAAACCCATGCAGATCTGCTCTGTGGGATCTATCCCACACAGAACACTGCCAGGACTCAAGGCAGGTCAGCAGCTTTACATGACCTTCAAGGAAGACACAGCAAATCTCCTGCTCTGGCAGGGATGTGCCTTGGGAAGCAGCACACACCAGGAGTTTCTCTCCTTCCAGAATGCTTTATAGATCCATCTTTAAACAAAAGTTATTTAATAGTGTCTGTATGTATTGTGGGCATATGCACTTAGGATATCAGACTGTGCAAGGGCTCAGTTCCTTGTGGGTGTTGTATCCTTGTGGGGATATGGTATCTTGGCTGATGGGATGAGTGGAGAGCCATGTTTGGCAACAGCCACCACCCCAAATCATGCCCCTCACCTTGTGTCCTCTTCTGGGACTCAACAACTGGAAGCAGCAAAAACTACAGACCTGGATATTTCAGCTGATAGGAAGATGTCCTAAGCAAAGCAGACATGGAAAAGCAAATGATCACAGGATATATCAAACAAGGTTATTTATAGAAGAGAAAAGGAAGTTTTGATGCTTTTATAAAAGGTTCTTGTAAAATTTCATTTGGAATGTTTTGTAACGCTGTGGTCATGCAAACATAAGAAAAATAAACTTAAATTGGAGGAGGTGCAGAAGACAGCTGCAAAGCTGAGGGGAAGGAGAGAAAGCTTATTTTATGAGAAAGACTAAAGAGGTTGGCTTGTTTAACCTAATAAAATCAAGATGGGGAATATGCCTGTCACCTATAAATACATAAGGGAAGTAAATATTATGAAGGTGGAATTGATTTAGGCTAAAGGGCAGCACATATAAATATTTCTAGCCATCTCTAAATTTAGGTTAGAAGCTGCATTTTTAATCAGAGCAGCCAAATTCTGGAGCAGCTTCAAACAGAAGTAGCAGGAACAGGAAATCCAACTGGTCTTTGACCGGAGCATGATCTGTTCTTCGACAGGACACAGCTGAGAGGTGACAGGTCAGACTCCACACAGTCCTCAGTGGAAATGGGGTAAGGAGATGACAACTGGTGAGGCTACCAGCACCAATGCCCACCTTTACTCTGTCCCAGCCAGCATCTGCCAGGAGCCAGTGGGAGCCAGGGGCAACCTGGCCTCACATTGTCTGTATGGCAAGGGGGCTGTATGATACGGGGAAATGGGGTTTTAACCCAAATGGAGTTTTAATCCAAACCTTGTAAAAATACCAATGTTTTGGTGTCAAACATGGCAGAAAGGGCTGCAAGGTGCCTTTTAGGACGGCACAGCAAAGAGTTTTAATTTCCAGCCACCTCCAGGCAGCAGGAGAGCAGTCTTGCAGCCAGAAGCCCTGCTGTAGTGAGGAAGCTAGAGGACAGCATCTGGACTGACCTGCTGCCAAATCCAACAGCTGGAATACCTGCAAGCTCCAGCTGCTCTTCAGAGGACATCATACTGCCTGGCCAAGGCACTTGCTCAGGAACACAAGGCATGGGGGAAGGGCTTTACCACGGCCACAACAATGCCTTGCAGGCAGCTGGCTCCGAGCAAAGTGGAAACAGACTCTGAAATTAAGGCACGTGGTAGTTTTTTACTTCTTTTCTCTGCAGCTTGAGCACATTCAAATAAACTTGCTTTTGTCCTTAGCCATAAAATCTCACCTGTTGTTCAGCAGCTTTGGGGGTGGGAGGGAAAGGCTGGGGACTGCTCCCAGGAGCACATACCTGACTGTGCAGGAGTGCATGCCTGCGGGGCACTCCTCCGACACACTGCACATGCCTGGCGTTGTTTCCATCCCACAACCGAGTTTGCAGAGAAAAGTATTTTGTCTACAGCTGTCTGGAATCTGCTAACAAGCAGGGAGAGGATCTGAGAAGGAGCTTCAAGGCGATCCCCACCACAATCCTAGAAATATTCAGTGGGAATCATCTAGAAATGAAGCAATCGCACTTTCTCCAGACTCCAGTGGGAAGCTCCTGGGAGTCTGGGGACAGCAACTGTCAGCATTTTTTTCAAAAATAAAAAATTGTAGACAATTTCTTTGAAATTTAAGTGGAAAAAATACAGGCAACCGTATCTCATTGTGAACTCTGTCCCATCTCAGAAGGCACAACCCTTATTCTTTCTTAGCAGGGCTTAAGTACACCAGAGAGCAAGATCCAGAAGTATTATGCTTTTACTGCTCCAGCTGAGATATGCCAGGCAGCCTGAGAAAAAGACCAGAGCAATTTGCCCTGAAACATACCAGTAAAACAAAAATGCACCCTAACACCCAAAATTGCCTACGCAGTTCTCACTAGCCAGGAATCAAATCCCCATAGCAAAGGTCAGCTGTGCTCAGCAAGGAGAGCCCTTCCAGAGACAGCAGCAGCAAAGTTAAGAGCCTGCTGCACTTTCAAAATCAATTTCAAGGTGAACAGATGCAACATGCACTCGGGTAAACCCAGGGATGAGCATGAAAATCACTCCCAGAGTTTGCTGAACTACACACAACCAGCAGCTGCTGGGTCCGGCTGCGGCCCAGTCCATTCCAGGCTCTCCAGGCGTGTTGGTGTTGGTCAACACACCTCACACCTACATGGCAGAGGTATAATTTGAAGCCATCAGGTGGGATGGGAATAATCAATCAGTATTTTCTTGCAGCTACTGGAGCTATCACAGATGACTTTTGTGCCAGGAAAAGACGACAGAGGAAGCCGTGGTGCTATATAAGTACTGACAGTTATCCTTGCCATCAAAGCAGCTATTAAACACCACCAGAACAAGACACTCGGGTGCAAACTCCCAAGCCAAAGTTATCATTTCTGTAACACGACATCTGGGGCTCACCACATCCACCTGGGCTCTGGCAGCCCAGTGCTCCACAGGTGCCCTGTGCTCTGAGCACAGGCTATGGCTGAGGCCGGGCAGGGACCTCAGCTGTGATCAGCTCAGAGTCACCAAGACCAGCCTGGCCCCTTCCCCAACTCCTCTGGCCAGGGGCTCGCCCACTGCCCTCCTCCCCCTGTCTGACCCTCTGTCCATAACAGCTGCATTCTTCAGATATTCTGCCCACATCGTGGTCCAGCCCCCTTGCTGGGGCCAGCGGGATCACGTAGCAGGATTGGGATAACTGTGTGACTGTACACAGAGCTAAACCAAACCTGCCTTCAAGGAGAAACCGAGATATCAGATCTGCTCCTGACTTGCTCTCCATCTCCCTCTGATCTTCTGAGACACACCAGAAGCCTGTCTTTTTATAATGCTTTATAATGCTCTTTGAAAAGAAATCCTGAGATTGAAAGGCCATTCTGTTTTTTAAGAACAGAATTTTCTGAATTCCATGTGATCCAAGCAAACCCTTCCAGGAAAGGACTAACAATGATCACACCTGTGTTTGGCCATGTCCCTACCCTTCTCTGGGCTATTCTAACCCTTTCCTGCACTCAGGACTGGTTCCAAAACCCAGTTTTCAAGTCCTTGTAGTGCCAGTGGTGTGAGGGTAAGTCAGATAAGGGGAAAGGCTACCATCTTTCCCAAGGGGACTTAGGGGCAAGGTCAGGAGAGACAGTCACAGGCAGCCCAGAGCCCTGCTGGCAGGACACGGTCTGTTTGTCTGGCAATGTTTTGTTACCACAGTGAAGCAAACTCCCTGAGCCTGAGCAGCAGTCCCAGGGAATCCGTGGCTCCCCGGATCCCACGGCAACATCTCCTCATGAATGTGCCTGCCCATCATTCCAGGGCCAGAGCATCTCACAGTTTAAATACAGCCAACAAACCCAATTAGTCATCCCTGAGAAGCCTCCTCTGTTACAGAAGAGAGGAACTTTGCAAGGAGGTGAGACTAATTCTTTATAAAAATCCTTCTCCCGTAGTGCTACAAAACTGTAAGGCTGCTTCCCAGCCACCCTCATGACCCAGCCCATTCGTGGGGTGACTCGCTCGATCCTGCATGAATATAACCAAAAACAATCCTCAGGGAATGGTCCTCACCTGCACAACTTCTCCATTGGAAGCAATTAAATCCATGGGGATGGAGACTCGGAAGTAGCGTCCCACCACGGCAGAGCTGTCGGGTATGCCCACCACAGCCGGCACAGTCTCCCGGAGGTCTGAGAGCACCGAGTGCATGGAGGCCTCCAGCTGGTTTTCCCAGTCCCGAACCACTTCTGCCGGCTCGCTGGGCCAGTGGCAGTGAGCAGAGGCTGCCAGCAGCAGCACGGGGAGCCAAGTCCTCCCCAGGACAGGGGGCTGCAGTAGGCATCCAACAGTCATTCTTCCCAGCGGCCTTGGCAATGGCGCTCCAGCTGGAAAGGGGATCACAGGGAATCTGCAGGCACCACAGCACAGGCAGGGGATCCAGCAGTCCTTCACAGCAGCCTCATCCTAGGAGTCCTGGGAACCTGGTTAGACATAGGAAATCCAATCAGCACATTAATTAAGATACCCAAGCCAGCCAGTCACCTCACAGTGACCTTGCAACAGGCAGAGGGCTACTGGCCATGCAACTCTCTGTGCCTCAGCTTTCGATTTAGCTGCAAGTTACAACCATTAAAGAGCACGAGAGCTTCTCAGCTCCTCTTCTGACATACAGCATCTCCAAAGAAACAAGATCCTCCTGCTTTTCCATGCACACAGCCATGTTTCTGCTGCTCTGGAGACACAGCATCCTGAGACAGCCACGGGTAGGGAGACAGGGGAGATACAACCAAAGCTGAGACTGAGCACAGCACTAATAGTTGACCTTTCAAGGCGAGCTGAAGCCAGGCTGGAACATCAATGGATTTAAATGCCAGTTACCCAGTAGGAAAGACACCAAGAAACCTTTGGAAGTCCAAAGCTGCCATCCTACTGGCCTCATGCATGACAGATGCTTCTGCTCCTCTGATCCATGAGCCTGGTTTTCAAGCCAGGTCTCCTCTCAGGTCCAGCTTTTTGTATTAGTGTGCTCAGACTTCATCTGGGAGCCTGCAACATGCAGCCACAAATCAGACTGGAAGGAGCTATGCACACACAGTGTTCATGCTGCCAGCCAGCTCTCTCCTGCTTGCACAGCTCACCTGTCCTCATACTCTGCCAAGACACATCTCCAGCTCTCCCTCACTTCATTGTTTTGTTCTTTCACCTCCTCCCCACCATTCTCACCTCCCTGCTTCCCTGGATCTCAATTTCTCTCCTTTGTTCCTTTGCCCATCACTTCCTTTGCTTCCCCAGCTACCTCTCCCTCCAGACTGCATTCAGACATGGCACAGACCCACAGGTCTGTGCCACCATGTTCCTCTTCACAGACTACTTGCAGGAGACCAGCGGATTTGTGGAATACGACAGAGCCATTTGGGATCCTGGGGCAGCTGTACTGCCCACTCTGGCATCCCAGAGTGGGTTTGCAGCCAGCACAGACCCTGGTAACTAATCTGCAGTAACAAGTGGAATGGTGGGTTACACAGGATGGCAGGACAGACACACAGACCAAGTAAGTGTTGTTCAGTGCCAGGAGCACACAAGATTGGGTTCCCTCATGCCTTGAACCAACTCCTTTTTCCCAGGCTGAGACAAGTGGCTCCAAATTCCCAGAGCAAGCCAGCACAGCTCCTGACCACTGGCTCCCAGTCCGATTTATTTTAGCCTGTCCCATCTGCACCATGTGATGCACATCAGGCTGTCTCAAGAGACCCTGGAGCCAGTCCATGTGGGAAGGGAAATCCCACTTCTTCTTGCCCTTGCAGAGCTCCTGGAGCAGCACAGCAGGGCTCAGCTGTCCGCTGTGCTGTTGCCAGGCAGGGTGTATTGCCCACCAGAGGCTTGCAGAAGCAGGCAGAGGGTCTGCCCATGCAGGCACCCAAGCCCAAGGCTACCACAGCAGGCTCTAGGAATAACAGGAGAGATAAGGTTTGGTTGCTCTCCCTAAAGCCTGAGCTCTAGAGAAGCTGAGGCAGAGTGTAAGGACCTGCACATTCGCATCCCTCGGTGGCCCTTTCACAATAAACCCCACACAGAGAAGGGCTGACACTTCCCACCCCAAGATAACGGGCCCAGGGCACAGCTGCAGCCAGCACAGAGGGCTGTGGGTAGTAGGAATTAGGAGCTGAATGCAATAACCTCTGGCTACAGGATCCACGAGGCAGATACCTGATCTGACCACTGTTCTGTGGAGAACCTGTCTCAAGTGAAAGGCAGAAGAGACAGCAGAGCCAGGATAACATTGCTGGGAACCACAAGACAGATGGGAGGATGGCTGGTGAGAAGGTCAGCACCACAAAAAAGCCCACTCCCTGATGGTCTTGTGCTTCCAGCTGCCTGAGCTGACTGGGAGGGGAAGATACCAGATGAAACAACAGGGAAGGCAAAGCCACTGCAGTGATGACGCCTTGTCCATGAGCTACTCTCCTAAAACCTGCTTGTTGGAAAGTCCTGATGCGTATGGCAAGCACAGGCAGGATCAGAGACTTGTAGCCGGGGGAGGAATGTGGCAGCAGCCCTGTGGCTATCAGGGAAATGTGGCAGCAGCCCTGTGGCTATCAGGGAAATGTGGCTGCCTTTCACCACTGCAGTGAGCATTCACCCCTGAGCAGAGGACACAGCCAGACACACAGTGTACAACTGCACAAGGCTGTAGAAACACCTGGAGAGGCACTTCAGGTCAGTCCCTGCCCTGTTACGCTGCAGTGGAGCTCGTGCATGAGTGTAGTGCAGCTCTGTGTTGCTCAGCCAAATGACATGATCCAGCCTGGGGAGTTTTTGCTGGATGGAGAGGAGCATTTGGGTAGAAAGGAGCTGGTTCTTGATATCTGTGGTGAGCAGGAGAGGAAGATGAAGTCATCACCTATTTCAGAAACACTTATCAAAGCAGGCAACAAACACTGCCCAATACGTGCCACTCAGCCCAGCAACTGGCCATTATGTGCTCGTGTGACACCTGCAGGTTGCAAATTCAGAGTTTCATTTTAGGGAAACTGCAGAAGAACAGGCACAGCATATAGAAGTGAAGCACACAGGAGGTATAGGAGGAATTCAGTAGCTGATAACAAAGAACAAACAGAAGAGCTGAGAACAAACTTGCGCCACCAAAAAAAAAAATCTCTTAACACAGCTCCACCTCACCACACAATGGACAGAAGCTGAAACACTGCCAGCCTCTCACAGTGTGTGAAGGAGGAAAAGCAGGGTGGTTCCAGCTATCAGCAAAGCTGTACAAGGCACTGCCCTGCAGTGCTGAGGTCCACATGGACTATCACTGCCAGGTAAAATACTTTTTGAGACAGGAGATCCCCTGCCTAAAGCCAGTAGTGCTGCTCTGCAAGTCCACTGGCCACCAGCACTGTGGGTCTGGATGCAGCTGCAGAAGAGTGCATGTTACCTGCAGCAAGGCTGGAACAAGCACTGGGGACCTGCCTGGTGCCTCTGCCTGGTTCAAGAGCCCACACCTCACACGGCACTACCATGGGTACAACCCTGACTCAACTGAGAAATCATCCCAGCTGTATTTGGAAAAAGTCAATGTTCTGGGTCATTGTCCATGACCGGTGAGTGGCACAGAGCTGGAGCTCTCCGGGAGCAAATACCTCAACGCTTCACAGTTTCCCCCAAGTTCAAAACAGGGCCAAAACCCAAACACAGATGGAATTCTGCAGGCGGTTTTCTGCTGATCTCTGGGAAGCATCAGGCCATGGAGTTGACTCACTTAGACAGCACTTCCCAGTTATGAGGGAAGGCTGGACCACCCCAGCTTCTCTACGTGGCACCATGCTCCTCCTTCCAGCAGGATCTGCACTGCCCAGTTTCGCAGAACAAACACAAAGGTTCAGGTTAGTCCTGAATTTCAGGATGTTTCGTTCTGTCTGATCTTCTGAAAGAACCGACTTTCTCTTTATTCTCCTGCTTCTGTGAGAGCTCTTTTGGTCTCAAGTTCAAGCCTTCAGAGTGTTGGATGAAACATCAAAGTCAGTATCAACATCTGCTTCAGTCCTAGTGCTTGCTGCATGTGCCAAGGTTGATTCCTGATCTCCAGTGCCAAACCCCCTCGCAGAGCTACGGAACTGGGCCTGCTTGGTGAAGTTATGATGCTGCACCTGATATGATGCTGACTTGTCAAGGCAATGCTGCAACTTGCTCCTTCTCCGTGCAGCTACGAGACCCACTGACATGGTAAGGACATGCCGTACCTTCATTATCCAGGAATGCTGAACAGTGCAGGCAGAAGATGGGACAGGACAAAGTAGCTGCTCCCAGCCATGCATTTTCCCTGAGACCTTTCCTTCTGCCCATTACAGACACAGAAGTGTGGGGCCAGGGGAAGCATCCCAGCCAGAGGAGGGTGGCTGTCCTAGAAACGACTCTTCCTCTGTGGCTGATTACGGCACCATTTCGGCAAGAACCAGTGAAAGTGAAGTCTCTGTCCAGCTGCATCTAATCCAATTGCTCAAGCACACAATCACATCACTGGCCTGCGGTAATTAATCACCACCAGCATATTAATGCCACTGAGCCGAGCGTGCAGAAAGCTCAAGTAACTGCTGTGCAATTCTTGACTCTGCTTAAGAAGGTATTTAGGAGTTAGGAGGAATCCCACTTACCTGATTGCTTATTTACCAATATCCTCATTAAAGGAAGCATTAAACAAGTGGCCTTTCTCTAAGGAAGCAAACTCAGATAAAAAGAGTCGGTGCACCTTTGCAGAGCAGAGCTATTGTCTCTGCAAAGATCTCCCGTGCGTGTTTGCACAGGAGCATCTCTGGGCAAGTCCTGTCAGCTATCGCGCGCCTGCGAGTCAAGGCAGCGAGCAGCAGGAATGATGAAATCCAGCGTTGCTGGCCAGGCACACAAAGATGGCACTCTGCCGGACGTGCTCCCCGCTCCAGAACACGACAGCAGGCACCCCCGGTGCCAGCCTGGCGGCATGGCCCAGGCAGAGGCGGCTGGTGCTCCGTGCACGTCTGCGCTGTGCTGGAGAAGTCTGGGAAGGGGGGCATGAGGGACAAACTGCTCGGGGCAGTATGTCTGGGCACAGCAGCCCATCACCAAGTTATGAACTAACAGTGTCCTCAGGCCCAAGAGCATGCCAGCCTGCATTCTGACATGTAACACGTACAAAAAACACCCTGGAGCGTGAAATTCAGGAAAGTTTCTGTGCCTGTCCTGCTCTGGACGTACCCTGAAACAAAGGCAGCAGCCCTTCCAACAGACTATGTTATAGGCTATGGGAAGCACAGCAAATGCCTCTGGGGGTTATTTCCAACCTCAGTGGCTTCAGCCACATTCACAGATGACCCAAGCTCCAGAGGCTGCTGCACACGGGATGAGTTACAGAGAGGGACATACAGCAAAGCAACTGCACAGAGACACCCTGGTCCCACACAGACCCAGGGCAGGCAGCTGCCATGAGGGAACATGCCAGGCAGAGGACAGAAGATTCACCACCAGACATAGCTCCCCACTCCACAGTGCTCGGAGTGACGGCATCCTGTCCTGCACAACACTAACCAGGCATCCCTAGGGATGGTGGCCTTACACGGAGACTGGAAGACAAGCTCATGCAGTGTCTGGTTTATTGCTGCACTCACAGCTGCCTGCTCAAAGCCACGTTTTCACCAAAACCAAAACAGCAGTAGCTCATGATCAGAAATCGGACCATGAGAGACGTGCCTGAGTGCGGAGCCCCAGATCAGCGCTCCTGAGGCCCCAGGAGGCCCTTCCACTCTCTCCCCTCACAGCCATCAATAGCTGGTCACCCCAGACACCATCAGCTCAGGAGGCACCAACCAAGCTGTACTCGATTCTTCACCATAAAACTTCATTTCAACATGCTGTGCTCACATGTATTGTCACCACATTAAACATGGTGAAGGTGCCCAGAAGTGACACCCAGCCCAAAGGACATATGCACAAAAAGAGCTGGTTTTTTTCAGCCTTATCCCTTCTTGTATTTCTGCACTGCTTGTCTCCAGCACATCTGGTATCAGTAACAGGAAACCCTAATGCTGAGAAACAATCTAGGGGAAAAAAAACAAACTCAAACAAACCCAAAACAGCAGCGCTAAAAATGCGTGCTGGGCAGGGAAACAAGCAGCACCCTCCTGCTGATGGGGAACTTGGCTGCAAACTGTCACCAACTTGTTGCTTTCAAGTCCCAGAGGCCACAGGCAGCTTCGTGACGCTTGTGCGGGAAGTGGTCACAGCCATCGACACCTCACGGTGTTTTTTATTGTGCTAGAGCAAGCACCGAGGTATTTAACTTTCCTGTAGCTGAGAGGAAGCTTTCTGCTACCTTCATTACCACTCTGTGATAGTGAGAAAAGAAGCAAAGAGCCTAATTTTCCTTTCTGCCCCTGTACTGCATCTGTTTGTCCAGAAGCTGAGATACTACACTGCCCTCCCCAGCTGGGTACCCCATTCCCAAAAATACTTCTTTTCCTGGAAGAGGTAAGCACTGAGGATATGCTCTGGTAAGCACTTCAGCAAGTGCTGTGCAGGAGAGGAAGCAGCCTGGCAGTCCCAAAAACCCCCACAGCCAGGGCACTTCTGCTGAGGTACGTGCAAGGGGCACTGCAGAGCAGCAGCAGAAGCGCAAAGGACACCAGATCCCTTTTGGCAGCTGGACATGGAACATGTTTTTTCCCCCCTGCAGAGCACATTTCCCTCTGCTGTGGCAAGACTTGTTCTGGAGGCAGCACCTTCCCCAGCCTCCTGCTGCCCTGGGGAGAGAAGCACGAGGGATGAGTATGGTACCCACAAGTGCCTCTCAACTACACACTTCCACACTGACCTGACAGATTTGCTGGAAGACTATCTGGATATCCTCCTGCTCATCCACCCTGCTGGACTGGCCCCTTTCAGGCTCTATGTGCTCCTTCCCCTTTGCTTGAGCCATGTCTGGAGCATCCGCTGTGCCTGACCTGTGGCAGTGGGCGGCAGCTGCAGATTTTGGCTAGGCAACTGCTCCTGACTCTTTGATGAAAGTTTCAGCAACCACAATCAATCCCTTCCTCCACTTTGTTATTCCCAGACAGCCAACTCAGATCGTATCTTCAAGTGCATTCAGTTGAAAGGAAACTCAGATATTATCTTCCCAAGTATTTAGAAGGCCTCAGAGATCTTTTTTCCCCCCCTGTAATTACAAACGTTGCAGCCAAGTAGAACTGCCATTTGTTTGCTGCCAGCAGCCAGGAAAAATTAGGATATAAACATCCACCAACAAGCCAAAGCAGGGGACAGCTTCATCAGTGCCACCCCACACCTCTTGCATCCTGTGAGCTGGCCCTACCTCAAGGGAAAGCTGGCAGAGAAAAGTGATGGGAATCAAGGGTATAAAATGGATCCTTCCTGAAGGAAGCTGGAGGAGAACGAAGTGGGATGCACTGGGGCACTAGGGAGATGGGGAACAAGAGCCCACGCTTCCTTCTAATAAAAGGACCAGAAGCCAAACTAACCCAAACAAAATGGGTTTTCTCAAGGATCCAGTGGGGTCATGAACACAAATGCTTAAAAAAAAAAAAAAGGGGAGGGGGGTGGGGCAGACAATTTTAAAGAAGGCAGAGTTACCAAGGCAGCGTTTCTGGCTCAAGCAGCACTTGATCCCGGGATGGCATTCAGGGAAATGATGACTCGCATTCCTCTCCAGGCATCTTCTCCTGGCTGTTATTGGAAAGGGCATATAGGCTAAATATACAGCTGCAGCAGGGCAGAGCAAGGGTCTGTCTGCCTCAGGGCATGCACTGTAATGTGGCTTTGGTTTGGCTTTGGCTTCACTTGTGTTTCCAGTGCCCAGCCAGCCAGAGCAAGTCCCTAAAAACTCTGCTTATAACTCCTGGTTTTGTCTGAAAACAGAGAGAGAGAGAGAGAGTGTGTAAAAATCCTAGTATTTAATTCTGTGTTTAAGGGAATGTAAGCTAAAGCTAGTACTAAAATCCACAGGAAATTAAACTAGAAAAGTTTATGAAAAAAAAAAAAAGATGGGACCAAGATCTTCTCCCATACAAATGCCATAAAAATGCATATTTTGAAGATAAACACAACAGATGTGTGTATATATATCTATATATACATGCACACACACACACACACAAATGCTTTATAAGTTTCCAAGATTTAATAAAAACCAGAACTCAAGGCACCAAGATAAAACAGGGAGTTTTGACTCCAACTTTCTCTTTAATAAGGGAAGTTTTGTGTCATGCTGAATTTGTCACTCATTCTGCAACAAAGACCATGGCAACACAGAAAAGCATTTTAGCAGAAGCCATCCCATCCTGCAGGAGAGCTGGGACAGAGGACACCGGGCTGGCAGCTGAGGCACCTGGAGACAAGGCAAGAGAGCACATGGACACAAGAAGTGAAACACAAGATGTCACTTTTTAAATGTGAGGACTACGAGGCATCAGTGCCCGACCTTGTGTTCCTGAGCAGGCAGGTTGTTCCCCAGCAAGCGCCAAAGGACATGTGCAGGAGCAGCTGGCGTGACAGTCACCACTGTGTGTCCTGTCCCCTGGTATCACTCACCATCCACCAGCTGTTCTGAGTCTAATTCACACCCGTTAATGACCTTTGATAGAAGTCACCGAGCTGGAAAGTGGGTTTCTATCAAAGAAGAGGTTTCTGCTGCTTCACAAACAGGTTTAAACTGAGCCACACCATCACTGACAAGTCACTGCAGCCTTTCCTCTGCCCCTTGCTCCAAAGGGACAAAATCATCCACAAGCTTCCAGCAGCACTTGAAATCTTAGCCTGGAAAAACACTCCCTCCCTAAGCTGCTCAGCTGTACCGTGCAAGAGATGTTCTTTACAGCTGTAGTCATGAGCACTGAAACCAATGAGGCCAAAAAAAGATTTACATCTCTTGCTTGATTTCTTAATTGAAGGCTGAACAAAACCCCTTATGAGACTTCAGAGAATCCACATGGAAGAGAAACAACGAATATCCTAATTGGAGAGGAAGCTTCCACTGGACATTTTGTCTTAATAAGTACTAAAGAGTCCTTACAAAAAGAGAAAGACCCTGAGGGATAAACTCCTAGGTGCATCAAGGCAGGAAATCTGGAGTTTTGGAGTACATTACATGTTGAATGGGTCACATAGAGGAGGGAGGTGAGCTTCAGTGTCTTTTTAGCCAAAACTCTTCCACCTAACCACTGTCTATTTTTTATTTATTTAATTTAAATTAATAAAGTACCCTTCTGTCAAATTAGCAAGCAGAAGCTACCAGAGGGGTAAAAGACATGAAAGACACTGACAGGCAGGGTAGTTCTGCAAATCACCTTCTTAGGAAACTTGATCAAACTTCCAAATCCTGCTCTGAAGGAAACCCTTCTGAGGCTCCATCTCTGGCCTTACACCTGAGCCAGAATGCTCATGGCAGGGCCCCTGCCTGTGCTTTGACATGCTTTTTTCATCACCAGAACAGCTTTTGGGTCTCCCTAGGACACACTGGCACTGCGGCCACCAGGCAAGCACTGGCTTTGTTAATGGTACTGAATGAATCATGAGCACCCACGCGTGGGCAGCTTGGGCAGGGGATCCTCCAGTGCCAGGAACACAGTGCCTGAGGGCTGCAGGCACCAAACCCAAATCTGAAAAGAAGAAAGTGTTGGTGGAGGTTTCAACTCCAGAGTCACCTCAAAATGCTGTTTGGCTGGAGTGCTTTGTGGAGACACAGCCACATTCCAAGGGTTTATAATCACCTGCTGGGAATTCCACAAAATTCCTCAGATAATGAAATATTTCTAGCAGGTCCTTGAAAGTGCTCAAGCACTGTAATTTCCTACAGGTTGGTGTCACAGTGTCAGGACTGAAGCACTAAGCACAGGAATGGAAGGCAAAGCTTTGGATCTCTCCCCTACCTGCTGCTGCTACCAAGGGGAGGCAAAGCACCAACAGCTGACATTAAGCGGAGACAGGAACCAAGGAAATCAACACCAACAAAAAGCCATTTTCAGCACTTCAGCTGCGTATGCAGCAGTATTTATATTCTTTGTGGCAGCGTAACTAAGGGCAGGCACATTCTGTTTAGAAACATCCCGCCATTCCATCAGCTTCACCACCCCACCCTGCAACTCCAAGCCAAGGCATTAAGATTCAGCTTCATGGAGTTTCTCAGCCCTGATTTATTACTCAGCTAGCAAGACTGCCACAGCTCTTAATTTAAATATCTTTACCCCCCAGTGACTGATGCAGAGCAGCCTGGGCATCAGCTGTGGACCTCCAACTTTTAGTGCTTCTAATGAAAACTGTTCTAAACGCTTCTTGGCAGAAGGAGATAGAAACGTTCCAACTTTAACCATCAACCATAAAATGGGAAAGCTGCGAAATGAAGCAGCATTGCTTCTATGTCACAGAGGCAGAGAAGCTTCTGGAGGAGGAATTAACTCCCTAAAGATCAGCAGCTTCCAGCTGGGCAACACACACTCCTTTAAACCTGCAGAAATTCAGGAGTCACTAAAAGCCATCAAATTAATAAACTCCTCCTGCAGGTGCACACTTCTATAGATGCCTTCTTTTCCTGGAGACCAGGAGTGAAGGGCTGGATTGCTTCAATGACACTCTCTGCTCCTCACAGTCAGCTCTGGCCCAAGCTGGCCACCCTTTCCTTCACAGGGCAAGTCCAAAAGCAAGAGAGCTCCAAGAGCACAAGCTTACTGAGGCAGAAGGACAGTGCATGGCTTCACAGGTCCATCTCCTCCCCAACTGCTCTGGTGCAGGAAGACTGATTTAAATGAAAAACCTGAAAAGACCAGACACTAACAGAGTCTGCATTGCATTCCTGCTGCATTAATTTCACTGGATTATATTTGAGCTAAATTATGTTGTTTACCTGCACTGTGTAATTATAAAATAACCCTCATCTGGTTTTGACCATGGCCTCAATGGCTTCAGCCAGGAGCAGGGAAGACTGGAGTTGCTCATCACAAGTCCACTGATGCAGAGATAGCTCCAGTTTTTCTCCCCACCCTGCTCTGGAATTGAGAAATCAAGAGACAAGTTCAATTATTTCAAGGCGAGACCAGACTTACTCACTGCAGAGAGTATCAGTGAGATTTAAGCTTTTTTTTAAACACTAACATTCTGCCCCATCCCTACGGATAACAGGACACATTCAGCCACAGCTCAAGCTCATTCCTTACACCAGGAATCATGCATTCAGGATCTGGGCAAGAAGGGCCAGAGAAACAACCCTGACAGCACAAAGTCAGGTTAACTAAATATTGTGCAGGGTAACCTGCTCCTCTCTCACACAAGGAAGTTTCAGGGATTGCTCCGAGCAATCCCCCTGCAGCAATTCCAAAATAAACATCCTGCCATTCCCTGATCCCAAATTCCACAGACAAAAAAGTCCAAAGGACTTAAAAATAGGATCAAACTCTCCTGCTCAGACACCAGACAATTTATTCAAAACTGGGACCCAAGGACAAACTGGGTAAAGAGCATTCACAGAAGAAAGGGGAGGCAGAGAGACTGCAAGGACAAGACAAGGAAAACTTATGTTTTCCTTCTATAAGCAGCCACAGAGCCTGTGTAGTGTAACACATTGGCAACAGTTAACTAGCTGGCATGGTATCTGGTATCAGACCAGAAAATGGCCCTGAGGTTTAGCCACAGCAGAAAAAAATCCAGTAATTTTTCCCACCTCCATCTTGTACAGGTCAGAGATGTTGAAAGCAAGACCTGAATGTTTATGAGGAAAAAACCCCTAAATTACAGTGTATTTCAAATAGTGTGAGCAAAGGCTGCATCCCTCTATTTTGACTTGCAATTGCAGTTTTTACACAGGAGACCAAAGCTGCTTGCCCAGCTCGCTGACACTGTGTCCCACAGCTTCTTAGGTGACAATCTGGATGGCTGTGAAGGGACAGCAGCATGGACTCACAGCTGCACACTGACATGCAAGATGGCAGCAGCTGGGGCAACTGAAGTGGGCAGATTAAAACATGAATTTAAAGTTATAAAGAGAAAAAATGGAATAAGATGAGGCAGATCCTGTACTGACTTCATTCCCAGTGCAAAGAAACACAGTGGAGCACGGGATGACTCCTTCTGCAAGAATCCCAAGAATGGGGGCAAAGTCATCAGAGCTCCAATGTATGCCCCAGGAAAACAGAGTTGGATGCCATTCTGAGGCAACAAGGAAAATTAAACCAGCATTCAGCTCGGTTTTGTAATAATTTGATCCTCTCTGAGCCAAGCATCATCTTTTCTTGCTCACTGTGTGTGTTTTGGACACCCAAAAACCACTCTCCCCTTCACATCTTAGCCAAGTTAGACATACTCTGTGTAACCCTTTGTACTAGCAGTGCTTCTATGCCCCTACTTCCACTACTTGCAGCTCTGCTGCCACAGAACCACCCTCTCTGCCTTGGGGCACCCAGAACAGAGCAGAGCCCAGCCCCAGGCACAGCCTGTGCTGATGACCTCGGGAGAGAAATGACAACAGCCCCACTTCCCAGCCAACAGCCACCCACAACAGTCCTAAGTGTTCCCAGAGCTGTGTAACAGCAGACAAATGCATCTGTCCTTAATCACTTCTGAATCCACCCCCCCAAGTCACTCTCACTTTGATTTCGGCTCAGCACTCGCCTGACCTTCACTGCTAATGCGATGTCCAAATCCCAGTAATTAGTTTAAGAGGGCATCCTGTTACTGAGCACCCACTGGACTATCCTTGCTGTTCTCACAGTCACATTCCTATGGCTGCACCTATATCTCGGTAAGTCTGAAATAATCCCCAGAGACATGTGAGGGCTCACTGCTATCAAACAGCACAGGAGAACATAAACAGTTTAGTAAGAGTGTAAGGGCTCTATGGAGAGAGATGCACAAGCACCGCAGGAAAAAAGGCAGTCTTGGAGTTGCAGGGAGGCTGTGGAGCTCTGAAGGTGTGTTCACCTTGCCTTCGCTTTACAGAGCTGCTGCAGATGTGGGGAAACAATTAAACTGCTTATCACAGTACATCCCATTCAGGTTCCAGAGCCAGAGAGCAATTTCAGTCCCCAGGTGGCAAGCGCAGCAATTAGGTACCCAACAACACGCACCAAAGCTTTGCTCCGCTTATATTAACTTCAGTGGTTACACAGGATTTCCTTGGCTCACTGTCTTTAACAGACTGTTGGTTCGGGGATGAGATCAGGCCAGTCCTGCGGCACCTTGTTGCACCTTTTACAGCATTTGGAGGATGCAGAATAGCCCAGATGTGGGCAGGGAACTTACAGGTAATTCAGCTGAGCCAGTTACAAAGCCTGCTCACAAATCCCCATTTCCTCACCTGGAGGGGAGGGGCTGGGCTGAAAGTTAAAAAAAAAAAACAAAAACAAAACCCAAGTTACACCACAGCCAGGATCTCCGCAACATCCCCATCTCTGAAGAGTAACTCTGGATTGGCCTCTTCTGAGCTTCATAACGGGTTGTAGGGGGAAAATGTGGTTTTAGCAGCATCAGTGCATCCCTTATAAAGCAGAGACACTATGCCAAAAATAACGTGGCATACTAGTTACAGTCACCAAGCACTCACTTAGCAGCTGTCTGATCAGGGACCACAACACTGTCCACACAGCAGCATCACCACAGTCAACTGCTCAGAGCAAACAAATCCAGGCTACAGATCTGAGACACCTTCCACACACACACAAAAAGCTTTCAAAGGTAATGATCATGCCTCCTACTGCAGGCAGCAGCAGCCAGACTGCCTCTCAGCTATTCCTCAAGACCTTATGTCATCCAGGAGCTTTGCTCACTGCTGTAGACTGAGCCTAAAGCCCCCTCTCCCAACACAGTATGATGATGCTCTAGGTAACAGGCAACAACTAAAAGCTCAAGGCTGCAAATGAGTTTAAAAGTCAGAATACCTGAGAATTAAGGTTGTCTGTGAGCTGGTCCCAGCAAGTACCAGTTTACTGCTTTTCTCCACCCCTACTCCAGCTTCTCTCTGCCTTTGGGACAGGCAAGCCCATCACCCATCCACGACTGTCGGCATGCAGCCCAGGAGAGACTGGATCCTGCTCCCAGCACTGGGATAGTGGCAGTGGCAGCACCTCCCTCCCACTCCTAGCAATGATTCAGCCCCTCAGGCCCCGGGCTGGAGGAGGTCCTGGATGGACAGGATCTATGAAAACCAGTCTACAAAGCACTGGTGAACTGGGAGCCTTGCAGACCCCTGTAACCTGATAAGATCCGTAAGATACAGGGCATTTTGCTGGGAGGGGAGAAGGCACATCCATTGCAATCAGAGCCCGGGGCCGCCAACCTTCCATGCAGCCTTTGTGCCACGCAGGCACATCTCAATATAAGCAGTTTGGGGCTGTTTGGTTTTTAAATACTGACAAAATAAAACTTTTTAAAAAATCCTTTAACTCTTGGAAATTGCTCAACTGCTTCTGCTGAAAACCTGAAACAAAGCCTGAGGCGGGGACACAGCATGGAAATTCAGGCACGGGAAATTCCAGTGCGAGCAGTTAAGTTCAAGAGTTTTAAACTCGACTCCAGACAGTCTCTGTGGCAGGTAGTGTGACTGGTGTCACCCAGACACCGCTGCTCCACGCTGCCCTGCGGAGGCAAAACTGCCCCAGCAGCTAAAGCAGGCCACCCCACACCCGAAGCGTGAGCCTGAATCCACTCCAAGTGGGAGTTGATTTAGGAAAGTCCTGCACGAGGAAGCTCTGGCCAAATCACTGCAAGTGGGAGGCAACTCCTCGGGAATGTGCTGTGGGGCTCACGGCATCTGGACGTGCGCGCTCCGTGGTTACCGCCGCTACGCCCTGCTCGGTAACTGCCCTTGAAGGCAGCTCCATGGGAACATTACTCACCAGCTGACCCACTTCCCGCTGGGAGCTGCGCAGGGCAGCGGAAGCAGGCCGGATGCCAGAGTCCACAGGCCAGGGGCAAGGTGCTCCAGGAGGGATGCGGTCAGGTAGCACTGGGAATGGCACTGTGACTGGAATTGCTGCTTCAACTGCTGCTAAACCGCTCGAAAATCTGAAGGCAGCACCTCCCAACACAAGCCCCCTTTAGCCAAGGTGGTGCCCTGTGAGCAGAGTTTGGAAAGAGCGCTTTGCTGTTGGGAAAAGGGACGTTTCTGAGATCTTTATTCTGTGTTGTAGTCCTGCCTGCTCTCTTATTCTCGCTGTGCTTATTCCTTGGGAAAGCTATTTCTTTCTTCCACTGCTCTTTCATAAAACCAAGAAACAATCTGAAGAAAAACTGATAAGAAGGCTTGGGGCAGATGTGCCTTCATTTTTCTTAAAGATATCAACTATGTACATCAGCAACGTCCCTACAAAGGCAAACCACTGTGAACTGGAGCTGGGTGCCCAGAGCACTGCAGACAACAGCAAGATCCACACCAGCTGAAGTAGCCAGGGAAAATACCTGCAAGCCATTGAAAGAGAGGTCTAATCACATCATCTGCAAGCCTGTGGCTTATTCTGGGCTTTGCAAGACACAGTGCACAGAAATGGAGTGGATCCAAAGCACTGGGATAACACACGAATTCTGACACAAGCACAGCAGCCAGAATGAAAGCTCGGAGGGAAAAACATCCATAATGTCGTTTGTGACTGTAGGTTTGCTCTGCTTGTAACATACACTGCCAACACTCCCGGGAAAGCTGCTTAGAGATCAACAGATAAAGGCTTTTCTTTTGCCTGTTATTTCATGTAAATCGGGTTGCCCTGTTACAAAGAGGCATTTCCATATGAAGTGAAAGGTGCTCAAAAAATCAGCAGCAGCCACACCAAACCATGGTTCAATCTCTCTGAACCCCCGATGAACAGAGGATCCTGCTCCCCTTTTCACAGGCACAGATCTGCAATCCAGAGTGTCAGTCTTCTCACTCAAAAATAAGAGTGATCTCCTCAAAGCACCACCTTCTTAAAACAGGGTTTTGTCCACTGAAATAACTCTAGCCTCCTCTGAGATACGAAGTAATGTTTTGAAAAGCAACAGTGCAGCAAATTCAATTAACTAATCGAGTCTGTCTTCTGCTTGGGCACCACGGAAGCAAGACTTCCCAAATCCCGTCCTTGAGATGTGGCATGTTGTTGATGAGGTGTGCTGCTGCAACCCTTCCAGTGTGATTTACTGGGTCTGTCCCCGGCCTCCCCTTCTTCTGGCCTCCTGGAGCAGGGAGTCCTGCACCAAGCATGGCATGCTCCAGAAAACCAGGAAATCTACCCTGCTCTTAACTTGAACCTCGGTAGAGGCTGGAGGGAGTTGGAGAAGACGGGAGTAAACCAAGCCAGAGGCAAACAGTAGCTCTTTAGAGGAATAAACCACTCATCAGCCTGTCGTGATTGATAAGTACATCTGCCAGTCCCCACCTGCTGTGCACATTCCTGGCATTTCTATCAGCAGCATTTTTTCCCCAACTGCTGCAGAGATTTAAAGGAAGGGAAACAGGCCCCAGCTTAAACAAAATGAAGAGATACCAAGCCAGTTTTCTTGCATCACACTGGGCAATCTGCTGAAGGGGTTTATTGCAGGAGCCCTTGAAGGTTCAGAAACTTGTAATGGGTGTTACGTGCTCACCTTTGCTCTTTCCTGCTATCATACCTCTATTAAGTTCCTGGCAGATAAAGCAGGGGGCTCCAAAAAAGTCTCTGCAGCCTCCAGCCACACAGCCAAAGTAATTTTCTGCACTGGTCAAACACTCCCTAGAACACAAGGGAGATAAGGATATGAGAACACACCGACTTCTCCAAAAGAGAGCTCTGCTGCCTTCCCTGCAGCTGATGAGCACGGGCAGCAGGGAGAGCAGGCAGGACAGCTGTTTGGAGCAGCAGCAGATACTGCTGGGAGGGCAAGAGCAGGAGTTTAGTTCTGGTTTTTAGTCCTGAACATGGGCTAGGAGTTTCTCCTTTTCATCATTAGTTTTAACACGGTGAGAAGGCGGTGGAAAATAAACCGGTCCAATTATAGCAGAGGGTGGAACATGAGCCTGCTTGTTGTCAGAATAGGAAAAAGCAGCTCTGAAGAGCTCTAAAGAGATTCAGTGTCTAAGTTCCCAACCTCTCTGTCAAACTAGATCAAAATTAGCTATTAGGATCAAGTTTATTAGAACACATACCCATACTGAAATCCTATCAGGCTGGTTGCTGCGAGGAGCCAAGGCAAAGCCGCGTTTCTGGAGTGCCCCAGCACCCATCTAAAGTGATCTCCTTTCACCGAAGGATGAACTCACACACAACTGCAAACAAATCTATGAGGTTTTACTTATTTCCAGTCTTTGGGGAAGGAGGGAGGAGGCAGCAGGAAACAATTGCAGCTTTCCCCACGCCTGGAAGATGAGCAAAATGTGAACAAAGTTTTGATTTCAGCCCAGGGTGGATATTTCCATGGCAGGCAGCACCATTCCTGCGGGCAGAGAGAACAGCAGAGCCTTTATAAAATCAGGCAGAGTGCGATACAAAATCTGACTGACCCTGGACGCTTCTGGGGAAGAGCCCAGTCCCAAGACCTGTGGCTTCGAAAGGACACCCCAAACCCTGGGAGCACCAGCCACTCCTCTGCACACAGTTTTTGAGTGTATTTCCCAAAGCTGCCACACTCACATGAAGGAGCCCAAAGTTAGTGGTGGTGAGGAGAAGGGGAGGGCAAGCCAGGGGTGAGCAGTGTTTGATTAGCCAGCTAATGCGTGCAGCTGTCCTCCGGTTTTACGGCCCTTGGAGGAAATTTAAACAGGAACTTTCTATAAATTAACTGCCCATAAAATGAGCATGTTTTCTCAGCGCACCAGAAGGTCGGGAAAGGTCTGCTCAGCCCCCCGTTCCCAGGACACGGCCAACAGCCTCCACAGTTGCTGTTTCTCTTTCTGAAGCACGAGAACGTGGATGGAGCCCGTGCAGCAGTGAGCTGGCAAAAGCACGCTCACAGAGCAATCAGAGTCATTCTCCATTCACAGCAAACTAATAATTTGTCTTTCCCCTAAAATCCCCAATGCAATCCAGATGTCTAAGTAGTCTTTGTCCCAGAAAACAAACTATACCCTGGCCTTGGAGAGACGGCTCCGGCTCTGCTTGCCAAAGTCCTCGCAAGGCTGTTTATTCTGCAGGAGCAACATACACATTGATTTCAACTCCTGCCAGGTCTTGAGGCTGCAAGCGATAAGGTGGTTATGGACACTTTCCCCCAACCCTTCTGGTTTCCTCTTCCTCGAGAGGATTATTTAAGAGTTGCCCTTAGGGATATTCTGTTGAAAAAATGCACCTGACATGTTCCCAAGTTTTGAGGAAATCAGGAGGATGAGAAAACCCAGGGTGAAGCCAATGCAGCAAACACGGGACATAAAAGAAATAAAGCAAATTGCTCAAGGGTGCATGAGGAGGACAAGTGTGTGTGGTCACCCTGAGCCACAGGAGGAGAGGCCCTGCCACCAAGGACCCTGGGAAGGGCCATTTCAGCAGGGGACAGGCTGGATCATCCCAGGAAAGGAAGAATGAGGCATTTGGCAGAAGGGCTGAATTCCTCTGGCAACAAAGGTTAAGCACACAGCTGCACCTGTCCCGGGGAAAGGGACCCATGCCAGGTGGGGAAGGAGATCACAGCCTCCCCAGCATCCTGCTCTGGGACTGTCAGGCAAGAGCAGCAAGTTTCCCGTGGTGGGGGGTCAGCACAGAGCCCTTCTGTCACACTGGCTCTCCCAATCTGCTGGCAGCAGCCATGGGCTGCAGCACGCCAGGGAAAAGCTGTCCAAAACACCTATGGAAATGTTTGGAAGAGCTGTAAATAGAGTTTGGAAAACAAACGCTGACCAGCCACACAACTCTTCCAGGAATATATTAAGTGTTAGTGTAGTTGCATTCCAGTCCCTGAATATATTTTCTATAAATAAGTATTTTAAATCACTTTGTTTCAAAATTTATTATATTAGTCAAGTGCAGTGCAATGCTTCACATTTTAGACCTGCAGGCTGCCAGCCAAAATTGCTGCTGATTTTTAAAACTGTGTTGCACTACCTAGGGTATGGCATAGAATCATTTTTAGGTCTTTTTTAGGTGCTTTTCTACAAACACATTTCTTCTGTATTGTAACATCAGGTCTCTACCAGTACATCACATTCTGTGGATTAAAATATCTTTATTCACAAACCAACAACAATGGGTTTCTTTTCAAATCTACCTTTTTTTTTTTTACCTGTTTTTACAGGCCAATAAGCAAAAGAAAATACACCAGTAACTCTGCATGCAAAGTAACTCTCTCAAGAACTAGGTATTTTTGTCATTGACAAAGCCACAGTACGTTCCACTGGCAGCAATTTCTGGGAGCTCCGTTTGAGCAGTGAGCATGGCTGCCAGGACACAAGTACTGCACATAACAAGCCAACTACACTGCAGACATGCCAAAGCTCCCCAAAGGCCCTGCTCCTCTAAAGACACTGCAAAGAAGCATGCACAGGGAAAATGGATCATCCTGTGTCCTAACCTGGGTATCCTGTCTACACACAGACCTCAACCCGTGCACTTCAACCCAAACACACTGCATTCACAGGGATATTGAACCCTCTTGCAGAAGGGAAAACCCAGACACAGCAGCTGTGCTTTTGGAAGGTCCAAAGCATCAGCAAACAGCAGGGTATGGCTAAGGGCAGATCCTGCTCCCCAGCACCCATGCCATTACAGATACAAGTCCTTGAGCACCAGATACCAACAAAACACAGCTTAACCTTCAGAGCACAGACTTCCACTGGCTCTTTACAGTACACAAATATTAATATTGACAAATAAATTCAGGTCTGCTTAATCCAAAACACACAGCGCTGTGGCCAAGCTTGCGTTTTGTTTGGAGAACAGGCCAGACACTCCGAGCCTGGCTGCCTTACCTATTTTTGAAAGCCAGACTTAAGTCAACCGAACAGATAATAACCAAGCTGAAAGCCCAATCCTCACCACAAACCCCTCCTGCTCATCAAGCTCTTGAAACTGAGAGGGGGAAAACACCCCCGGGGTACTGCAGTTATCTCCATCAGTGCTGTGGGGAGCTGGGGAGAACACATGCTTGCCAGGCCAGGTACCTGGGGCAGGTAAGTGCCTGTCAGTGTTCCTCACCACTATCAGCTAAATCAGCTTACAGGAGCTCTGTGACTGCTCAGCAGGAACAGGGCTACATGACCCCCCTATCTCCTTTTCCATCCTTACAGCTTAGGCTGTAAATTCTTCAGGGACAGATGTAACCAGAGGTCCTGATGGAGCACTGCTGGCCATGGCTAGCTGGGACCTCTGCAGGGAGCCATGGCAGCAGTTCCAACAGCTCCAGGGTAAGGATGCTGGGTAAACCTAAAAACCGTGAAAAATGTTAATTTCCTGCACTGGTATGCAGATTGCACCTAAGAAACTGCTTAATTGGACATGGGGAGAGGAATCAAGGCTGAAGTGCAGTATTTGTATTAGAGATTTTTGTCTTTGGTGTAGGGTAGCCAACACACACCACGTACATGTAGGGGAGCTTTGGGGTGTGGAGACTTGTGAGGCCACTGCGGTGACACCAAGTCATGTAAGGCTGAGAGATGAAACTGCCTATGTAGCACAAACACCGGGTTTGGGTACAGATGCAGCAGAGTTCAAAGCAATGAGCAGAAAGTAACACAGGGCTGTTATGTGGGTGTCTGGGCAGAGACAGGGAGGGACAAGGGCAGTGAAGAGGTGGGTTCTGAAATAGGAAAAAATGGAGAACAAGGTGTAAGATAGAGAACAAAGGAGGGTCAACCTTCCTGTTGTAAGAGGAGGGGCACCTACGGACAGCCATGACCCCAAAGAACAGACTGAACCCCCCAGGATGCCAGGGAATGCCCCAGACAACCTGTTGCACTCTCCACCTGGTCTGTGGCCAAAAGACTTGCTGTGGGAGGGCAAACTGGGGTGGACTTGCACACTAACACAGAGTGACATGGGAGGGAAGGGTGACAGACCCGCCATTCAGCAGCGGTGCCATTTGTCAGATTTAGCAGTAATAATGATGAGCTTTAGAATCCTAAGTGTGCAAAATGCTCTAACTGGAAATTACTACCAGTGCTGTTTATTAGAGAATCAATTAAACAGTCAATAACTCAACTGGCTTCTTGGTGGAGTGCTGCTTCACCATAAACACTGCAGCATCTCGGGTCAGCTGCAGCTCCAGCCTGCACCCCAAAGGGGCTGGATCAGCCTGGGGCTCAGCAGGACCCTCCAGCCCAGAGGTCAGGGCTGGCTGCTGACCAGGCACCTCAGTGATGAGGTTAAGCCTGCGTGGGCAGAGACAATCTGGGCTGCTTGTGTTACACATTTGCACAATGCTGACCTACTGCTGAACACCGTGCACACCACCACCACCACAGAGTGAACACACCACTAGCCACACTTTTAATTACTTCTAGTAATAAACTGGGATAAAGAGCTTAGAAGCTGGAAGTGCCTGTGTAAAGCACACCTGCAATTAAAGGGACACTACTCAACCACACGATGTCAGCAGGAGCAGAGAGTTGGCCATGCAGGGACAGGGCCCTCCATGCATCCTCCCACTCTTGGAGCAGGACTGACCTAAATCCTTCCCTTTTCAGACTCCGGTGGCAGGAGGAAAATGAGCCGGTCTCATTAATTTCACCTCCTGCTGCCTGGTGAGCTTGTCTGCAGCAAAAAAAAAATATTCAAAGCTATGTTGGTGACCTGGCAACTCAAACCTTCTGTGGAGCAGGAGGAACAAATGACCTGCTGCAGCATTGCTCACCTCATGGCCAAGCTCTGCTCTCACCCCCAGAGCTCCTCAAGATATTCAGCTGTGGACTTTTTACAGATGCAGTTAGGACACCCTGCAAGGGAACTGCTCCTCTGCAGGGCAGTTGATGCAATAGAAGGGCACGTAGTCCATGGACAGCTGGCAGCTCAGAAAAGACTTCTCTGGTATGCAGGAGACCCTGAGACTGGCACACTGCATGACACAGGCAACTCCTCCCCGCAGCTTCCTCAGAGCCTCACTGGAGCTAAGTACACCGGGGCACCCTATTTTCCTGTGATTTCCAGAGTCCAAGTTGATTTTTTAATCTGACAGTAACAGTAGAAGACTATAAAAAACCCCACAGTGGCCTGAGCAGCTCTGGAGTCTAAAATAAACATGCCAAGCCCTATTTGTGATGGAGTAAAAATAGCTTGTTTCTCATACCTTCCCAGGACCTCTGGTTCATACACAAAAGCTTCACAGGTTAACTACAAAAATATCAGATGTGCAAGGAATGGCTTGATTTGAGCTTTGCACTGTTTGAGGAGTTCAGAAAACCACCTCAGCCCTGCAGCAAAGGGATGAACCCTCAAAGCTCATCTCCCGCCCAGGGCTAAAGGCCAGGCACTGCCATTTCCCTTTAATAGAAACCACTGTCCTTCTGGAGAGAAAAAAATCCAAACAAAAAAAAAATCCACAAACGTCACTGGAATTATATCTTGTGTTCTTTCTTGGCTGGATACTTTTAAAATGACACTTATTCCAAAGAGCACTAACTATAAAATCTAGTGCAGAGCTGTGCTGCAGCCGGGACAGGCTCCCTGGGAAGCAGAGCAAGCGCAATCAGTGTCGGCATCAAAAGGAGAAGGCAGACGGTGGCTGGTCTGTCTCACCGTAAGAAGCACCACTTCATAGCGAGTTCTGCTAAATTAACTTTTTTCCAGGGTCTAAATGTATCTCACCTGGCACCTGTGATGCCCCTGAAGAGATCAGAAAAACAAGACCTGGGAGGGAAGCACGGCAGGAAAGCCGTCACGACAACGAGTTTAATCATTACATCATTTCTAATGACAGCTCTGCTGGACCCACAAGTGAGCACCAACCTATTTATGACTAGGGCTTAAAAAAAGGGCCAGAATCTGCAATGCATCTGAAGCCTGCTGGTATTTACACAGGCACTAAAAGACACCCAGGGAAAAGCCAGGCGTGCATGTCCCCAGCCCTGAGGGCCAGGCTTGCAGGAGCAACCAGCCCCAGGAGCCTTCCCAGAAACAGCCGGCACATCTCCCTACAAGGCAGTCCTGCCAGGGGCACATGCAGCTGTCCATCTGCCTCAGCCCAGGAGCACACACCAGCCTTCAACCCAGCCCAGACAACACAAGGCAAGGCACTGGTGCTGTGGGACCCCCAGGGAGCACCTTCACCAGCCACAGCCACCACCCTGCTCAAGTTCCAGGGTCACCCTTAAAATTCATCTTCAGAAACCTGGGCTCAAACTGAGGAGGCATAAATTAAGCAGCAATTTGGGGCTTTGGGTGAGATGCAGAGGCATCTCCAAAGAGCACAGCCACACTTATTTTAAGTGACAGGGACAAGACAAACAAATTTGCTTGCTAAATACTCAGTTTAGCAGGTCACGTTGAAAAGCCCAACATTTGTACTTTGGTTATGTTCTTAACCGCGCCCACATCATATTGAAGGCCAGCATCTAGTGAGACCCGATCACGGGTCCCTGAAGTTTCCACCTCTTGATTAAAGTCACTCTTGCACTTTGTCTTGAGTCAAAGACTTCAAGAGATAGAAAAGCCACTAGTCTCACTAGTTACTTCTCTCCGTTACTAAGCACTCTAGCAAGTAAATAAGGAAAAACACACCCCTTTCCCAGGTTTTACATTGTCTGGCTGCCTCCTCCTCTTGTTAGACAAAGACTTTCATCATTTATAGTTAAAATTGTTTCAGAGAACAAGGAGAGCAATCTGCAGCTTTCCAGCCCTCTTGTCCCACCTGCCTACACACTGTCACTAAATGGTCACCTCACCAGATGCTTCAAGGTAAAAATCACAGCTTATCTTATTTACATCAATGTATGGACCCTGCAACAAACTACTGGGCAAAAGCACTGCACAAAGACACCAAGGAAAACCCAAACAATTCCAAAGATAAAGAGAAATTAAACTGGGTTCAGCTGGACATCTCCCATTCATTTCCCACTATTGTCCTAACCAGCATCTAAGCAGCACACACTGAGAGCTACGGTCACCTCCCACAGCCAGCTGCATCCTGGTAGCAGGCAGAGCAATTCCCTTACAGCAGAAGGCTCCGACTGGATCTATTCCACATTAATAGTCTGCTCGAGCACTCCTGGGCAAACTGCAGCAAGCAGGCAAGTGACCTGACGCAGGTTTCTTTTCAGCCACTAAGCCACTTTAAAAGACATCTAAAAATACATGAAATGCTTTTCTCATGTGACTTTTCTAAGCGAGGGACTGCTCTAAAGCCTGCCAACCACAAATGGAACGAGACGCCAATGCAAGACCTCTTTTCCTGCACCAACAGCCTCTACACTGGCAACCTGTTGAGTCCAAGAGACCAGCTGAAGATAAAAACCTGGAGCATTATGCTTGGCAGTATCAGCTCCTGATGCAGCACTATTCTCCCCAAAGGGCTGTGCTTCCGTTCAGGATCACCACCCAGATGGGGAGCTGCAATGTTTTGCTGTGTTTCTGCTCCAGAAGGATCTTTACTAGCTACACCCAGAAGAGTTCAAACTTATACTCCTCCCCACCAAGCCTGAACTAAAAAAATAACTTCCCAGCTCTGCTGACACAGGTAATTCCTCTCCACTGAGAAGAGGAGATAAATGGAACAACTGTTTGCCTTCGAAAGTGCTTTGCAAATCAGCTCAGATGGCTGCTGCCGCAAAGCCCAAGCAGGAGGACACTGGCCACTTCAGCTGATCCTCAAGCTCCTTAAGAGTAGATTTACATCACCAAATTTCCCATGAAGACTCTTCCTCCACTCCCAGAGGGGAGCAAAAAAGCTCTTTAGAGATGCAGCATCTGCCTTGAACCGGAGTAGACACTGACACCGGAAAATGAAAGGTGTCTGCTCCTGGATGAGCTCAGGCTGCAGAGCTGAGCCATCTGCTTCTACTGAAGCTGAGGGTGGCTCTTCCTTGCTCCAAACCAGACACCTCGCCGTGTGCCCAGGCAGCTCCAAGCTTTAGCTGACCTTTTCCAGTTGGCACAGACTACGACTGCTGGTCCCAAACAGGGCTCAGAGTCAGCTGTGCAGAATTCACTAATAATCATCGTCTTAGTCACTGCTTAAAGAAGCATCTCACCCCTAAACACTTGCCTAGGGCGTCAGCTTAGCCAGCCTTAATTCCCATATATGACCAGAAACGAGGACTTCAGCATGTGGAGCAATCCTTCCTGGGCTCCCAGCTGGAGTGACCGAGCCACACACTACACCAGCCCAAAAGACACTCCCAGGGCAGAGCTCTGCACCCAGCCTTGCTCTCCACGATCTCCCTCATGCTGGTGGTGGATTGCTTTTGCAGCAGGATGTGAACTGACCAATCATCACAAAACACAGGTATGTGTGGCCAAGGTGTGCCTTCAGAACTGCCCTATCTGCAGTATCCTGACTTCATCTTAACTTCAGAAAAAAATCAAACCCTAAATCCCACTGCCTCCTCTGTTCTCTGCCTTTCTTTGTGGCACAAGGGAGAAGGTGCCTCAAAGGATCTCCTGAAGCATCGTATCAAGGCAAAGGTTTTGAACCAGCATGTGAACAGACTGTAAGAAATCCATAAAAAGTGCGAAGAGGCTTACCTGGAGTCGGCAGGATTAAGTTCCCTATACAAAGTTATGCACCTCCAGGGGAGGCTTTAGGGCCTGCCATTCAGGGAAGAGAAAAAGGCTGGAGGCTGCTGAGCTGGGTCACGCTGGAGCAAAGTGCACCAGGATGCAGCACAGAGGCCTGCAGGAAACAGCTTCTTCCTGTGACGGCAGGACAGTACCACGACCCCTCTCCCCTGGGATACCCACAGGCCAGGCACAGCCAACTGCCAGACCAGGCTGAGCTCACACAGCCACGTCCAGTCGCCGAGGCGCCGGCCAGAGATGCACGGCCCTACCTGTCCTGGCAGGACCCGGCTCCAACAGGGAGAGCAGGAGCTGGAGGCAAGCAGCACTTGCACCACTCCCACCTGACCCAATGACTACAACATTGGAGGAGCTTTGGTGGAGCTGCACAGAACGAAGAGGAGGGTCAGCATTCCAGCTTTCAGGAATAATGGGCATGCAGTGCAATGGTACCGGTGCTGGGACGCTGGTTTGAGGGGAGGGTGGTGTCTGAACCACATCACAGGCTGGAACAGTGCTTCCAGAGTGCAGGAGCTCGTCCACCTCTGACTGAAGCTTTAAGCAAACCTTCTCACGCCCAAATCACCCATGGTAATCATGGAGTACTTCCCTCTGCCACGTTCAGCACACAGAATCGCACATAACTTTTATCCCGGCTTATCACCATCACTGCACAGGGGAGCACCACTGCCTTCTCAAGGCTTTAATTCCTCAGTATATAATTCTACATCATTGCCAGTAGCAAGTGAAGCCCTTTTTCGTGTTAGCATTGACTACAAAGTTTTCATGAGGCTGTAAAGCCCTGTTCCTACATTTTTCTTACAGTTTAGTGCCAAGGGTTCATGGGCTTTGCATGCAGTACCATTACAACATGTTGCTTTAGTTTTCTCTGAACATTTCTGAAGATTTGTATTTATCTCAGCAATTGTCATTCTCAGAAGATTAAATTTTTTACCTCCCTAGAGGCTGACCCCAGCTATTCAAACAAAATCTTATTCTAAGATGTGATAACTTTTTCTTTAAAGAGCAACCAGCACAAAACATACAGACAAACATAAAGCACTGGCTTTATAAACATCACTGGAAACACAAAATTCCCCACGTAGAGGACACAAACTTTCGCATTTTGGCCACACAGCTCACCCTGGAGAAGTGAACTGATACCATGGAAACACATACAGCACTATGGCACAGACCTTCCTGCTAGATTGCATGACAGTCCAATCACTCAGTATTACCACCATCAACACAAACATTAATGCCCAGCCTGAAAACCACCTGATCTGACCCGGACACTCATTAAAATAAGGCTGACTGCCCTATTCCTGATGCTCTATCTCACACAAGACGGACAGATCTGTGTTGTGACCATGCTGCAGAACATGTAGGACCTCTTACGCACCCCATACAACAGCTATTCTGTGCACAAACACCACACTGCAGAAGCTTTCAATGAACTGAAAGTGAGAATTAATGAAACAAATCAATTATATGAGTTGTTTGTGCCCATTAAGGTCAGTTGATGCCAGTACCTCTGCAATTATACCTTCCCACATGTCTTAAAGCATTTGCTATGGTAGGAGAAAGGAAAGATGCCAAGGAGTTTGAGGAGAAGATAGGCAAACGAGGTTTTGAATTTTAGGAAAAATACTAGAGGAAGAGTCTCCCTTGGAATTGGCATAGTCCCACTCTTGTCTCCAGCCAGCCTTCATCTGTATCTGTAGAGGCAGAAGTCTGATTTTTAGAGAAAAAGAGACACGGCTACACTGATTCTGTGTAGCTTCCTGGTAGGATCCTGTGAAGTTGAATTCAGAGAAGGTTTTAGAATAACCACCTTTTATCCCCTTAATGTAGGCCCCCAGGCACTATCATAAAAATTCCACTAGAAATATTTCCTTTGGGGTGGGGAAACACCATGCATGGTCTGTCATGCTGGAATCGGCTCCTACGGCACAGAGAGCTCACACTCCACTGAGGTCAAGACCTAAGCAGAAAGCCTAAGGGACACGAACAGGGAATCACTGCAGCTTCAAGTATGCCTCTCATTCCCCACCCAGAAGCCCACACCTGTGTAAAGCCTTCCTGCAGGAATCCCAAGTGCCACAACACAAAGATCACACCTTACATTTCAGCAATTCCTAGAGAAGAGCTGATGAAACTTCTTGTTATAGACAGAACTCCCAGCTAGAGACCAGTACTGAAGAGCTGCTTTAGAAAAAGTTTATGGGAGAGGCCCAGAAGCCACACTGGAAAAACTCACAACTATTTCCATCCTGATTAAAGTGGAATCTGTACAGCATCCTGGACTGCTGAAACCGAGCACTACAGACAGGGATCTTGGTCCCTCTCTGCTGCAACTGAAAAGTCCCACACAAGCCACGCACACAAGGAAATCCTGGAAGCTCTGGGAAGAGATGTGTTTCCCAAAAAGCCTAGGAGAGTCCATCTGGGGGCAAGAGGGAATAGGCAGTCAGAGCCAGCCAAGCAAGGACCAGCAGCACACAGTCCCCACATTGCAATCTGAGGTTGTGACAGTGGCACAAGCCTTTCACATCACGTACCATGATTCAACACTCCAGTGGAAAACCAAACTAGCACTCAAGCTCATTCAAAAATCAATCCCTAGCCCTTGGGACTGATATAAAATGATCAGTATCTGCTACTGGAAACTCATCAAAATTACTGAATGCTAATCCTCACCCTTAAGGAACACACTTCACAGAAGATTAAGCTTTCTGAAGTCAAAATGCAGTCTAGTTCAAAAAAGAGAGAAGCCCATGTGAATTCAGCACACACATCCAGCACTCGTGTGGCCTGTAACTAAGCAAGAGAGCAAACTGAAACCTCCCTGTAACCACTTCTTCACCCCCGAGGAGGGAGGGCAGGAATGCCGCTTGTCAGGTCCCTAACGAGGACTATCTGCACCATCAAGTACTGCAGGAAGGGGCTTCTGAGCCAGTTTGCTGGAATGCTCAGAGAAACCAGCATATAAAATATTTTAGAAACTGCCCATGTAAACACTCTATGAATTGAGCCCTTCTCAGAAAGTACAGCAGGAAAGACACACTGTACCCTTACTTGGGGTTGCAGTGATGGAAAAGCACTGTGGTGAGACCACAACATGAGAAAAGAGGAGAGAAGAGAACTCATTAGAGGAAACCTTCACTCAAATACATTTTTACAGGTCAGATGAGGCTGCGAACCTGGTTTTCTAAAGAAAAACCCAAACCAAAGCTGAACGCTGTGGGGCTGGGACAAATTTTATTGCCATTTCCAAGCTTCACCCTCTGCATGTTAAAGTCAGACAGTACTTTGCATTCCACCAAGAATTACTCTCCAGACCTAGAGGATACCTGCAGGACAGTGAAACAGAGGGGACAACTCAACCCTGAAAAAGTAAATATCTGTTATGGCCAAGAGCACCACTACAAAGGGAAAGCTCTGCTGATCCAATGGCTTCCTGCCTCCAAGGATGGTCCAACTCCCTTCCCTTGCAAAGCTGTGCAAAGTGAATAAAGGGTCAAGCTGAAAAAATCACCAACCTTATGCCAAATTAGCAGAATCAGCTGGTCAGTCCATTAGCTCAGCACCACAGCTGGCCCCGGGAGGAGGCAAGAGGGCACAGCTGAACACAGAGAAAGAGAAGGGCCCTTTTAAGAGCATTAAACCATGAGGGTGGAGGCTGAGGTGACCACTTGCTCTGATCTAACCCACCACAGGGGACGATGCCCACCTCCTCCTCCTCCAGGCTGGGCCTCATTTCCTTTCCCGCTGCAGTGCTGTGCTGTTGACAAACTCCTCCTGGTTGGGGATTTACAAGCTCCTTCCATGGACAATCCAGGTTACTAAACTGCAGAAAGCTAACCCAGGGACAAAACAGATCAGCTGAGCAAGATGATTGCAGGCACCACAATGGCATGTCTGGAGTCTGACCTGTCTGCTCCAAAAGCAGTGAGGCTTACCCAGCTCAGCCTTCCCACACAACCCTCTGCTACCTCAGCCAGGGACAAGTGCAATGCCACTGGCATGGGCTGGCAGTGACACAGCCAGGGCCAGGTGGCTGAACACCATTTGTGTTGAGGTTTGGGAGCCATTGTGAACTCTCCACAGACATGTGCAAGGGCTGCAGTAAGAAGCTGTGGGAACACTTGGTAGCCCTGCAGTCCCCTCTGGCTCTTGGATCCCATCACATTGTCCAGGGAAAGGACCCCAGACGTGGAAGAACCTTGCAAGGTGCACTGCTGCCACGGGCAGAGATTCCAGGGAATTTCCTAGGGTGCCTCAAGGCTCCAAGAAACCAGCACTGAGGTGACCTTGAACAGGACATGGCATTCAGGAAAACAGGAGGCCCCCACTGGCTACCCAACTCTAATCAAAGCCATGCCACTCACCTTGCCCTGTTCTCCTCCTCCTCAGTCACCCAGAACAGCTCACAAACCAGCCATAAGAGCCAGGAAGCTTTCTCCTGGTCCCCAGGTGACCAGCTCAGGCACTGCACAGGGAGTGGGCCTGCCTGGCTGGGGGACTTGGATCATCTCCTTCAGATACTGCTGCATAAGCAGATCAGTTCAAATGCTCATGAAAAATCCACTGACAAAAATATTGGTAACATCAAACATACACAACCACTTTTCTTGCTGGCAAGCTAGAATTTTATCCCAGAAAAGCTGAACCGGAGGCAGTTTCAGCCAACAGATAAGCTCAGGGAGATACACAGATAGAAAAAGGCACCAGACTAGGATGTGCACCTACCTAGAGTCTTCACACAGGTTAATACATTAACTTTCCATCCAGCAGCACCTCAGTAGTTTGCTCAAATTCAATCTCACAGAACAAGCCCTAAAAGCACAGGTTCTTTGGGTTCATATTTTGTTATTCACAGCTTAAACATGGTCACAGTCCTTTGCAAATTGGGTTTAAGGTACAGAGCTCTCCAGACTGCACAAACATCCTAAGAACAAACATTTTCAGCATACCAAGAGCTCAGATACTCTAGGTCAATCCAACTGTGTTTATTTGTATTTCGCCCAAATCACCGCCAAAGTACCCAGAGCTCAAGGAGCAACAGCCTCCCACTGATTCAGCAAGAGACCAGAAGTAATTGGTAGACAGTCTGCAAGCACCACGAAGAATGCCAGAGGCATTTATTTACATGACCCCTGTTTGCCTAAGAAGAATTCAGCGTTTGCATTTTCCTCACTCAAATTAATCATCACTAGACTTAACTGCTCAATACTGTTCCTCAGCTAACAGGAGTAAAATCATCCCCACAAAACTTTTCAGGTAGTTGTTACTGACAGAATGAGACAGACTTTTACTCCATCAGCTGGAGTTCCTCCCCAGGCTGGCACAGCACCCTGCTATGTCTCCAGGCTAATTTGTCTCATTATCTCTCCAAGGCACACAGAAAAGGCAAGGAGACACCATTCCTACTGTTGAGCAACACCACTTCTTCCAGGGCAGAACCATCACACCTTCTTGGCTAGGCTGACAACACACTGCACCTCACACCTGTGCTGCAGACACTAAAGCATGAAAACTCCCCCAGGATCCAGCTGCTGCAACCACACAGTTCTTTTTTCCCTGAGTCCCCAGCAGGACCACTGGTCTTTAGTGCAGAGCCCCAAAACACCTCTCAGGCTTGTCTGCTGGCACACTCACACAAGCCAGGACACAGCAGGCCTCCCTCCAACGCTACCCCCTCACTGTCAGAGCACGGCTCTGCCCAAGAGAGGCAGGCCAGAATTCCTGCAGAGCAGCCGCCCGTGGAAGACAAGTCACAGCCAGAGTGTTGGGCCAGCTCTGACCAGGAGCTTCGCAGATGAAGCTGGCAAAGGGTCCCACTCTACCTGCCACACATCATCCTTCGCTTCCGAGACCAGCTGAGCTCAGCACTCCGGGCACTGGGAGATGAGGAGAACAGAGTGGGTAAGTTACCAACAAGTACCAGCACTTCTAAAAGCAGACAAGTGCTTGGGGCCAACAAATCCCATACAAAACTTACTAGTACACAGCGAGAGCAGAACACTTACTGCTATCAGCCCCATAATTCTTACTGATTCTCCAGGTCTGATACCAACCATTAAGCACAATTTACTACTCTATTTACAGAACGCTTAAAGAAATAGGTATGTCTAAGCCAGCAGGTGCTGTCAGCAACATCTCCCAGATATTGGAGCATTTGTGCCAACTCCCAAAGAAGCGAGCCTGAACTCCTGCAGCAAGGAGTCTGCGCGACCTGGAATCAGCCAGGCTTTGCTGATTACTCCTCTGAGTAAACAGTGGTGTTCCCAGCACTTCAGCTTGCTCTCAAAAGCTCCTTCCGTTGGCATACTACCCTATATTTAGGATAGAAGAGCGCAATGACAAGCATCGGGAAGAATGAATAAGTGGTTTAGGATGCTCAGTATAGCAGCAGAAACTGTGAGAAGAAACCTAAGAATTAGAAACTCCTAAAGTGAGGAAAGGAATCTCTAAAGCTAAAGGTTGGAAGAGACAGCATTCCATATAGAAAGTTAAATAGTAAGTTTTGTTAAGGATAGTACTCCCAAGGCAAGAGGCATTAGTAGTCCATCATGTAACAGCAGTGGGCAGTAGAAAGAAGCTCCTGCCTGGAAGGGCTAAGAGAAAATAGGCAAATTCTTGGGTTTTTTTAATACAAAAAGATTTTAATTTCATTTTGGCCAGGTGAACATTAGTGGCGTTTTCTCAAGCTTAGGAGCACAAAGCTCCAGGACCAAGGGAGACATAGCATCTCAGGGAGCGATCACAAACCCTACAGCCAGGTCCCACATCCCCCTGCCCACACCTTCCCACCCTGAGCAGCAGGACCTAGTTACACTCCAAAAACACACATCTGCCAACTTCAAACCTGTGGCAAAACTCAGTAAATCCACGCCTGTTGACTTGATGGGCACTGGAAACTTGGGCCACGTTGCAGCCTGTTGCTTTCAAGGAACCAGGGAGGCCACAAGGAATATCCGGCATTTACACCTTTTTTGGCGGTGGAACTACTAACTTGCCATTAGTCACCTGCACTGGGCACTGAAAAATAAAGTTTCCCTGCAGGTCTGTCCCTCCCGGAACAGCCTCTGCTGTTAGTCACGCTCCCAGTGCCCGGAGCCAAGGTCAGCCCTGGGAAGTGGCGGGGCCCACGGAGCCCCACAGGGGCAGAGCCGAGGGGTTGCCCGGCCACCCTGCCTGCGGCAGCCACCTGTCCCCGAGGAACACCCAACTCCGCCAGCTACCTGGACACCCACCTGCGCTCCCACGGCGCCGGGCCGGTCCCGGGGAGCGGGGGCAGCCCGGGACGCCCACACGGGTTTTCCCACAGCCAGAGCTGGCTGTCGCCACCGACAGTACCTGGACCGCTCACGGCGAAGCCCCGAGGCTCACCGAGGTACAGCCCGGGCCGGCCCGACCGCTCGAAGCCCCGGGCCCGCTCCGCCTCCCGCCCGGCCCCGCCGAGCACTCTCGGGCGCGGCGCCCACCCAGGGCCGAGGGCGGCGGCGGGAAAGCGGCGCGGAGGGAGCGCGGCCCGGCGGGAAAGCGGCACGGGGCCGACCCCGCAGGCCACGGAGGGCGCGCCGAGCTGAGGCGGCGCCGCGCCGGGAAAGCCGCCCCACCGCCCGCCCGCACCCAACACCAAAAGTTCTAAATCCTGCAAGAAAGCACCATAGCAAACAGGAGATAA